>NC_054500.1:14901007-15216007 GCF_017639515.1 Carcharodon carcharias
TGACGCACTACTATAAACGCACGCACTGATATAACACACTGACACTCTGATATAAACACGGACACTGATATAAACACACACACTGCTATAACCACACAGTGACTCACTGCTATAACCACTCACACCTATATAAACATACACTTACACACTGATGCAAATATGCATACTAATATAAACACACACACTGACAAACTGCTATAAACACACACACTGATATAAACACACACTGAAACACTGATATAAACACACACGCTGATATAAACACACACACTGACGCACTGATAGAAACAAACACTGACACAATGATATACACACAATCACACACTGGTATAAACACACTGACACAGCTATAAATACACACTGATATAAACATACACATTGATATAAACACACACACTGATATAAACACAAACACTGATGCATTGATAGAAACAAACACTGACACAATGATATACACACACAATCACACACTGGTATAAACACACTGACACAGCTATAAACACACACTGATATAAACAGACAATGAGAAACTGGTATAAACACACATGCAGATACAAACACACACTGACACACTAATATAAACACGCACTGACACACTGATACAAACATTCACACTGATATAAACACACACTGACACACTGACATAAAAACGCATTGACACACTGATATAAACATGCACTGACACACTGATTTAAACATGCACTGACACACTGATTTAAACACGCACTGACACACTGAAATAAATGCACACTGACACGCTGATTTAAACATACACTGACACACTGATTCAAACACACACTGACACACTGAAATAAACGCACACTGACACACTGATTTAAACATACGCTGACACACTGCTTTAAACATACACTGACCCACTGACATAAAAACGCATTGACACACTGATATAAACATGCACTGACACGCTGATTTAAACACACACTGACACACTGAAATAAACACGCAATGACACACTGATTTAAACATACACTAACACACTGATATAAACACGCACTGACATTAGCACACACACTGACACACTGATATAAACACACACTGACACACTGATATAAACACACCTGACACACTGATATAAACACACACACTGACACACTGATTTAAACACACACTGATGCACTGATATAAACACACACACTGATATAAACACATAGTGAAGCACTGATATAAACACAAACACTGATAAAAACGCACACACTGATATAAACACACTTTGACGCACTGATATAAACCCACACACTGATATAAACACACACACAGACACACTGATTTAAACACACACATTGATATAAACACATACCGACACACTGAGATAAACACACAGACTGACACTCTGATATAAACACATACCGACACACTGATATAAACACACACACTGACACATTGATTTAATCACACACTGACACTCTGATATAAACACACACTGACAAGAAGCTATAAAAACACGCAATTATATAAACATGCACTTACACACTGATACAAACACACACACTGAAATAAACACACACTGATTCACTGCTATAAACACACACACTGATGTAAACACATGCTGACATGCTGATATAAACACACACTGACAAACTGATTTAAAAACATACTGACAGATTGATATAAAAACACATACTGATATAAACACACACACTGATGTAAACATGCATAATGATTAAATATGCACTGATATAATATGCACTGATATAATCGCACACACTGAAATAAATACGCACACTGATACAAGCACACAGATTGATATAAACACACTGATGTAAAGACACACTGCCACATTGATATAAACATGCACTGACACACTGATATAAACACACACACTGACACACTGCTATAAACACAGTGACACACTGATATAAACACGCAAACTGATATATATATGTTAACTGATATAAACACACACACTGATATAAACACACACACTGATATAAACAAACACTGACAAACTGATATAAACATACACACAGTTTTAACACACACTGATATAAACGCACACTGATATAAAAACGCACACTGATATAAACACACGCACTGATTTAAACACACACTGATACACTGATATAAACATGCACACTGACACACTGATATAAACACACACTGACACACTGAGATAAACACAATCACTGACACACTGATATAAACACACACTGATATAAACACACACACTGATATAAACAAACACTGACAAACTGATATAAACATACACACAGTTTTAACACACACTGATATAAACGCACACTGATATAAAAATGCACACTGATATAAACACATGCACTGATTTAAACACACACTGATACACTGATATAAACATGCACACTGACACACTGATATAAACACACACTGACATACTGAGATAAACACAATCCCTGACACACTGATTTAAACACACACTGATGCACTGATATAAACACACACACTGACACACTGATTTAAACATACACTGATATAAACACACAGTGACGCACTGATATAAACACACACACTGATAAAAATACACACTGTTGCACTGATATAAACACACACCGACACACTGAGATAAACACACACACTGACACAGAGATATAAACACACACCGACACACTGATATAAGCACACACACTGACACGCTGATTTAAACACACACTGATGCACTGATATAAACACACACACTGACACACTGATTTAAACACACACTGATGCACTGATATAAACACAAACACTGACACACTGATTTAAACACACACACTGATATAAACAGGCATTGTCGCACTGATATAAACACACACCGACACACTGAGATATACACACACACTGACAGTGATATAAACATGCACTAACACAATGATTTAAACACACACTGTTGCACTGATATAAACACACACTGACATACTGATATAAACACACACTGACACAGTGATATAAACATGCAGTGACATAGTGATTTAAACACACACTGTCGCACTGATATAAAAACACACTGACAGATTAATATAAAATCACGCACTGATACAAACATACACACTGATATAAACACACACTGACGCACTGATATAAACATACACATTGATGTAAACACACGCTGACAAACTGATTTAAAAACATACTGACAGATTGATATGAAAACACACACTGATAGAAACACACACACTGATATAAACATGCACAAAGATATAAATACGCACACTAACATAAACGCACACACTGAAATAAACACACACACTGATACGAGCACACAGATTGATATAAACACACTGATGTAAAGACACACTGCCACATTGATATAAACATGCACTGACACACTGATATAAACACACACACTGACACACTGCTGTAAACACAATGACACATTGATATAAACAGACACACTGATATAAACACGCAAACTGATATAAATATGTTAACTGATATAAACACACACACTGATATAAACACACGCACTTATTTAAACACACACTGACATACTCATATAAACAGACACACTGATATAAACAAGAACACTAATATAAACATACACTCACACACTGATTTAAACATACACTGACAGTTTGATATAAAAACACAGACTGACATACTGATATAAACACACACACTGATATAAACACACACTGACACTCTGATATAAGCACACACTGACACACTGATATATACACACACACTGTTATAAACACACACTGTCACACTGATATAAACACACACTGACACACTGATATAAACACACACACTGACACAATGATTTAAACACACACTAACACACTGTTATAAACACACACTGTCGCACTGATATAAACACACACACTGATGTAAACACATGCTGACAAACTGATATAAAAACAGATTGATATAAAAACACACACTGATAGAAACACACACACTGGTATAAACATGCACAAAGATATAAATACGCACACTAACATAAACGCACACACTGAATTAAACACACACACTGATACAAGCACACAGATTGATATAAACACACTGATGTAAAGACACACTGACACATTGATATAAACATGAACTGACACACTGATATAAACACGCAAATTGATATAAATATGTTAACTGATATAAACTCACACACTGATATAAACACACACACATATATAAACATACAATGATATAAACACGCACACTGATATAAACACACAGTGATATAAACACACGCACTGATATAAACACACACTGACACTCTGATATAAACACAAACACTGATATAAACACACACAGGTGACGCACTGATAGAAACAAACACTGATACAATGATATAAACACACAATCATACACTGATATAAACAGACTGACACAGCATTAAGCAACACTGATATAAACAGGCAATGAGAAACTGATATAAAAATGCACTGACACACTGATATAAACACACACTGACACACTGATATAAACACTCACTGACACACTGATATAAACACACACTGACACACTGATATAAACGTGCACTGACACACTGAATTAAACACACACTGACACACTGATATAATCACACACTGACACACTGATATAAACACGCACTAATATAAACACAAACACTGATAGAAACACACACTGACACACTGATAGAAACACACACTGACACACTGATAGAAACATACACTGACACATTGATTTAAACACGCACTGACACACTGATATAAACACACACTGACACACTGATATAAACACACACTGACACACTGATATAAACATGCACTGACACATTGATTTAAACACACACTGACACATTGATTTAAGCACACACTGACACACTGATATAAAAACGCACTGACACATTGATATAAAAACACAGACACACTGATTTAAACACACACTGACACACATATAAAAACGAATTGACACACTGATATAAACACACACTGACACACTGATATAAACATACACATTGATGTAAGCACACGCTGACAAACTGTTTTAAAAACATACCGACAGATTGATATAAAAACACACACTGATATAAACACACACACTGATATAAACATGCACAAAGATATAAATATGCACACTGATGTAAACGCACACACTGAAATAAACACACACACTGATACAAGCACAAAGATTGATATAAATACACTGACACACTGATATAAACACACACTGATATAAACGCACACACTGAAATAAACACACACACTGATACAAGCACACACACTGACAGACTGATATAAACACACACTGACACACTGATTTAAACAAACACACTGATAAAAACATACACTGACACACTGATATAAACATACACACTGTTATAAACACACACTGTCACACTGATATAAACACACACCGACACACTGATATAAACACACACACTGACACACTGATTTAAACACACAATGACACACTGATATAAACGTGCACTGACACACTGATTTAAACACACACTAACACACTGATATAAACATGCACTGACACGCTGATATAAACACACACTGAGACACTGATTTAAACACGCACTGATATAATCACACACACTGAAATAAACACACACTGATTCAAGCACACACACTGACAGATTGATATAAACACACACACTGGCACACTGATATAAATGTACACACTGATATAAACACACGTTGACATAAACACACGCTGATATAAACACAAACACTGATAGAAACACACACTGACAGACTGATAGAAACACACACTGACACACAGATATAAACATACACTGACACATTGATTTAAACACGCACTGACACACTGATATAAACACACACTGACACACTGATATAAACATGCACTGACACATTGATTTAAACACACACTGACACACTGATATAAACACACTGACATACTGATATAAAAACGCACTGACACATTGATATAAAAACACAGACACACTGATTTAAACACACACTGACACACTGATATAAAAATGCATTGACACACTGATATAAACACACACTGACACACTGATATAAACACACACACTGACACACTGATTTAAACATACACTGACACACTGATATAAACACACACTGACACACTGATTTAAACACACACTGACACAGTGATATAAACACAGACACTGACACACTGATATAAAAATGCACTGATGCACTGATTTAAACAAACACACTGACACACTGATATAAACACACACTGACACACTGATATAAACACACACTGACACACTGATTTAAACACACACTGACACACTGATTTAAACACATATTGATGCACTGATATAAACACACACTGACACACTGATTTAAACACACACACACTGATATGAACACACACTGACACACTGATATAAAAATGCACTGACGCACTGATTTAAACAAACACACTGACACACTGATATAAACACACACTGACACACTGATATAAACACACACACTGACACACTGATTTAAACACACACACACTGATATGACCACACAGTGACGCTCTGATATAAACACACACTGACACACTGATATGAACACACACACTGACACACTGATTTAAACACACTCTGATGCACTGATATAAACACACACAGACACACTGATTTAAACAAACACGCTGATAAAAACACACACTGACACACTGATATAAACACACACCGACACACTGATATAAACACACACACTGACACAGTGATTTAAACACACCCTGACACACTGTTATAAACACACACTGTCGCACTGATATAAACACACACCAACACACTGATATGAACATACACACTGACATAAACACACACACTGACTCAGTGATATAAACATGCAGTGACACAGTGATTTAAACACACACCAACACTGATATAAAAACACACTGACAGATTGATATAAACATACACACTGATAGAAACACACACTGACACACTGATATAAACATACACTGACACGTTGATTTAAACACGCACTGACACACTGATATAAACACACACTGACACGCTGATATAAACACACACTGACACACTGCTATAAACATGCACTGACACACTGATTTAAGCACACGCTGACACACTGATTTAAGCACACACATTGACACACTGATATAAACATGCACTGACACACTGATGTAAACACACACACTGACACAATGCTATAAGCACACTGACACATTGATATAAACAGACACATTGATATAAACACACAAATTGATATAGATATGTAAACTGATATAAACAAACACTGGCAAATTGATATAAACATACACACTTGTTTTAACACACACCGATACAAACACGCACACTGATATAAACACATGCACTGATATAAACACACACTGACACACTAATTTAAAGACGCACTGACAGATTGATATAAACACAAACACTGATATGCTGATATAACACTCACACTGATATAAAAACGCACACTGATATAAACACACACACTGGTATAAACACACACACAGATATAAACACACACTGATATAAACACCTACACTGATATAAACACACACTGACACACTGATTTAAACACGCACTGATATAATCGCACACACTGAAATAAACACACACACTGATACAAGCACACACACTGACAGATTGTTATAAACGCACACACTGGCACACTGATATAAATGTACACACTGATATAAAAACACATTGATATAAACACACGCTGATATAAACACAAACACTGATAGAAACACACACTGACACACTGATAGAAACATACACTGACACATTGATTTAAACACGCACTGACACACTGATATAAACACACACTGACACTGATATAAACACACACTGACACACTGAGTTAAGCACACACTGACACACTGATATAAAAACGCACTGACACATTGATATGAAAACACAGACACACTGATTTAAACACACACTGACACACTGATATAAAAACGCATTGACACACTGATATAAACACACACACTGACACACTGATTTAAACACACACTGACACACTGATATAAACACAGACACTGACACACATATAAAAATGCACTGACGCACTGATTTAAAGACGCACTGACACACTGATATAAACACACACACTGACACACTGATATAAACACACACTGACACACTGATTTAAACACACACTGACACGCTGATATAAACACACACTGACACACTGCTATAAACATGCACTGACACACTGATTTAAGCACACGCTGACACACTGATTTAAGCACACACATTGACACACTGATATAAACATGCACTGACACACTGATGTAAACACACACACTGACACAATGCTATAAGCACACTGACACATTGATATAAACAGACACATTGATATAAACACACAAATTGATATAGATATGTAAACTGATATAAACAAACACTGGCAAATTGATATAAACATACACACTTGTTTTAACACACACTGATACAAACACGCACACTGATATAAACACATGCACTGATATAAACACACACTGACACACTAATTTAAAGACGCACTGACAGATTGATATAAACACAAACACTGATATGCTGATATAACACTCACACTGATATAAAAACGCACACTGATATAAACACACACACTGGTATAAACACACACACAGATATAAACACACACTGATATAAACACCTACACTGATATAAACACACACTGACACACTGATTTAAACACGCACTGATATAATCGCACACACTGAAATAAACACACACACTGATACAAGCACACACACTGACAGATTGATATAAACGCACACACTGGCACACTGATATAAATGTACACACTGATATAAAAACACATTGATATAAACACACGCTGATATAAACACAAACACTGATAGAAACACACACTGACACACTGATAGAAACATACACTGACACATTGATTTAAACACGCACTGACACACTGATATAAACACACACTGACACTGATACAAACACACACAGACACACTGATTTAAACACACACTGACACACTGATATAAAAACGCATTGACACACTGATATAAACACACACTGACACACTGATATAAACACACACACTGACACACTGATTTAAACACACACTGACACACTGATATAAACACACACACTGACACACTGATTTAAACACACACTGACACACTGATATAAACACAGACACTGACACACTGATATAAAAATGCACTGACGCACTGATTTAAAGACGCACTGACACACTGATATAAACACACACACTGATATAAACACACACTGACACACTGATATAAACACACACACTGACACACTGATTTAAACACACACTGACACACTGATATAAACACACACACTGACACACTGATTTAAACACACACTGACACACTGATATAAACACAGACACTGACACACTGATATAAAAATGCACTGACGCCCTGATTTAAAGACGCACTGACACACTGATATAAACACACACACTGATATAAACACACACTGACACACTGATTTAAACACACACTGACACACTGATGTAAACACACACACACTGATATGAACACACACTGACACACTGATATAAAAATGCACTGACGCACTGATTTAAACAAACACACTGACACACTGATATAAACACACACTGACACACTGATATAAACACACACTGACACACTGATTTAAACACACACACTGACACACTGATTTAAACACACACACACTGATATGACCACACAGTGACGCTCTGATATAAACACACACTGACACACTGATATGAACACACACACTGACACACTGATTTAAACACACTCTGACGCATTGATATAAACACACTGATTTAAACAAACACGCTGATAAAAACACACACTGACACACTGATATAAACACACACCGACACACTGATATAAACACACACACTGACACAGTGATTTAAACACACCCTGACACACTGTTATAAACACACACTGTCGCACTGATATAAACACACACCAACACACTGATATGAACATACACACTGACATAAACACACACACTGACTCAGTGATATAAACATGCAGTGACACAGTGATTTAAACACACACCAACACTGATATAAAAACACACTGACAGATTGATATAAACATACACACTGATAGAAACACACACTGACACACTGATATAAACATACACTGACACGTTGATTTAAACACGCACTGACACACTGATATAAACATACACTGACACGCTGATATAAACACACACTGACACACTGCTATAAACATGCACTGACACACTGATTTAAGCACACGCTGACACACTGATTTAAGCACACACATTGACACACTGATATAAACATGCACTGACACACTGATGTAAACACACACACTGACACAATGCTATAAGCACACTGACACATTGATATAAACAGACACATTGATATAAACACACAAATTGATATAGATATGTAAACTGATATAAACAAACACTGGCAAATTGAAATAAACATACACACTTGTTTTAACACACACCGATACAAACACGCACACTGATATAAACACATGCACTGATATAAACACACACTGACACACTAATTTAAAGACGCACTGACAGATTGATATAAACACACACACTGATATGCTGATATAACACTCACACTGATATAAAAACGCACACTGATATAAACACACACACTGGTATAAACACACACACAGATATAAACACACACTGATATAAACACCTACACTGATATAAACACACACTGACACACTGATTTAAACACGCACTGATATAATCGCACACACTGAAATAAACACACACACTGATACAAGCACACACACTGACAGATTGATATAAACGCACACACTGGCACACTGATATAAATGTACACACTGATATAAAAACACGTTGATATAAACACACGCTGATATAAACACAAACACTGATAGAAACACACACTGACACATTGATTTAAACACGCACTGACACACTGATATAAACACACACTGACACTGATATAAACACACACTGACACACTGAGTTAAGCACACACTGACACATTGATATAAAAACACACTGACACATTGATATGAAAACACAGACACACTGATTTAAACACACACTGACACACTGATATAAAAACGCACTGACACACTGATATAAACACACACACTGACACACTGATTTAAACACACACTGACACACTGATATAAACACAGACACTGACACACATATAAAAATGCACTGACGCACTGATTTAAAGACGCACTGACACACTGATATAAACACACACACTGACACACTGATATAAACACACACTGACACACTGATTTAAACACACACTGACACGCTGATATAAACACACACTGACACACTGCTATAAACATGCACTGACACACTGATTTAAGCACACGCTGACACACTGATTTAAGCACACACATTGACACACTGATATAAACATGCACTGACACACTGATGTAAACACACACACTGACACAATGCTATAAGCACACTGACACATTGATATAAACAGACACATTGATATAAACACACAAATTGATATAGATATGTAAACTGATATAAACAAACACTGGCAAATTGATATAAACATACACACTTGTTTTAACACACACTGATACACACACTCACACTGATATACACACATTCACTGATATAAACACACACTGACACACTAATTTAAAGACGCACTGACAGATTGATATAAACACAAACACTGATATGCTGATATAACACTCACACTGATATAAAAACGCACACTGATATAAACACACACACTGGTATAAACACACACACAGATATAAACACACACTGATATAAACACCTACACTGATATAAACACACACTGACACACTGATTTAAACACGCACTGATATAATCGCACACACTGAAATAAACACACACACTGATACAAGCACACACACTGACAGATTGATATAAACGCACACACTGGCACACTGATATAAATGTACACACTGATATAAAAACACATTGATATAAACACACGCTGATATAAACACAAACACTGATAGAAACACACACTGACACACTGATAGAAACATACACTGACACATTGATTTAAACACGCACTGACACACTGATATAAACACACACTGACACTGATACAAACACACACAGACACACTGATTTAAACACACACTGACACACTGATATAAAAACGCATTGACACACTGATATAAACACACACTGACACACTGATATAAACACACACACTGACACACTGATTTAAACACACACTGACACACTGATATAAACACACACACTGACACACTGATTTAAACACACACTGACACACTGATATAAACACAGACACTGACACACTGATATAAAAATGCACTGACGCACTGATTTAAAGACGCACTGACACACTGATATAAACACACACACTGATATAAACACACACTGACACACTGATATAAACACACACACTGACACACTGATTTAAACACACACTGACACACTGATATAAACACACACACTGACACACTGATTTAAACACACACTGACACACTGATATAAACACAGACACTGACACACTGATATAAAAATGCACTGACGCCCTGATTTAAAGACGCACTGACACACTGATATAAACACACACACTGATATAAACACACACTGACACACTGATTTAAACACACACTGACACACTGATGTAAACACACACACACTGATATGAACACACACTGACACACTGATATAAAAATGCACTGACGCACTGATTTAAACAAACACACTGACACACTGATATAAACACACACTGACACACTGATATAAACACACACTGACACACTGATTTAAACACACACACTGACACACTGATTTAAACACACACACACTGATATGACCACACAGTGACGCTCTGATATAAACACACACTGACACACTGATATGAACACACACACTGACACACTGATTTAAACACACTCTGACGCACTGATATAAAACACACTGATTTAAACAAACACGCTGATAAAAACACACACTGACACACTGATATAAACACACACCGACACACTGATATAAACACACACACTGACACAGTGATTTAAACACACCCTGACACACTGTTATAAACACACACTGTCGCACTGATATAAACACACACCAACACACTGATATGAACATACACACTGACATAAACACACACACTGACTCAGTGATATAAACATGCAGTGACACAGTGATTTAAACACACACCAACACTGATATAAAAACACACTGACAGATTGATATAAACATACACACTGATAGAAACACACACTGACACACTGATATAAACATACACTGACACGTTGATTTAAACACGCACTGACACACTGATATAAACACACACTGACACGCTGATATAAACACACACTGACACACTGCTATAAACATGCACTGACACACTGATTTAAGCACACGCTGACACACTGATTTAAGCACACACATTGACACACTGATATAAACATGCACTGACACACTGATGTAAACACACACACTGACACAATGCTATAAGCACACTGACACATTGATATAAACAGACACATTGATATAAACACACAAATTGATATAGATATGTAAACTGATATAAACAAACACTGGCAAATTGAAATAAACATACACACTTGTTTTAACACACACCGATACAAACACGCACACTGATATAAACACATGCACTGATATAAACACACACTGACACACTAATTTAAAGACGCACTGACAGATTGATATAAACACACACACTGATATGCTGATATAACACTCACACTGATATAAAAACGCACACTGATATAAACACACACACTGGTATAAACACACACACAGATATAAACACACACTGATATAAACACCTACACTGATATAAACACACACTGACACACTGATTTAAACACGCACTGATATAATCGCACACACTGAAATAAACACACACACTGATACAAGCACACACACTGACAGATTGATATAAACGCACACACTGGCACACTGATATAAATGTACACACTGATATAAAAACACGTTGATATAAACACACGCTGATATAAACACAAACACTGATAGAAACACACACTGACACACTGATAGAAACATACACTGACACATTGATTTAAACACGCACTGACACACTGATATAAACACACACTGACACTGATATAAACACACACTGACACACTGAGTTAAGCACACACTGACACATTGATATAAAAACACACTGACTCATTGATATGAAAACACAGACACACTGATTTAAACACACACTGACACACTGATATAAAAACGCACTGACACACTGACATAAACACACACACTGACACACTGATTTAAACACACACTGACACGCTGATATAAACACACACTGACACACTGCTATAAACATGCACTGACACACTGATTTAAGCACACGCTGACACACTGATTTAAGCACACACATTGACACACTGATATAAACATGCACTGACACACTGATGTAAACACACACACTGACACAATGCTATAAGCACACTGACACATTGATATAAACAGACACATTGATATAAACACACAAATCGATATAGATATGTAAACTGATATAAACAAACACTGGCAAATTGATATAAACATACACACTTGTTTTAACACACACCGATACAAACACGCACACTGATATAAACACATGCATTGATATAAACACACACTGACACACTAATTTAAAGACGCACTGACAGATTGATATAAACACAAACACTGATATGCTGATATAACACTCACACTGATATAAAAACGCACACTGATATAAACACACACACTGGTATAAACACACACACAGATATAAACACACACTGATATAAACACCTACACTGATATAAACACACACTGACACACTGATTTAAACACGCACTGATATAATCGCACACACTGAAATAAACACACACACTGATACAAGCACACACACTGACAGATTGATATAAACGCACACACTGGCACACTGATATAAATGTACACACTGATATAAAAACACATTGATATAAACACACGCTGATATAAACACAAACACTGATAGAAACACACACTGACACACTGATAGAAACATACACTGACACATTGATTTAAACACGCACTGACACACTGATATAAACACACACTGACACTGATACAAACACACACAGACACACTGATTTAAACACACACTGACACACTGATATAAAAACGCATTGACACACTGATATAAACACACACTGACACACTGATATAAACACACACACTGACACACTGATTTAAACACACACTGACACACTGATATAAACACACACACTGACACACTGATTTAAACACACACTGACACACTGATATAAACACAGACACTGACACACTGATATAAAAATGCACTGACGCACTGATTTAAAGACGCACTGACACACTGATATAAACACACACACTGATATAAACACACACTGACACACTGATTTAAACACACACTGACACACTGATGTAAACACACACACACTGATATGAACACACACTGACACACTGATATAAAAATGCACTGATGCACTGATTTAAATAAACACACTGACACGCTGATATAAACACACACTGACACACTAATTTAAAGACGCACTGACAGATTGATATAAACACACACGCTGATATGCTGATATAACACTCACACTGATATAAAAACGCACACTGATATAAACACACACACTGATATAAACACACACTGACACACTGATATAAACACACACACTGACACACTGATATAAACACACACACTGACACACTGATTTAAACACACACTGACACACTGATATAAACACACACACTGACACACTGATTTAAACACACACTGACACACTGATATAAACACAGACACTGACACACTGATATAAAAATGCACTGACGCCCTGATTTAAAGACGCACTGACACACTGATATAAACACACACACTGATATAAACACACACTGACACACTGATTTAAACACACACTGACACACTGATGTAAACACACACACACTGATATGAACACACACTGACACACTGATATAAAAATGCACTGACGCACTGATTTAAACAAACACACTGACACACTGATATAAACACACACTGACACACTGATATAAACACACACTGACACACTGATTTAAACACACACACTGACACACTGATTTAAACACACACACACTGATATGACCACACAGTGACGCTCTGATATAAACACACACTGACACACTGATATGAACACACACACTGACACACTGATTTAAACACACTCTGACGCACTGATATAACACACAGACACACTGATTTAAACAAACACGCTGATAAAAACACACACTGACACACTGATATAAACACACACCGACACACTGATATAAACACACACACTGACACAGTGATTTAAACACACACTGACACACTGTTATAAACACACACTGTCGCACTGATATAAACACACACCAACACACTGATATGAACATACACACTGACATAAACACACACACTGACTCAGTGATATAAACATGCAGTGACACAGTGATTTAAACACACACCAACACTGATATAAAAACACACTGACAGATTGATATAAACATACACACTGATAGAAACACACACTGACACACTGATATAAACATACACTGACACGTTGATTTAAACACGCACTGACACACTGATATAAACACACACTGACACGCTGATATAAACACACACTGACACACTGCTATAAACATGCACTGACACACTGATTTAAGCACACGCTGACACACTGATTTAAGCACACACATTGACACACTGATATAAACATGCACTGACACACTGATGTAAACACATACACTGACACAATGCTATAAGCACACTGACACATTGATATAAACAGACACATTGATATAAACACACAAATTGATATAGATATGTAAACTGATATAAACAAACACTGGCAAACTGAAATAAACATACACACTTGTTTTAACACACACCGATACAAACACGCACACTGATATAAACACATGCACTGATATAAACACACACTGACACACTAATTTAAAGACGCACTGACAGATTGATATAAACACACACACTGATATGCTGATATAACACTCACACTGATATAAAAACGCACACTGATATAAACACACACACTGGTATAAACACACACACAGATATAAACACACACTGATATAAACACCTACACTGATATAAACACACACTGACACACTGATTTAAACACGCACTGATATAATCGCACACACTGAAATAAACACACACACTGATACAAGCACACACACTGACAGATTGATATAAACGCACACACTGGCACACTGATATAAATGTACACACTGATATAAAAACACATTGATATAAACACACGCTGATATAAACACAAACACTGATAGAAACACACACTGACACACTGATAGAAACATACACTGACACATTGATTTAAACACGCACTGACACACTGATATAAACACACACTGACACTGATACAAACACACACAGACACACTGATTTAAACACACACTGACACACTGATATAAAAACGCATTGACACACTGATATAAACACACACTGACACACTGATATAAACACACACACTGACACACTGATTTAAACACACACTGACACACTGATATAAACACACACACTGACACACTGATTTAAACACACACTGACACACTGATATAAACACAGACACTGACACACTGATATAAAAATGCACTGACGCACTGATTTAAAGACGCACTGACACACTGATATAAACACACACACTGATATAAACACACACTGACACACTGATTTAAACACACACTGACACACTGATGTAAACACACACACACTGATATGAACACACACTGACACACTGATATAAAAATGCACTGATGCACTGATTTAAATAAACACACTGACACGCTGATATAAACACACACTGACACACTAATTTAAAGACGCACTGACAGATTGATATAAACACACACGCTGATATGCTGATATAACACTCACACTGATATAAAAACGCACACTGATATAAACACACACACTGATATAAACACACACTGACACACTGATATAAACACACACACTGACACACTGATATAAACACACACACTGACACACTGATTTAAACACACACTGACACACTGATATAAACACACACACTGACACACTGATTTAAACACACACTGACACACTGATATAAACACAGACACTGACACACTGATATAAAAATGCACTGACGCCCTGATTTAAAGACGCACTGACACACTGATATAAACACACACACTGATATAAACACACACTGACACACTGATTTAAACACACACTGACACACTGATGTAAACACACACACACTGATATGAACACACACTGACACACTGATATAAAAATGCACTGACGCACTGATTTAAACAAACACACTGACACACTAATATAAACACACACTGACACACTGATATAAACACACACTGACACACTGATTTAAACACACACACTGACACACTGATTTAAACACACACACACTGATATGACCACACAGTGACGCTCTGATATAAACACACACTGACACACTGATATGAACACACACACTGACACACTGATTTAAACACACTCTGACGCACTGATATAAACACACTGATTTAAACAAACACGCTGATAAAAACACACACTGACACACTGATATAAACACACACCGACACACTGATATAAACACACACACTGACACAGTGATTTAAACACACCCTGACACACTGTTATAAACACACACTGTCGCACTGATATAAACACACACCAACACACTGATATGAACATACACACTGACATAAACACACACACTGACTCAGTGATATAAACATGCAGTGACACAGTGATTTAAACACACACCAACACTGATATAAAAACACACTGACAGATTGATATAAACATACACACTGATAGAAACACACACTGACACACTGATATAAACATACACTGACACGTTGATTTAAACACGCACTGACACACTGATATAAACACACACTGACACGCTGATATAAACACACACTGACACACTGCTATAAACCTGCACTGACACACTGATTTAAGCACACGCTGACACACTGATTTAAGCACACACATTGACACACTGATATAAACATGCACTGACACACTGATGTAAACACACACACTGACACAATGCTATAAGCACACTGACACATTGATATAAACAGACACATTGATATAAACACACAAATTGATATAGATATGTAAACTGATATAAACAAACACTGGCAAACTGAAATAAACATACACACTTGTTTTAACACACACCGATACAAACACGCACACTGATATAAACACATGCACTGATATAAACACACACTGACACACTAATTTAAAGACGCACTGACAGATTGATATAAACACACACACTGATATGCTGATATAACACTCACACTGATATAAAAACGCACACTGATATAAACACACACACTGGTATAAACACACACACAGATATAAACACACACTGATATAAACACCTACACTGATATAAACACACACTGACACACTGATTTAAACACGCACTGATATAATCGCACACACTGAAATAAACACACACACTGATACAAGCACACACACTGACAGATTGATATAAACGCACACACTGGCACACTGATATAAATGTACACACTGATATAAAAACACGTTGATATAAACACACGCTGATATAAACACAAACACTGATAGAAACACACACTGACACACTGATAGAAACATACACTGACACATTGATTTAAACACGCACTGACACACTGATATAAACACACACTGACACTGATATAAACACACACTGACACACTGAGTTAAGCACACACTGACACATTGATATAAAAACACACTGACTCATTGATATGAAAACACAGACACACTGATTTAAACACACACTGACACACTGATATAAAAACGCACTGACACACTGACATAAACACACACACTGACACACTGATTTAAACACACACTGACACGCTGATATAAACACACACTGACACACTGCTATAAACATGCACTGACACACTGATTTAAGCACACGCTGACACACTGATTTAAGCACACACATTGACACACTGATATAAACATGCACTGACACACTGATGTAAACACACACACTGACACAATGCTATAAGCACACTGACACATTGATATAAACAGACACATTGATATAAACACACAAATCAATATAGATATGTAAACTGATATAAACAAACACTGGCAAATTGATATAAACATACACACTTGTTTTAACACACACCGATACAAACACGCACACTGATATAAACACATGCATTGATATAAACACACACTGACACACTAATTTAAAGACGCACTGACAGATTGATATAAACACAAACACTGATATGCTGATATAACACTCACACTGATATAAAAACGCACACTGATATAAACACACACACTGGTATAAACACACACACAGATATAAACACACACTGATATAAACACCTACACTGATATAAACACACACTGACACACTGATTTAAACACGCACTGATATAATCGCACACACTGAAATAAACACACACACTGATACAAGCACACACACTGACAGATTGATATAAACGCACACACTGGCACACTGATATAAATGTACACACTGATATAAAAACACATTGATATAAACACACGCTGATATAAACACAAACACTGATAGAAACACACACTGACACACTGATAGAAACATACACTGACACATTGATTTAAACA
The DNA here is from genome assembly GCF_017639515.1 of Carcharodon carcharias. NCBI lineage: Eukaryota > Metazoa > Chordata > Chondrichthyes > Lamniformes > Lamnidae > Carcharodon > Carcharodon carcharias. Next base: position 14,921,560 of record NC_054500.1, read on the forward strand.
CGCACTGACACACTGATATAAACACACACTGACACTGATACAAACACACACAGACACACTGATTTAAACACACACTGACACACTGATATAAAAACGCATTGACACACTGATATAAACACACACTGACACACTGATATAAACACACACACTGACACACTGATTTAAACACACACTGACACACTGATATAAACTAAACACACACACTGACACACTGATTTAAACACACACTGACACACTGATATAAACACAGACACTGACACACTGATATAAAAATGCACTGACGCACTGATTTAAAGACGCACTGACACACTGATATAAACACACACACTGATATAAACACACACTGACACACTGATATAAACACACACACTGACACACTGATTTAAACACACACTGACACACTGATATAAACACACACACTGACACACTGATTTAAACACACACTGACACACTGATATAAACACAGACACTGACACACTGATATAAAAATGCACTGACGCCCTGATTTAAAGACGCACTGACACACTGACGTAAACACACACACTGATATGAACACACACTGACACACTGATATAAACACACACACTGACACACTGATATAAACACACACTGACACACTGATTTAAACACACACTGACACACTGATGTAAACACACACACACTGATATGAACACACACTGACACACTGATATAAAAATGCACTGATGCACTGATTTAAATAAACACACTGACACGCTGATATAAACACACACTGACACACTAATTTAAAGACGCACTGACAGATTGATATAAACACATACGCTGATATGCTGATAAAACACTCACACTGATATAAAAACGCACACTGATATAAACACACACACTGATTTAAACACACACACTGATATAAAGAAACACTGACACACTGATTTAAACACACACACTGACACACTGATTTAAACACACACACACTGATATGACCACACAGTGACGCTCTGATATAAACACACACTGACACACTGATATGAACACACACACTGACACACTGATTTAAACACACTCTGACGCACTGATATAAACACACACAGACACACTGATTTAAACAAACACGCTGATAAAAACACACACTGACACACTGATATAAACACACACCGACACACTGATATAAACACACACACTGACACAGTGATTTAAACACACCCTGACACACTGTTATAAACACACACTGTCGCACTGATATAAACACACACCAACACACTGATATGAACATACACACTGACATAAACACACACACTGACTCAGTGATATAAACATGCAGTGACACAGTGATTTAAACACACACCAACACTGATATAAAAACACACTGACAGATTGATATAAACATACACACTGATAGAAACACACACTGACACACTGCTATAAACATGCACTGACACACTGATTTAAGCACACACTGACACACTGATATAAACACACACTGACACGCTGATATAAACACACACTGACACACTGATTTAAACACACACACTGACACACTGATTTAAGCACACGCTGACACACTGATTTAAGCACACACATTGACACACTGATATAAACATGCACTGACACACTGATGTAAACACATACACTGACACAATGCTATAAGCACACTGACACATTGATATAAACAGACACATTGATATAAACACACAAATTGATATAGATATGTAAACTGATATAAACAAACACTGGCAAATTGAAATAAACATACACACTTGTTTTAACACACACCGATACAAACACGCACACTGATATAAACACATGCACTGATATAAACACACACTGACACACTAATTTAAAGACGCACTGACAGATTGATATAAACACACACACTGATATGCTGATATAACACTCACACTGATATAAAAACGCACACTGATATAAACACACACACTGGTATAAACACACACACAGATATAAACACACACTGATATAAACACCTACACTGATATAAACACACACTGATATAATCGCACACACTGAAATAAACACACACACTGATACAAGCACACACACTGACAGATTGATATAAACGCACACACTGGCACACTGATATAAATGTACACACTGATATAAAAACACGTTGATATAAACACACGCTGATATAAACACAAACGCTGATAGAAACACACACTGACACACTGATAGAAACATACACTGACACATTGATTTAAACACGCACTGACACACTGATATAAACACACACTGACACTGATATAAACACACACTGACACACTGATTTAAGCACACACTGACACACTGATATAAAAACGCACTGACACATTGATATAAAAACAGACACACTGATTTAAACACACACTGACACACTGATATAAAAACGCATTGACACACTGATATAAACACACACACTGACACACTGATTTAAACACACACTGACACACTGATATAAACACAGACACTGACACACATATAAAAATGCACTGACGCACTGATTTAAAGACGCACTGACACACTGATATAAACACACACACTGACACACTGATATAAACACACACTGACACACTGATTTAAACACACACTGACACGCTGATATAAACACACACTGACACACTGCTATAAACATGCACTGACACACTGATGTAAACACACACACTGACACAATGCTATAAGCACACTGACACATTGATATAAACAGACACATTGATATAAACACACAAATCGATATAGATATGTAAACTGATATAAACAAACACTGGCAAATTGTTATAAACATACACACTTGTTTTAACACACACCGATACAAACACGCACACTGATATAAACACATGCACTGATATAAACACACACTGACACACTAATTTAAAGACGCACTGACAGATTGATATAAACACAAACACTGATATGCTGATATAACACTCACACTGATATAAAAACGCACACTGATATAAACACACACACTGGTATAAACACACACACAGATATAAACACACACTGATATAAACACCTACACTGATATAAACACACACTGACACACTGATTTAAACACGCACTGATATAATCGCACACACTGAAATAAACACACACACTGATACAAGCACACACACTGACAGATTGATATAAACACACACACTGGCACACTGATATAAATGTACACACTGATATAAAAACACATTGATATAAACACACGCTGATATAAACACAAACACTGATAGAAACACACACTGACACACTGATAGAAACATACACTGACACATTGATTTAAACACGCACTGACACACTGATATAAACACACACTGACACTGATATAAACACACACAGACACACTGATTTAAACACACACTGACACACTGATGTAAAAACGCATTGACACACTGATATAAACACACACTGACACACTGATATAAACACACACACTGACACACTGATTTAAACACACACTGACACACTGATACAAACACACACACTGACACACTGATATAAAAATGCACTGACGCACTGATTTAAAGACGCACTGACACACTGATATAAACACACACACTGACACACTGATATAAACACACACTGACACACTGATATAAACACAGACACTGACACACTGATATAAAAATGCACTGACGCCCTGATTTAAAGACGCACTGACACACTGATATAAACACACACACTGATATAAACACACACTGACACACTGATTTAAACACACACTGACACACTGATGTAAACACACACACACTGATATGAACACACACTGACACACTGATATAAAAATGCACTGACGCACTGATTTAAACAAACACACTGACACACTGATATAAACACACACTGACACACTGATATAAACACACACTGATACACTGATTTAAACACACACACTGACACACTGATTTAAACACACACACACTGATATGACCACACAGTGACGCTCTGATATAAACACACACTGACACACTGATATGAACACACACACTGACACACTGATTTAAACACACTCTGACGCACTGATATAAACACACACAGACACACTGATTTAAACAAACACGCTGATAAAAACACACACTGACACACTGATATAAACACACACCGACACACTGATATAAACACACACACTGACACAGTGATTTAAACACACCCTGACACACTGTTATAAACACACACTGTCGCACTGATATAAACACACACCAACACACTGATATGAACATACACACTGACATAAACACACACACTGACTCAGTGATATAAACATGCAGTGACACAGTGATTTAAACACACACCAACACTGATATAAAAACACACTGACAGATTGATATAAACATACACACTGATAGAAACACACACTGACACACTGATATAAACATACACTGACACGTTGATTTAAACACGCACTGACACACTGATATAAACACACACTGACACGCTGATATAAACACACACTGACACACTGCTATAAACATGCACTGACACACTGATTTAAGCACACGCTGACACACTGATTTAAGCACACACATTGACACACTGATATAAACATGCACTGACACACTGATGTAAACACATACACTGACACAATGCTATAAGCACACTGACACATTGATATAAACAGACACATTGATATAAACACACAAATTGATATAGATATGTAAACTGATATAAACAAACACTGGCAAACTGAAATAAACATACACACTTGTTTTAACACACACCGATACAAACACGCACACTGATATAAACACATGCACTGATATAAACACACACTGACACACTAATTTAAAGACGCACTGACAGATTGATATAAACACACACACTGATATGCTGATATAACACTCACACTGATATAAAAACGCACACTGATATAAACACACACACTGGTATAAACACACACACAGATATAAACACACACTGATATAAACACCTACACTGATATAAACACACACTGACACACTGATTTAAACACGCACTGATATAATCGCACACACTGAAATAAACACACACACTGATACAAGCACACACACTGACAGATTGATATAAACGCACACACTGGCACACTGATATAAATGTACACACTGATATAAAAACACATTGATATAAACACACGCTGATATAAACACAAACACTGATAGAAACACACACTGACACACTGATAGAAACATACACTGACACATTGATTTAAACACGCACTGACACACTGATATAAACACACACTGACACTGATACAAACACACACAGACACACTGATTTAAACACACACTGACACACTGATATAAAAACGCATTGACACACTGATATAAACACACACTGACACACTGATATAAACACACACACTGACACACTGATTTAAACACACACTGACACACTGATATAAACACACACACTGACACACTGATTTAAACACACACTGACACACTGATATAAACACAGACACTGACACACTGATATAAAAATGCACTGACGCACTGATTTAAAGACGCACTGACACACTGATATAAACACACACACTGATATAAACACACACTGACACACTGATTTAAACACACACTGACACACTGATGTAAACACACACACACTGATATGAACACACACTGACACACTGATATAAAAATGCACTGATGCACTGATTTAAATAAACACACTGACACGCTGATATAAACACACACTGACACACTAATTTAAAGACGCACTGACAGATTGATATAAACACACACGCTGATATGCTGATATAACACTCACACTGATATAAAAACGCACACTGATATAAACACACACACTGATATAAACACACACTGACACACTGATATAAACACACACACTGACACACTGATATAAACACACACACTGACACACTGATTTAAACACACACTGACACACTGATATAAACACACACACTGACACACTGATTTAAACACACACTGACACACTGATATAAACACAGACACTGACACACTGATATAAAAATGCACTGACGCCCTGATTTAAAGACGCACTGACACACTGATATAAACACACACACTGATATAAACACACACTGACACACTGATTTAAACACACACTGACACACTGATGTAAACACACACACACTGATATGAACACACACTGACACACTGATATAAAAATGCACTGACGCACTGATTTAAACAAACACACTGACACACTGATATAAACACACACTGACACACTGATATAAACACACACTGATACACTGATTTAAACACACACACTGACACACTGATTTAAACACACACACACTGATATGACCACACAGTGACGCTCTGATATAAACACACACTGACACACTGATATGAACACACACACTGACACACTGATTTAAACACACTCTGACGCACTGATATAAACACACACAGACACACTGATTTAAACAAACACGCTGATAAAAACACACACTGACACACTGATATAAACACACACCGACACACTGATATAAACACACACACTGACACAGTGATTTAAACACACACTGACACACTGTTATAAACACACACTGTCGCACTGATATAAACACACACCAACACACTGATATGAACATACACACTGACATAAACACACACACTGACTCAGTGATATAAACATGCAGTGACACAGTGATTTAAACACACACCAACACTGATATAAAAACACACTGACAGATTGATATAAACATACACACTGATAGAAACACACACTGACACACTGATATAAACATACACTGACACGTTGATTTAAACACGCACTGACACACTGATATAAACACACACTGACACGCTGATATAAACACACACTGACACACTGCTATAAACATGCACTGACACACTGATTTAAGCACACGCTGACACACTGATTTAAGCACACACATTGACACACTGATATAAACATGCACTGACACACTGATGTAAACACATACACTGACACAATGCTATAAGCACACTGACACATTGATATAAACAGACACATTGATATAAACACACAAATTGATATAGATATGTAAACTGATATAAACAAACACTGGCAAACTGAAATAAACATACACACTTGTTTTAACACACACCGATACAAACACGCACACTGATATAAACACATGCACTGATATAAACACACACTGACACACTAATTTAAAGACGCACTGACAGATTGATATAAACACACACACTGATATGCTGATATAACACTCACACTGATATAAAAACGCACACTGATATAAACACACACACTGGTATAAACACACACACAGATATAAACACACACTGATATAAACACCTACACTGATATAAACACACACTGACACACTGATTTAAACACGCACTGATATAATCGCACACACTGAAATAAACACACACACTGATACAAGCACACACACTGACAGATTGATATAAACGCACACACTGGCACACTGATATAAATGTACACACTGATATAAAAACACGTTGATATAAACACACGCTGATATAAACACAAACACTGATAGAAACACACACTGACACACTGATAGAAACATACACTGACACATTGATTTAAACACGCACTGACACACTGATATAAACACACACTGACACTGATATAAACACACACTGACACACTGAGTTAAGCACACACTGACACATTGATATAAAAACACACTGACTCATTGATATGAAAACACAGACACACTGATTTAAACACACACTGACACACTGATATAAAAACGCACTGACACACTGACATAAACACACACACTGACACACTGATTTAAACACACACTGACACGCTGATATAAACACACACTGACACACTGCTATAAACATGCACTGACACACTGATTTAAGCACACGCTGACACACTGATTTAAGCACACACATTGACACACTGATATAAACATGCACTGACACACTGATGTAAACACACACACTGACACAATGCTATAAGCACACTGACACATTGATATAAACAGACACATTGATATAAACACACAAATCGATATAGATATGTAAACTGATATAAACAAACACTGGCAAATTGATATAAACATACACACTTGTTTTAACACACACCGATACAAACACGCACACTGATATAAACACATGCATTGATATAAACACACACTGACACACTAATTTAAAGACGCACTGACAGATTGATATAAACACAAACACTGATATGCTGATATAACACTCACACTGATATAAAAACGCACACTGATATAAACACACACACTGGTATAAACACACACACAGATATAAACACACACTGATATAAACACCTACACTGATATAAACACACACTGACACACTGATTTAAACACGCACTGATATAATCGCACACACTGAAATAAACACACACACTGATACAAGCACACACACTGACAGATTGATATAAACGCACACACTGGCACACTGATATAAATGTACACACTGATATAAAAACACATTGATATAAACACACGCTGATATAAACACAAACACTGATAGAAACACACACTGACACACTGATAGAAACATACACTGACACATTGATTTAAACACGCACTGACACACTGATATAAACACACACTGACACTGATACAAACACACACAGACACACTGATTTAAACACACACTGACACACTGATATAAAAACGCATTGACACACTGATATAAACACACACTGACACACTGATATAAACACACACACTGACACACTGATTTAAACACACACTGACACACTGATATAAACACACACACTGACACACTGATTTAAACACACACTGACACACTGATATAAACACAGACACTGACACACTGATATAAAAATGCACTGACGCACTGATTTAAAGACGCACTGACACACTGATATAAACACACACACTGATATAAACACACACTGACACACTGATTTAAACACACACTGACACACTGATGTAAACACACACACACTGATATGAACACACACTGACACACTGATATAAAAATGCACTGATGCACTGATTTAAATAAACACACTGACACGCTGATATAAACACACACTGACACACTAATTTAAAGACGCACTGACAGATTGATATAAACACACACGCTGATATGCTGATATAACACTCACACTGATATAAAAACGCACACTGATATAAACACACACACTGATATAAACACACACTGACACACTGATATAAACACACACACTGACACACTGATATAAACACACACACTGACACACTGATTTAAACACACACTGACACACTGATATAAACACACACACTGACACACTGATTTAAACACACACTGACACACTGATATAAACACAGACACTGACACACTGATATAAAAATGCACTGACGCCCTGATTTAAAGACGCACTGACACACTGACGTAAACACACACACTGATATGAACACACACTGACACACTGATATAAACACACACACTGACACACTGATATAAACACACACTGACACACTGATTTAAACACACACTGACACACTGATGTAAACACACACACACTGATATGAACACACACTGACACACTGATATAAAAATGCACTGATGCACTGATTTAAATAAACACACTGACACGCTGATATAAACACACACTGACACACTAATTTAAAGACGCACTGACAGATTGATATAAACACATACGCTGATATGCTGATATAACACTCACACTGATATAAAAACGCACACTGATATAAACACACACACTGATATAAACACACACACTGATATAAACACACACTGACACACTGATATAAACACACACACTGACACACTGATTTAAACACACACACTGATATGAACACACAGTGACGCTCTGATATAAACACACACTGACACACTGATATGAACACACACACTGACACACTGATTTAAACACACTCTGACGCACTGATAAAAACACACACAGACACACTGATTTAAACAAACACACTGATAAAAACACACACTGACACACTGATATAAACACACACACTGTTATAAACACACACTGTCACACTGATATAAACACACACCGACACACTGATATAAACACACACACTGACACAGTGATTTAAACACACACTGACACACTGTTATAAACACACACTGTCGCACTGATATAAACACACACCAACACACTGATATGAACATACACACTGACATAAACACACACACTGACTCAGTGATATAAACATGCAGTGACACAGTGATTTAAACACGCACTGACACACTGATAGAAACACACACTGACACACTGATATAAACATACACTGACACATTGATTTAAACACGCACTGACACACTGATATAAACACACACTGACACGCTGATATAAACACACACTGACACACTGCTATAAACATGCACTGACACACTGATTTAAGCACACGCTGACACACTGATTTAAGCACACACATTGACACACTGATATAAACATGCACTGACACACTGATGTAAACACATACACTGACACAATGCTATAAGCACACTGACACATTGATATAAACAGACACATTGATATAAACACACAAATTGATATAGATATGTAAACTGATATAAACAAACACTGGCAAATTGATATAAACATACACACTTGTTTTAACACACACTGATACAAACACGCACACTGATATAAACACATGCACTGATATAAACACACACTGACACACTAATTTAAAGACGCACTGACAGATTGATATAAACACACACACTGATATGCTGATATAACACTCACACTGATATAAAAACGCACACTGATATAAACACACACACTGGTATAAACACACACACAGATATAAACACACACTGATATAAACACCTACACTGATATAAACACACACTGATATAATCGCACACACTGAAATAAACACACACACTGATACAAGCACACACACTGACAGATTGATATAAACGCACACACTGGCACACTGATATAAATGTACACACTGATATAAAAACACGTTGAGATAAACACACGCTGATATAAACACAAACGCTGATAGAAACACACACTGACACACTGATAGAAACATACACTGACACATTGATTTAAACACGCACTGACACACTGATATAAACACACACTGACACTGATATAAACACACACTGACACACTGATTTAAGCACACACTGACACACTGATATAAAAACGCACTGACACATTGATATAAAAACAGACACACTGATTTAAACACACACTGACACACTGATATAAAAACGCATTGACACACTGATATAAACACACACACTGACACACTGATTTAAACACACACTGACACACTGATATAAACACAGACACTGACACACATATAAAAATGCACTGACGCACTGATTTAAAGACGCACTGACACACTGATATAAACACACACACTGACACACTGATATAAACACACACTGACACACTGATTTAAACACACACTGACACGCTGATATAAACACACACTGACACACTGCTATAAACATGCACTGACACACTGATGTAAACACACACACTGACACAATGCTATAAGCACACTGACACATTGATATAAACAGACAAATTGATATAAACACACAAATCGATATAGATATGTAAACTGATATAAACAAACACTGGCAAATTGTTATAAACATACACACTTGTTTTAACACACACCGATACAAACACGCACACTGATATAAACACATGCACTGATATAAACACACACTGACACACTAATTTAAAGACGCACTGACAGATTGATATAAACACAAACACTGATATGCTGATATAACACTCACACTGATATAAAAACGCACACTGATATAAACACACACACTGGTATAAACACACACACAGATATAAACACACACTGATATAAACACCTACACTGATATAAACACACACTGACACACTGATTTAAACACGCACTGATATAATCGCACACACTGAAATAAACACACACACTGATACAAGCACACACACTGACAGATTGATATAAACACACACACTGGCACACTGATATAAATGTACACACTGATATAAAAACACATTGATATAAACACACGCTGATATAAACACAAACACTGATAGAAACACACACTGACACACTGATAGAAACATACACTGACACATTGATTTAAACACGCACTGACACACTGATATAAACACACACTGACACTGATATAAACACACACAGACACACTGATTTAAACACACACTGACACACTGATGTAAAAACGCATTGACACACTGATATAAACACACACTGACACACTGATATAAACACACACACTGACACACTGATTTAAACACACACTGACACACTGATACAAACACACACACTGACACACTGATATAAAAATGCACTGACGCACTGATTTAAAGACGCACTGACACACTGATATAAACACACACACTGACACACTGATATAAACACACACTGACACACTGATTTAAACACACACTGACACACTGATATAAAAATGCACTGATGCACTGATTTAAATAAACACACTGACACGCTGATATAAACACACACTGACACACTAATTTAAAGACGCACTGACAGATTGATATAAACACACACGCTGATATGCTGATATAACACTCACACTGATATAAAAACGCACACTGATATAAACACACACACTGATATAAACACACACTGACACACTGATATAAACACACACACTGACACACTGATTTAAACACACACACTGATATGAACACACAGTGACGCTCTGATATAAACATACACTGACACACTGATATGAACACACACACTGACACACTGATTTAAACACACTCTGACGCACTGATATAAACACACACAGACACACTGATTTAAACAAACACACTGATAAAAACACACACTGACACACTGATATAAACACACACACTGTTATAAACACATACTGTCACACTGATATAAACACACACCGACACACTGATATAAACACACACACTGACACAGTGATTTAAACACACACTGACACATTGTTATAAACACACACTGTCGCACTGATATAAACACACACCAACACACTGATATGAACATACACACTGACATAAACACACACACTGACTCAGTGATATAAACATGCATTGACACAGTGATTTAAACACGCACTGACACACTGATAGAAACACACACTGGCACACTGATATAAACATACATTGACACATTGATTTAAACACGCACTGACACACTGATATAAACACACACTGACACGCTGATATAAACACACACTGACACACTGCTATAAACATGCACTGACACACTGATTTAAGCACACGCTGACACACTGATTTAAGCACACACATTGACACACTGATATAAACATGCACTGACACACTGATGTAAACACACACACTGACACAATGCTATAAGCACACTGACACATTGATATAAACAGACACATTGATATAAACACACAAATTGATATAGATATGTAAACTGATATAAACAAACACTGGCAAATTGATATAAACATACACACTTGTTTTAACACACACTGATACAAACACGCACACTGATATAAACACATGCACTGATATAAACACACACTGACACACTAATTTAAAGACGCACTGACAGATTGATATAAACACACACACTGATATGCTTATATAACACTCACACTGATATAAAAACGCACACTGATATAAACACACACACTGGTATAAACACACACACTGATATAAACACACACTGATATAAACACCTACACTGATATAAACACACACTGACACACTGATTTAAACACGCACTGATATAATCGCACACACTGAAATAAACACACGCACTGATACAAGCACACACACTGACAGATTGATATAAACGCACACACTGGCACACTGATATAAATGTACACACTGATATAAAAACACGTTGATATAAACACACGCTGATATAAACACAAACACTGATAGAAACACACACTGACACACTGATAGAAACATACACTGACACATTGATTTAAACACGCACTGACACACTGATATAAACACACACTGACACTGATATAAACATGCACTGACACATTGATTTAAACACACTCTGACACACTGATTTAAGCACACACTGACACACTGATATAAAAACGCACTGACACATTGATATAAAAACACAGACACACTGATTTAAACACACACTGACACACTGATATAAAAACGCATTGACACACTGATATAAACACACACTGACACACTGATATAAACACACACACTGACACACTGATTTAAACACACACTGACACACATATAAACACAGACACTGACACACTGATATAAAAATGCACTGACGCACTGATTTAAACAAACACACTGACACACTGATATAAACACACACTGACACACTGATATAAACACACACACTGACACACTGATATAAACACACACTGACACACTGATTTAAACACACACTGACACACTGATGTAAACACACACACACTGATATGAACACACACTGACACACTGATATAAAAATGCACTGACGCACTGATTTAAATAAACACACTGACACACTGATATAAACACACACTGACACACTAATTTAAAGACGCACTGACAGATTGATATAAACACACACACTGATATGCTGATATAACACTCACACTGATATAAAAACGCACACTGATATAAACACACACACTGATATAAACACACACTGATATAAACACCTACACTGATATAAACACACACTGACACACTGATTTAAACACACACACTGATATAAACTGACACTGACACACTGATTTAAACACACACTGACACATTGATATACACACACTGACACACTGACATAAACACGCACACTGACATAAACATGAACACTGATATAAACACACACTGACAGATTGATATAAACACACAAACTGATATGCTGATATAACACTCGCACTGATATAAAAACACACACTGATATAAACACACACACTGATATAAACGCACACACTGACACACTGATTTAAACACACACTGGCACATTGATATACACACACTGACACACTGATATAAACACGCACGCTGACATAAACATGAACACTGTTATAAACACCCAATGATACACTGATTTAAACATGCACTGACAGATTGATATAAACACACAGACTGACACACTGATATAAACACACACGCTGATATAAACACACACTGACCCACTGATATAAACACACACTGACAGATTGATATAAACACACACATTGATATGCTGATATAAAACTCACACTGATATAAAAATGCACACTGATATAAACACACACTGATATAAACACACACACTGATATAAACATACACTGACAAACTGATATAAACACACACACTGATATAAACACACACTGACACATTGATATACACACATTAATATAAACACGCGCACTGACATAATCATGAACACTGATATAAACACAGACAGTGATATAAACACACACTGACAGACTGATTTAATCACACACTGACAGATTGATATAAACACACACACTGATATGCTGATATAACACTCACACTGATATAAAAACGCACACTGATATAAACACACACACTGATATAAACACACACTGACACACTGATATAAACACACACACTGACACACTGATTTAAACACACACTGACACACTGATATAAACACAGACACTGACACACTGATATAAAATTGCACTGACGCACTGATTTAAAGACGCACTGACACACTGATATAAACACACACACTGACACACTGATATAAACACACACTGACACACTGATTTAAACACACACTGACACACTGACGTAAACACACACACTGATATGAACACACACTGACACACTGATATAAACACACACACTGACACACTGATATAAACACACACTGACACACTGATTTAAACACACACTGACACACTGATGTAAACACACACACACTGATATGAACACACACTGACACACTGATATAAAAATGCACTGATGCACTGATTTAAATAAACACACTGACACGCTGATATAAACACACACTGACACACTAATTTAAAGACGCACTGACAGATTGATATAAACACATACGCTGATATGCTGATATAACACTCACACTGATATAAAAACGCACACTGATATAAACACACACACTGATATAAACACACACTGACACACTGATATAAACACACACACTGACACACTGATTTAAACACACACACTGATATGAACACACAGTGACGCTCTGATATAAACACACACTGACACACTGATATGAACACACACACTGACACACTGATTTAAACACACTCTGACGCACTGATAAAAACACACACAGACACACTGATTTAAACAAACACACTGATAAAAACACACACTGACACACTGATATAAACACACACACTGTTATAAACACACACTGTCACACTGATATAAACACACACCGACACACTGATATAAACACACACACTGACACAGTGATTTAAACACACACTGACACACTGTTATAAACACACACTGTCGCACTGATATAAACACACACCAACACACTGATATGAACATACACACTGACATAAACACACACACTGACTCAGTGATATAAACATGCAGTGACACAGTGATTTAAACACGCACTGACACACTGATAGAAACACACACTGACACACTGATATAAACATACACTGACACATTGATTTAAACACGCACTGACACACTGATATAAACACACACTGACACGCTGATATAAACACACACTGACACACTGCTATAAACATGCACTGACACACTGATTTAAGCACACGCTGACACACTGATTTAAGCACACACATTGACACACTGATATAAACATGCACTGACACACTGATGTAAACACATACACTGACACAATGCTATAAGCACACTGACACATTGATATAAACAGACACATTGATATAAACACACAAATTGATATAGATATGTAAACTGATATAAACAAACACTGGCAAATTGATATAAACATACACACTTGTTTTAACACACACTGATACAAACACGCACACTGATATAAACACATGCACTGATATAAACACACACTGACACACTAATTTAAAGACGCACTGACAGATTGATATAAACACACACACTGATATGCTGATATAACACTCACACTGATATAAAAACGCACACTGATATAAACACACACACTGGTATAAACACACACACAGATATAAACACACACTGATATAAACACCTACACTGATATAAACACACACTGATATAATCGCACACACTGAAATAAACACACACACTGATACAAGCACACACACTGACAGATTGATATAAACGCACACACTGGCACACTGATATAAATGTACACACTGATATAAAAACACGTTGATATAAACACACGCTGATATAAACACAAACGCTGATAGAAACACACACTGACACACTGATAGAAACATACACTGACACATTGATTTAAACACGCACTGACACACTGATATAAACACACACTGACACTGATATAAACACACACTGACACACTGATTTAAGCACACACTGACACACTGATATAAAAACGCACTGACACATTGATATAAAAACAGACACACTGATTTAAACACACACTGACACACTGATATAAAAACGCATTGACACACTGATATAAACACACACACTGACACACTGATTTAAACACACACTGACACACTGATATAAACACAGACACTGACACACATATAAAAATGCACTGACGCACTGATTTAAAGACGCACTGACACACTGATATAAACACACACACTGACACACTGATATAAACACACACTGACACACTGATTTAAACACACACTGACACGCTGATATAAACACACACTGACACACTGCTATAAACATGCACTGACACACTGATGTAAACACACACACTGACACAATGCTATAAGCACACTGACACATTGATATAAACAGACACATTGATATAAACACACAAATCGATATAGATATGTAAACTGATATAAACAAACACTGGCAAATTGTTATAAACATACACACTTGTTTTAACACACACCGATACAAACACGCACACTGATATAAACACATGCACTGATATAAACACACACTGACACACTAATTTAAAGACGCACTGACAGATTGATATAAACACAAACACTGATATGCTGATATAACACTCACACTGATATAAAAACGCACACTGATATAAACACACACACTGGTATAAACACACACACAGATATAAACACACACTGATATAAACACCTACACTGATATAAACACACACTGACACACTGATTTAAACACGCACTGATATAATCGCACACACTGAAATAAACACACACACTGATACAAGCACACACACTGACAGATTGATATAAACACACACACTGGCACACTGATATAAATGTACACACTGATATAAAAACACATTGATATAAACACACGCTGATATAAACACAAACACTGATAGAAACACACACTGACACACTGATAGAAACATACACTGACACATTGATTTAAACACGCACTGACACACTGATATAAACACACACTGACACTGATATAAACACACACAGACACACTGATTTAAACACACACTGACACACTGATGTAAAAACGCATTGACACACTGATATAAACACACACTGACACACTGATATAAACACACACACTGACACACTGATTTAAACACACACTGACACACTGATACAAACACACACACTGACACACTGATATAAAAATGCACTGACGCACTGATTTAAAGACGCACTGACACACTGATATAAACACACACACTGACACACTGATATAAACACACACTGACACACTGATTTAAACACACACTGACACACTGATATAAAAATGCACTGATGCACTGATTTAAATAAACACACTGACACGCTGATATAAACACACACTGACACACTAATTTAAAGACGCACTGACAGATTGATATAAACACACACGCTGATATGCTGATATAACACTCACACTGATATAAAAACGCACACTGATATAAACACACACACTGATATAAACACACACTGACACACTGATATAAACACACACACTGACACACTGATTTAAACACACACACTGATATGAACACACAGTGACGCTCTGATATAAACATACACTGACACACTGATATGAACACACACACTGACACACTGATTTAAACACACTCTGACGCACTGATATAAACACACACAGACACACTGATTTAAACAAACACACTGATAAAAACACACACTGACACACTGATATAAACACACACACTGTTATAAACACATACTGTCACACTGATATAAACACACACCGACACACTGATATAAACACACACACTGACACAGTGATTTAAACACACACTGACACATTGTTATAAACACACACTGTCGCACTGATATAAACACACACCAACACACTGATATGAACATACACACTGACATAAACACACACACTGACTCAGTGATATAAACATGCATTGACACAGTGATTTAAACACGCACTGACACACTGATAGAAACACACACTGGCACACTGATATAAACATACATTGACACATTGATTTAAACACGCACTGACACACTGATATAAACACACACTGACACGCTGATATAAACACACACTGACACACTGCTATAAACATGCACTGACACACTGATTTAAGCACACGCTGACACACTGATTTAAGCACACACATTGACACACTGATATAAACATGCACTGACACACTGATGTAAACACACACACTGACACAATGCTATAAGCACACTGACACATTGATATAAACAGACACATTGATATAAACACACAAATTGATATAGATATGTAAACTGATATAAACAAACACTGGCAAATTGATATAAACATACACACTTGTTTTAACACACACTGATACAAACACGCACACTGATATAAACACATGCACTGATATAAACACACACTGACACACTAATTTAAAGACGCACTGACAGATTGATATAAACACACACACTGATATGCTTATATAACACTCACACTGATATAAAAACGCACACTGATATAAACACACACACTGGTATAAACACACACACTGATATAAACACACACTGATATAAACACCTACACTGATATAAACACACACTGACACACTGATTTAAACACGCACTGATATAATCGCACACACTGAAATAAACACACGCACTGATACAAGCACACACACTGACAGATTGATATAAACGCACACACTGGCACACTGATATAAATGTACACACTGATATAAAAACACGTTGATATAAACACACGCTGATATAAACACAAACACTGATAGAAACACACACTGACACACTGATAGAAACATACACTGACACATTGATTTAAACACGCACTGACACACTGATATAAACACACACTGACACTGATATAAACATGCACTGACACATTGATTTAAACACACTCTGACACACTGATTTAAGCACACACTGACACACTGATATAAAAACGCACTGACACATTGATATAAAAACACAGACACACTGATTTAAACACACACTGACACACTGATATAAAAACGCATTGACACACTGATATAAACACACACTGACACACTGATATAAACACACACACTGACACACTGATTTAAACACACACTGACACACATATAAACACAGACACTGACACACTGATATAAAAATGCACTGACGCACTGATTTAAACAAACACACTGACACACTGATATAAACACACACTGACACACTGATATAAACACACACACTGACACACTGATATAAACACACACTGACACACTGATTTAAACACACACTGACACACTGATGTAAACACACACACACTGATATGAACACACACTGACACACTGATATAAAAATGCACTGACGCACTGATTTAAATAAACACACTGACACACTGATATAAACACACACTGACACACTAATTTAAAGACGCACTGACAGATTGATATAAACACACACACTGATATGCTGATATAACACTCACACTGATATAAAAAACGCACACTGATATAAACACACACACTGATATAAACACACACTGATATAAACACCTACACTGATATAAACACACACTGACACACTGATTTAAACACACACACTGATATAAACTGACACTGACACACTGATTTAAACACACACTGACACATTGATATACACACACTGACACACTGACATAAACACGCACACTGACATAAACATGAACACTGATATAAACACACACTGACAGATTGATATAAACACACAAACTGATATGCTGATATAACACTCGCACTGATATAAAAACACACACTGATATAAACACACACACTGATATAAACGCACACACTGACACACTGATTTAAACACACACTGGCACATTGATATACACACACTGACACACTGATATAAACACGCACGCTGACATAAACATGAACACTGTTATAAACACCCAATGATACACTGATTTAAACATGCACTGACAGATTGATATAAACACACAGACTGACACACTGATATAAACACACACGCTGATATAAACACACACTGACCCACTGATATAAACACACACTGACAGATTGATATAAACACACACATTGATATGCTGATATAAAACTCACACTGATATAAAAATGCACACTGATATAAACACACACTGATATAAACACACACACTGATATAAACATACACTGACAAACTGATATAAACACACACACTGATATAAACACACACTGACACATTGATATACACACATTAATATAAACACGCGCACTGACATAATCATGAACACTGATATAAACACAGACAGTGATATAAACACACACTGACAGACTGATTTAATCACACACTGACAGATTGATATAAACACACACACTGATATGCTGATATAACACTCACACTGATATAAAAACGCACACTGATATAAACACACACACACTGATATAAACACACACACTGATATAAACATACACTGACATAAACACACACACTGATATAAACACACACACTGATATAACCACACACTGACACACTGATTTAAACACACACTGACACATTGATATACACACACAGACACACTGATATAAACACGCACACTGACATAAACATGAACACTGATAGAAACACACAATGATATATTGATTTAAACACGCACTGACAGTTTGATATAAACACACAGACTGACACACTGATACAAACACACTCACTGCTATAAACACACACTGACCCACTGATATAAACACACACTGTCAAATTGATATAAACACACACACTGATATGCTGATATAACACTCACACTGATATAAAAACGCACACTGATGTAAACACACACACTGATATAAACATGCACACTGATATAAACATGGACAGTGATATAAACACACACTGACACACTTATTTAATCACACACTGACAGATTGATATAAACACACACACTGATATGCTGATATAATACTCACACTGATATAAAAATGCACACTGATATAAACACACACTGATATAAAAATACACTGACAAACTGATATAAACACACACACTGATATAAACACACACTGACACACTGATTTAAACACACACTGATATAAACAGACATGACACACTGATATAAACACACACTGACACATTGATTTACACACACTGATATAAACACGCGCACTGACATAAACTTGAACACTGATATAAACACAGACAGTGATATAAACACACACTGACACACTGATTTAATCACACACTGACAGATTGATATAAACACACACACTGATATAAACACACACTGATATAAACATACACTGACAAACTGATATAAACACACACTGATATAAACACACACTGATATAAACACACACTGACACATTGATTTAAACACACACTGACACATTGATATACACACACAGACACACTGATATAAACACGCACACTGACATAAACATGAACACTGATATAAACACACACTGATACATTGATTTTAAACACGCACTGACAGTTTGATATAAACACACAGACTGGCACACTGATATAAACAAACACACTGACATAAACACACACTGACACACTGATATAAACACACACTGACAGATTGATATAAATACACACACTGATATGCTGATATAACTCTCACACTGATATAAAAACGCACACTGATATAAACACACACAGTGATATTAACATGCACACTGATATAAACACAGACAGTGATATAAACACACACTGACACACTGATTTAAACACACACTGAGAGTTTGATATAAGCACACACACTGACACACTTTTAAGCATGAACACATATAAACATGAACACTGATATAAACACACAAACTGATATAAACACACACTGACACAATTATATAAACAAAACTGACCCACTGATATAAACACACACTGATATAAACACTGACATTGATATAAACACACACTGACACACTGATATAAACACACACTGATATAAACACACACTGACACACTGATTTAAGCACACACTGTCAGACCGATATAAACACACACACTGATATAAGCACGCACACTGTTATAAATGCGCACACTGAAATAAACACACACTGATTTAAACACAGACTGACACACTGACATAAACACACACTGCTATAAACACTCCTTGATACACTGTTATAAAAAACCACACCGATATGAACACACACTGACACACTGATAGAAACAGACACACCTCTATAAACATACACTTACACACTGATATAAACATGCACACTGATATAAACACACACTGACACTCTGATATAAACACGCACACTGATATAAACACACACACTGACACGCTGATATAAACACGCACACTGACACACTGATATAAACACACACACTGACACGCTGATATAAACATGCACACTGACACACTGATATAAATACGCACACTGATATAAACATGAACACTGATATTAACACACACTGACACACTGATTTAACACACACTGACATGCTGATATAAACATGCACACTGAAACACTGATATAAACACACACACTGATACAAGCACACACATTGACAGTTTGATATAAACACACACACTGACATACTGATATAAACATACACTGACAATCTGCTATAAATACACACAGTGATACAAACATACACACTGATACAAACACACACACTGACATAAACATGCACACTGATATAACCACACACACTGATGCACTGATAGAAACAAACACTGACACAATGATATAAACATACAATCACACACCGATATAAACATACTAACACAGCTATAAACACACACTGATATAAACACACACTGACACACTGATATAAACACACACTGATTAAGCACACACTGACACACTGATTTAAACATACACTGACACACTGATATAAAGACAACATGATACACTGCTATAAAAAAACCACACCGATATAAACACACACTGACACACTGATAGAAACAGACACTAACACACTGCTATAAACACGCACACATTTATAAACATACACTTACACACTGATACAAATATGCACACTGATATAAACAGACACACTGATGCACTGATATAAACTCACACTGACGCACTACTATAAACGCACACACTGATATAAACACACACACTGACACTCTGATATAAATACACACACTGATATAACCACACAGTGACTCACTGCTATAACCACACACACCTATATAAACATACACTTACACACTGATGCAAATATGCACACTAATATAAACACACACACTGACAAACTGCTATAAACACACACACTGATATAAACACACACTGAAACACTGATATAAACACACACTGAAACACTGATATAAACACACACGCTGATATAAACACAAACACTGATGCATTGATAGAAACAAACACTGACACAATGATATAAACACACAATCACACACTGGTATAAACACACTGACACAGCTATAAACACACACTGATATAAACAGACAATGAGAAACTGGTATAAACACACACGCAGATATAAACACACACTGACACACTGTTACATACATTCACACTGATATAAACACACACTGACACACTGACATAAAAATGCATTGGCACACTGATATAAACATGCACTGACACACTGATTTAAACACGCACTGACACACTGAAATCAACGCACACTGACACACTGATTTAAACATACACTGACACACTGATTCAAACACGCACTGACACACTGAAATAAACGCACACTGACACACTGATTTAAACATACACTGACACACTGACATAAAAACGCATTGACACACTGATATAAACACGCACTGATTTAAACATGCACTGACACACTGATTTATACATACACTAACACACTGATATAAACACTCACTGACATACTGATTTAAACACACACTGATATAAACACACACTGACACACTGATATAAACACGCACTGACACACTGATTTAAACACACACTGACACACTGATTTAAACACACACTGACACACTGATACAAACACGCACTGACACACTGATTTAAACACATACTGACCCACTGACATAAACACACACTGACACACTGATATAAACACGCACTGACGCAGTGATTTAAACGCACGCTGACACACCGATATGAACGTGCACTGACACACTGATTTAAACAGACAGTGACACACTGATTTAAACACACACTGACACACTGATATAAACATGCACTGACACACTGATATAAAGATGCACTGACGCACTGATTTAAACCCCCACACTGACACACTGATATAAACACACACTGATATAAACATACACTGACACAATGATAGAAACACAAACACTGATATAAACACATAGTGACCCACTGGTATAAGCACACAATGGACACACTGCTATAAATACACATACTGATATAACCACACATACTGACACACTGCTATATATACATGCGCTGATAGGAACACACACTGACACACTGATATATACACACACACTGATATAAACACACACACTGACAAACTGATGTACACATACACACTGATATGAACATGCACACTGACACACTGATTTAAACACACACTGACACACTGATTTAAACAGACACTGACACACTGATTTAAACACACACTGACGCACTGATTTAAACAGACACTGACGCACTGATTTAAACCCCCACACTGACACACTGTTATAAACACACACTGACACACTGCTATAAACACACACACTGATATAAACATACACTGACACAATGATAGAAACACAAAACCTGATATAAACACATAGTGACCCACTGATATAAGCACACATTGGACACGCTGATATAAACACACAGTGACACACAGCTATAAACACAAATACTGATATAACCACACATACTGACACACTGCTATATATACATTTGCTGATAGGAACACACACTGACACATTGATATATACACACACTCTGATATAAACACACACACTGACACACTGATTTAAACACACACTGACACACTGATATGAACATGCACTGACACACTGATTTAAACAGACACTGACACACTGATTTAAACACACACTGACACACTGATTTAAACACACACTGACACACTGATTTAAACACACACTGACACACTGATATAAAACCGCATTGACAAACTGATGTAAACATGCACTGACACACTGATTTAATCACACACTAATATAAACACGCACACTGATATAAACATGCACAGACACACTGATTTAAACACACACTGACACGCTGATATAAACATACACACTGATATAAACACACACTGACACGCTGATATAAACATACACACAGATATAAACACTCACTTTGATATAAATATACACACTGACACGCTGATATAAACATACACACTGATATAAACACACACACTGACACACTGATATAAACATATACACTGAAATAAACACGCATACTGTTATAAACGCGGACTGAAATAAACACACACTGCACACTGATATAAACACACACTGATACAAACACACACTGATACAAACACACACACTGACATAAACATGCACACTGATACACACACTGAAGCACTGATAGAAACAAATACTGACACAATGATATAAACATACAATCACACACTGATATAAACATACTGACACAGCTATAAACACACACTGATATAAACACACACTGACACACTGATTAAGCACACACTGACACACTGATTTAAACATACACTGACACACTGATATAGACACACACACTGCTATAAACACAACATGATACACTGCTATAAAAAACCACACCGATATAAACATACACTGACACACCGATAGAAACAGACACTAACACACTGCTATAAACACAGACACCTTTATAAACATACACTTACACACTGATACAAATATGCACACTGATATAAACAGACACACTGATGCACTGATATAAACTCACACTGACGCACTACTATAAACGCACATGCTGATATAACACACTGACACTCTGATATAAACACGGACACTGATATAAACACGCACACTGCTATAACCACACAGTGACTCACTTCTATAACCACACACATATATAAACATACACTTACACACTGATGCAAATATGCACACTAATATAAACACACACACTGACGAACTGCTGTAAACACACACACTGATATAAACAGACACTGAAACACTGATATAAACACGCACACTGATATAAACACACACACTGATAGAAACACGCACTGACACATTGATTTAAACATGCACTGACACACTGATTTAAACACACACTGACACACTGACTTAAACATGCACTGACACACTGATTTAAACACGCACTGACACACTGAAATAAATGCACACTGGTTTAAACACACACTGACACACTGATTTAAACATGCACTGACGCACTGATTTAAACAGGCACTGACACACTGAAATAAAGACACACTGACATACCGATTTAAATACACACTGATATAAACACGCACCGACACACTGATATAAACACACACTGACACACTGATGTAAAAACGCATTGACACACTGACATAAAAACGCACTGACACACTGATATAAAGACGCACTGACGCACTGATTTAAACACCCACACTGACACACTGATATAAACACACACTGACACACTGATTTAAACAGACACTGACACACTGATTTAAACAGACACCGACACACTGATTTAAACACACACTGACACACTGATATAAACATGCACTGACACACTAATTTAAACACACACTGACACACTGATGTAAAAATGCATTGACACACTGATATAAACACGCATTGACACACTGATATAAACACACACTGACACACTGATGTAAACATGCACAGACACACTGATTTAAACACACACTGACACACTGATGTAAAAATGCATTGACACACTGATTTAAACCACCACACTGACACACTGTTATAAACACACACTGACACACTGCTATAAACACAGACACTGATATAAACATTCACTGACACACTGATTTAAAGCACACTGACACACTGATATAAACACACACTGACACACTGATATAAACACACACTGACACACTGATTTAAACACACACTGACACACTGATGTAAAAATGCATTGACACACTGACATAAAAACTCACTGACACACTGATATAAAGACGCACTGACGCACTGATTTAAACCCCCACACTGACACTCTGATATAAACACACACTGACACGCTGATTTAAACAGACACTGACACACTGATTTAAACAGACACCGACACACTGATTTAAACACACACTGACACACTGATATAAACATGCACTGACACACTAATTTAAACACACACTGACACACTGATGTAAAAATGCATTGACACACTGATATAAACACGCATTGACACATTGATATAAACACACACTGACACACTGATGTAAACATGCACAGACACACTGATTTAAACACACACTGACACACTGATGTAAAAATGCATTGACACACTGATATAAAATCGCACTGACACACTGATTTAAACCACCACACTGACACACTGTTATAAACACACACTGACACACTGCTATAAACACAGACACTGATATAAACATTCACTGACACACTGATTTAAAGCACACTGACACACTGATATAAACACACACTGACACACTGATATAAACACACACTGACACACTGATGTAAAAATGCATTGACACACTGACATAAAAACTCACTGACACACTGATATAAAGACGCACTGACGCACTGATTTAAACCCCCACACTGACACACTGATATAAACACACACTGACACACTGATTTAAACAGACACTGACACACTGATTTAAACAGACACCGACACACTGATTTAAACACACACTGACACACTGATTTAAACAGACACCGACACACTGATTTAAACACACACTGACACTGATATAAACATGCACTGACACACTAATTTAAACACACACTGACACACTGATGTAAAAACGCATTGACACACTGATATAAACACGCATTGACACATTGATTTAAACACACACTGACACACTGATATAAACATGCACAGACACACTGATTTAAACACACACTGACACACTGATTTAAAACCCCACACTAACACACTGTTACAAACACACACTGACACACTGCTATAAACACACACAGACACACTGCTATAAACACACACACTGATATAAACACACACTGACACACTGATTTAAACACACACTGACACACTGATATAAACATTCGCGGACATACTGATTTAAACACACAATGACACACTGATATAAACACACACTGACACACTGATATAAACGCGCACTGACACACTGATTTAAACACACACTGACACGCTGATATAAACACACACTGACACACTGAAATAAACATTCACGGACGTACTGATTTAAACACACACTGACACACTGATATAAACTCACACTGACACACTGATATAATCATTCACTGACATACTGATTTAAACACACACTGACGCACTGATTTAAACACATACTGACACAATGATATAAACATTCACTGACTTACTGATTTAAAAACACAACGACAGACTGATATAAACACACATTGACACACTGATATAAACGCGCACTGACACACTGATTTAAACACACACTGACACTGATATAAACATTCACTGAAACACTGATATAAACACGTACTGACACATTGATATAAACACACACCGAAACAC
This sequence comes from Carcharodon carcharias, assembly GCF_017639515.1. Lineage (NCBI taxonomy): Eukaryota > Metazoa > Chordata > Chondrichthyes > Lamniformes > Lamnidae > Carcharodon > Carcharodon carcharias. The sequence goes on from NC_054500.1 coordinate 14,951,405, forward strand.
TGATTTAACCACACACTGACACACTGATTTAAACACACAGTGACACACTGATATAAAAACGCACTGACACACTGATTTAAACACACACTGATATAAACACACACACTGACACACTGATTTAAACCCCCACACTGACACACTGTTATAAACACACACTGACACACTGCTATAAACACAGACACTGATATAAACATTCACTGACACACTGATTTAAAGCACACTGACACACTGATATAAACACTCACTGACACACTGATATAAACACACACTGACACACTGATTTAAACACACACTAACACACTGATGTAAAAATGCATTGACACACTGACATAAAAACTCGCTGACACACTGATATAAAGACGCACTGACGCACTGATTTAAACCCCCACACTGACACACTGATATAAACACACACTGACACACTGATTTAAACAGACACTGACACACTGATTTAAACAGACACCGACACACTGATTTAAACACACACTGACACACTGATTTAAACAGACACCGACACACTGATTTAAACACACACTGACACTGATATAAACATGCACTGACACACTAATTTAAACACACACTGACACACTGATGTAAAAACGCATTGACACACTGATATAAACACGCATTGACACATTGATTTAAACACACACTGACACACTGATATAAACATGCACAGACACACTGATTTAAACACACACTGACACACTGATTTAAAACCCCACACTAACACACTGTTACAAACACACACTGACACACTGCTATAAACACACACAGACACACTGCTATAAACACACACACTGATATAAACACACACTGACACACTGATTTAAACACACACTGACACACTGATATAAACATTCGCGGACATACTGATTTAAACACACAATGACACACTGATATAAACACACACTGACACACTGATATAAACGCGCACTGAAACACTGATTTAAACACACACTGACACGCTGATATAAACACACACTGACACACTGAAATAAACATTCACGGACGTACTGATTTAAACACACACTGACACACTGATATAAACTCACACTGACACACTGATATAATCATTCACTGACATACTGATTTAAACACACACTGACGCACTGATTTAAACACATACTGACACAATGATATAAACATTCACTGACTTACTGATTTAAAAACACAACGACAGACTGATATAAACACACATTGACACACTGATATAAACGCGCACTGACACACTGATTTAAACACACACTGACACTGATATAAACATTCACTGAAACACTGATATAAACACGTACTGACACATTGATATAAACACACACCGAAACACTGATTTAACCACACACTGACACACTGATTTAAACACACAGTGACACACTGATATAAAAACGCACTGACACACTGATTTAAACACACACTGATATAAACACACACACTGACACACTGATTTAAACCCCCACACTGACACACTGTTATAAACACACACTGACACACTGCTATAAACACAGACACTGATATAAACATTCACTGACACACTGATTTAAAGCACACTGACACACTGATATAAACACTCACTGACACACTGATATAAACACACACTGACACACTGATTTAAACACACACTAACACACTGATGTAAAAATGCATTGACACACTGACATAAAAACTCGCTGACACACTGATATAAAGACGCACTGACGCACTGATTTAAACCCCCACACTGACACACTGATATAAACACACACTGACACACTGATTTAAACAGACACTGACACACTGATTTAAACAGACACCGACACACTGATTTAAACACACACTGACACACTGACTTAAACAGACACCGACACACTGATTTAAACACACACTGACACTGATATAAACATGCACTGACACACTAATTTAAACACACACTGACACACTGATGTAAAAACGCATTGACACACTGATATAAACACGCATTGACACATTGATTTAAACACACACTGACACACTGATATAAACATGCACAGACACACTGATTTAAACACACACTGACACACTGATTTAAAACCCCACACTAACACACTGTTATAAACACACACTGACACACTGCTATAACACACACAGACACACTGCTATAAACACACACACTGATATAAACATGCACTGACACACTGATTTAAAGCACACTGACACACTGATATAAACACACACTGACACACTGATATAAACACACACTGACACACTGATTTAAACACACAATGACACACTGATATAAACACACACTGACACACTGATATAAACGCGCACTGACACACTGATTTAAACACACACTGACACGCTGATATAAACACACACTGACACACTGAAATAAACATTCACGGTCGTACTGATTTAAACACACACTGACACACTGATATAAACTCACACTGACACACTGATATAATCATTCACTGACATACTGATTTAAACACACACTGACGCACTGATTTAAACACATACTGACACAATGATATAAACATTCACTGACATACTGATTTAAAAACACAACGACAGACTGATATAAACACACATTGACACACTGATATAAACGCACACTGACACACTGATTTAAACACACACTGACACTGATATAAACATTCACTGAAACACTGATATAAACACGTACTGACACATTGATATAAACACACACCGAAACACTGATTTAACCACACACTGACACACTGATTTAAACACACAGTGACACACTGATATAAAAACGCACTGACACACTGATTTAAACACACACTGATATAAACACACACACTGACACACTGATTTCAACACACATTGACACGCTGATTTAAACACACACTGATATAAACACACACTTTGATATAAGCGCTCGCTGACACACTGATACAAAAACACATTGACACACTGATATAAACACACTGACACACTGATACAAACATGCACTGACGCACTGATTTCAACTCACACTGACACACTGATATAAACACACACTGACACACTGATTTAAACACACACTGACACACTTATGTAAACACACACGTTGATATAAACACACACTGACACACTGATACAAACACACACTGACACACTGATATAAACACACTGACACACTGATACAAACACACACTGGCACACTGATATAAACACACACACTGACACACTGATATAAACACGCACACTGACACACTGATATAAACACGCACTGACGCACTGATTTCAACTCACACTGACACACTGATATAAACACACACTGACACACTGATTTAAACACACACTGACACACTGATATAAACGCGCACTGACACACGGATTTAAACACACACTAACACACTGATATAAACACACACTGACACACTGATATAAACATTCACTGACATACTGATTTAAACACACAATGACAAACTGATATAAACACGCACTGACACACTGATTTAAAGCACACTGACACACTGATATAAACATTCACTTATATACTGATTTAAACACACACTGACACACTGATATAAACGTGCACTGACACACTGATTTAAACACGCACTGACACACTGATTTAAAGCACACTGACATACTGATATAAACATTCACTGACACACTGATTTAAAGCACACTGACACACTGATATAAACACACACTGACACACTGATTTAAACACACACTGACACACTGATATAAACATTCACGGACATACTGATTTAAACACACAATGACACACTGATATAAACACACACTGACACACTGATATAAACGCGCACTGACACACTGATATAAACGCGCACTGACACACTGATTTAAAGCACACTGACACACTGATATAAACACACACTGACACACTGATATAAACACACACTGACACACTGATTTAAACACACAATGACACACTGATATAAACACACACTGACACACTGATATAAACGCGCACTGACACACTGATTTAAACACACACTGACACGCTGATATAAACACACACTGACACACTGAAATAAACATTCACGGTCGTACTGATTTAAACACACACTGACACACTGATATAAACACACACTGACACACTGATTTAAACAAATACTGACACACTGATATAAACACACACTGACACACTGATATAAACCCACACACTGACACACTGCTATAAACACACATAGTGATGCATTGATTGAAACACACAATGACACACTGATATAAACACATGTTGACACACTCATATAAACACACACACTGATATAAACACACACTGACACACTGCTATAAATAGTCACACTGACACACTTATATATACACACTGACACACTTATATAAACGCACACATTGATACACTGATATAAACACACACTGACACACTGATAGAAACACACAAACTAATATAAACACACACTGACTTACTGATTTAAACACACACTGACACACTGATACAAACGCACACACTGATATAAACACATGCACTGACGCACTGATATAAACACACACTGACACATTGCTATAAACACACACACTGATATAAACATACACTTATACACTAATACAAACATGCACACTGATATAAACACATGCACTGACGCACTGATATAAACACACACTGACACACTGATATAAACACACATTGACACACTGCTATCAACATACACACTGATGTAAACACACACTAACATTCTGATATGAACATGCACACTGATATAAAAACACACACTGATGCACTGATATAAACACACACAGAACTATAAACACACAGTGACATGCTGCTATAAAGAAACACACTGATATAAACTCACACTGACACACTGATTTAAACAAACACTGACACTCTGATATAAACACACACTGATATAAACACACACTGACATACTGATTTAAACAAACACTGACACTCTGATATAAACACACACACTGACACACTGATGTTAGAGGGAAATAAAGGAATACAGTAATGGTCGAGGGACTTGACTTAAAATATCCCAGCATGCAAAACCACAATTGCTAGGTAGTTAACATTTAAAGTTCAGGCTGGGACAGAGAGAATGCTGAACTTTGTACACCCTCAGGGTTTGCAATCACCAGCAAGGTCCTGGGAGTTAGACTGGAGTCAGAGGATGGCAGTAACATAGATTAAGTGTGCTCTTCAACATACAGGGGAAGGTCAGATGGTCCCAGCTTAGATAGGAAGGCAGGTCTCTGCCTGGGTGAAGGTGAGGTCGGATGATGCATGTACCTTTGTACCAGAGACTTGTCCGTTTAATGTAAATCTACATGTTGCCAAGATCGGAATCTGGAGGATGTTCTTGTATGTGACCAATAATGTATAAATATGGTGAACATTTGTAGTTTGTGTCTCAAGCAATTGCTCAAATAAACGATCGTAACCTGGACCTGAGTCTCCTGTGGTCCATTCATCAAAGACACCACAACAATTTGGCATAGTCGGCAGGATACTTGGACCAGATCCTCAGGACGGTTCTGCAAAGTGGGTGAGTCTATTCATTTACCACCCGTAATTAGAGCAGCAAGCCTACCAGAGAACGGACCGGTCAAGTACCAAAGAATCAGGAAGAGGACTCAGGACAGGAGATGGAGACGCCAGGGTTAATAGGCAGAGCCGTGCTGGTGGGATAGCGGGGCCAGAGCTGTGCAGGGAGGACCGGAATCATTACCCAGTAAGAGGAGGGTAGAGCTGTGCTGGCGGGTTACAGGTTGAAATATAACCTTAGCCGAAGCCACGCAGGGAGGCCAGACCCCAGTGAAACCGTACGTTCCGCATGAAACTGAGTTGTTAGGACTGTGCGAACGTACTGCGCAGAGATAGACAGGAAATAGGAACAGAGTGCTGTCAGGGAAACAGAATAGCGCTATGGAACTTGACTGGGAAACCGCGGACTCCATTACAAGGTTCATAGCGGAACAACAGTCAAAAATAATCACTAAAATGCAGAAGGAGGAGTGGAACCCACAGGGAGCCCTCGGAGAACAAAAACAGTGCTGGTTAGAGCAAAAAAAAGGATAAGGTAAAGAAAGAGGTGATGGTTATGATCACACTGTACCTACAGTTGTGTAGACAGGGTAATATTAAATTCCAGTCGATTGGAGAGAGAGAGAAACAAAGTCAGATCCAGGACAGATCAGAACAGTGACAGCAGCAGCAGCCTGCAGTGACTCTGATCAAGAGGGGGAAAGCCCTGAGGGAGAAACCTATGAGGGAGCTGAGGCAGTTCCACCCTCGTATCAACCAACCACCCCACTGAGCCCATTGAATCCCATGTCCCCTATGGCAATAACCGTTAGGAAAAGTAAAGTCAGGAAAGGCGAAGTGAAATCCAAAGGGAGAAAGGGGGATGAGGAATAGGGGGAGGATGAGGAGATTGAGAGGGTTACGGAGATGGTTAAACACGTACCATTCAGCCCAGGGGAGAAACAGGTTTTGTTTAAAGAGCTGCTTAAAGACACTTAAAACTCGGCATAACAACCCAGATCTTTGGACCAAACTGCAGGAAATGTAAGATTTCCATGCAATGCCCCCCCTTGATACCCACATACTGGTGAAGGCCAAATGCCCGGGGGATATCTGGGGAAGATTATCCCTGCAGTCTAGGAGTGGAGACTGGGCGAAACCTGGGGATGTCCCAGGTCAGGAGTAGGTGACAGCCCTGCACAGGGAGTTTGAGAGGGCAGTCAAGGAAGCCTTGGGGGAGGGAGAGACGAATTGGGGGTGTATAATGTCCCGTGAGGGATGACGAGATTTTCCTGAAAATGTGGAAGGATGATTGGGACCCGAAAGGTCCACTACTGAATTTTCTGTAACTTAAAAAGATGAATTGATCTAAGTTACAAGAGCTGCTTGTGCTGGAGAGAAAGAGAAAGACAGAAAAGGGGCGTACCCCTAGGGGAGTTAATAAGCACTGACAGGCAGGGGAAATGTGAGCTGTCGTCAGTTTGATTGTCCCAGAAGGTGGAGCCTTCAAGATCTCTTTATTTCCCCCACTGCTATTTGAGGTTCCGTTTAGAATATGAGAGTTTTAAGTTGTTAAGTTAAGGATACAGGAATATAAAGACATACCTCTAAATGTATGTTTGTTTGTGTGCAAGGAAGCATTTGTATGTGAGCTTTGTGTTTTCTTCCTTAATTGTTATTTGTGTGTGTAGTTCAGCACTTTAGGGTTGAAAGCCCCATGTTAGATTAAAGGAAAAGTATATTAAAACATTACAAAGTTTTGAGTATAAGGTTTGAGTTGAGATTTCTGGCAAAAAGGGTCACAATTTGAAGGTATCATGAAGGTAGACAGGGTTAGATGAACCAACCTTTGTACCACCCCGTTTGCAGACTAGCATCACCAGCTGATTGGGATTGATACAAACGAGTTACTTTAACTCAGAGGATTCTAAAAATTCAGTATTCTAAAAATTCTGAGAGGAAAAATTACCTGAAGTTCAAGGGATTCGAGGAAAACTGAAAGGAATAAACACACGGTCTAGGTGGTTCCAATGGATAAAAAGGGGTTTCTTATGAAGAGATGAATTAAATATGAAAGGAAATCTGCATTCCAACAGCACTGTAATTTGAAGTTGAGACAAGGCTTGAGGTGTAAGGTGCAGTGTAGTTTAGAAAGTTACTTTTGAATCACTAGGATGGTATCTAAGATAAAGAATGTGACGATAAACATACAGGAATTATAACTTGGATATGAATCAATACATATAAGAAAGAGGTTGTTTTAATTTTGATAATGTAAATTACAGTTCTTACAAAGTTTAAAAAATTGAGGTTTGGTTCTTGATAAAGTTCTCAAAAGGGAATTTTCATTTTAAAAGGTTTGACAACAATTGGCACTAATTCAAATGCTGCAAGCTTTTGAGTTTGTAAAGTCTGTTCCCAAAATATGAAGCTAAGCTCAAGAACTTGACAAAGTTTGGCAGAAATCCAATTTTTGGCTGTTAATGAATCTGGGATAATTCTGACAGAAAAGGGTCAGACACAATTTAGTGGGTTAGTTTTGAGACAATAAAATGTTTGAGGAGAAGAAAAGGAAGCAAAACATGTCAATTATTGATTTCTGTTTTTAAAGTTGTTATGAGAATATTTTATTTATTTTAAAGTCTCTCCAGGCAATCTGAACAAGATAAGAAGGTAACTGTTGCATGTGTAAAATGGTATGAGGCAAGTAGGAGAATGAGTTAGGGAAAGAGGACACAATATACAAACTGCCACTGGAAGTGAAGGTACTGAGCCATTGAAAGATAGGGTAAGAAGGTGCATTGTAGAGTTGTTTAAGGAATTCAGGTCTGACATGAGACAGCAGCATGAGAGAGTAAACTGGAAGGAGTGGGGGTCCCTACCCAGATGGATTCAGGTCAGGGAACTCATTTCAAAGGAAAAGTCATTAAAGAAATGTATAAATTTAAATATAATCAGAAATTCCACATCCCCTACCAGCCATAGACCTCAGGGATGGTGGAAACTGAACTTTAAAAAAAAACATCAATCACAAAAGCAATTGAAGGGACAGGGAACAGCCCAGTATTCTAATGTGCCTTAGGGGCTTCCCCAAACAGGACCACCAGGTTCACCCCATCTGAAATAATGACAAGGAGAGCAATGCAGTTACCCCAGGGAATCATAGTAAGAGTGGGAGATGTAGGGTCACTAAAAGGAAGGATGCGAGACCATATGAGGGAAATGAGTAAGCAATTACATGAGTTAAGGAAGGAAGTCAGAGACCGACAGGTGATTAAGGATATGGAAACAGGCAAATCCAAAGAGCAACAATGGACGAATTGGGGAATAAGGTGATGGTCAAGGTGAGCTCGGAGCAAACAGGCATGGACCCTACGAGGTAATTATGACATGTGATACATGCGCTCTTGTAGATATGAGAACGGGAAGTAATTGGAGGCATTACACACAGTTAAAGATACATGACAATTGACCAAGCGGTAACCTGGAGAACAGGAGCTGATGTTAATGTCTCCACAAATCTACGATCCTGGTCGTGGGCGTATCAGTACTGGCAACAAGGTCGGGGATTATCATTGTTCATCCCGCACCACAGGAGGAACTTTGGTACAGCGTGGACAGTGCTGAATGTGACACGCAACGGGGAATGATAAATGTAACAGTAGGAGAACAAGTGCTTTCAAATTGTAGTAAGGGTTTGCTTCAGATCAGGCGTGGGAGGTCCACCACTATCCAGCCACCTTCCACATCTACTTCCACAGTCCGAGTAGAGATAATTGAAGCCCCTCAAACCACACCGACCGACCCATCTTGTCCGACTATGCATCCAGGACCAACGAATGGTTTGGTACTGGTTAATCAGAAGTTTTGTATGATAATGTACAGCATGAGCTGGTACCCGGATTCTTGAATGTATCTGGTGTCATCCTGCCCCAGTGGTGCTCAACCCATACCCAAGCACTCTTTATGGCTCTGACCAGCCAGTTGATGGCTGAAGCGGTTCAGTTTAATGGCGAGATGCGATCAAGCCCAGAGGGGGATTGAGCTAAGCACAGCCTGATAAATGAAGCTGCCACGTTATTCAATACAGGGACATGAGTGGTTAATTCCATCAACCAAGCAACTGTTGACCAGAAGGTCTGTACCCTGAGCTTTAAGCTTAAGGAGATTCTACAGTAGGGACAGGGGATCCAGGAAACACAATTAGATACGGACCAGGACATGACACGGTTAATCCAAAGCCTGGCTACCGTGCTCGAAAGTCTTGCGGGGACTATCAATAAATTAATTGAAATAGGGAAAGATATTTAAGAAGAAGCGAGCAGCACCTATGGATCTTGGGCACTGGAACAAGCCCAAGATAATTTAAGACAGATTAAAGAAGGGGTAGTCCCTTTATAGGTAACTAATGAGCATTTATTGAATCTCTCACAACACAAGAATCATGACTTGACCAGTTGCCAATTCAGAGGTTTAACACGTGTATATAGAATGAATGTTGAATGTATAGTGAATAGTATATGCTAATAGGCTTATATTAGTAATACCTGTCACACCTATGTCAACATCCTGGAGGACTATATATAAAGTAGAAAATATTGGGATTATACAGGGGGAATTACTATATTAGGTATAATGTCATTCCACCATATGCAGTAGACATAGAAGGGAATATAGTTAGTACCACATTAGAAGAGTGTAGGGTAGAGGCAACCACAGTAGTATATGCACATCTGATAAGTGAGACAGATGAAGCTAAGTGGATTTAAAGCAGCAGCAAACGGTACAATGGAAACTAAATGGGCTGCAAAAGAACCAACCCATGTTTATAAACACACACACTGATATAAACACACACTGACGCACTGTTATAAAAATGCACACTGATGTAAACACACACATTGACACACTGCTGTAAACACGCACACTGATATAAACACACACTGACACACAGCTATAAATAGTCACACTGACACACTTATATAAACATGCACACTGATATAAACACACACACTGATATAAACACAGAGTGACACACTGATATAAGCACACAGTGACACACTGATATAAGCACACATACTGATATAAACACACACTGACACACTGCTATAAACACACATAGTGATGCATTCATAGAAAAACACACTGACACACTGATATAAACACAGACTGACACACTGATATAAGCACACTTTGACACACTGATATAAACACAGTGACACATTGATATAAGCACACACACTGATATAAACACAGTGACACACTGATATAAAAGCACTGTGACACGCTTATATAAAAGCACTGTGACACACATACAAACACACACACTGCCACACTGTTATAAAGACACAATGACACACATATAAACAAACACACTGACAAACTGATAGAAACACACTGATATAAACACATACTGACACACATGTAAACACGCACACTGATATAAACCCACACATTGACGCACTGATATAAATACACACACTGATATAAACACACACTGACACACTGATATAAACACACACACTGATATAAACACAAACTGACACACTGATATAAACACACACTGATATAAACACACACTGACACGATGATAGAAACACACATTGACACACTGCTATAAACACACTCACTGATATAAACACACACTGACACATTGCTATAAACACACACACTGATATAAACACACACTGACACGATGATAGAAACACACACTGATATTAACACACACTGATAGAAACACACACTGACACACCGATATAAACACACACTGATATAAACACATACTGACACACTGCTATATATACATGCGCTGATAGGAACACACACTGACACACTGATATATATACCCATGCTGATATAAACACGCACTGAAACACTGATATACACGCACACACTGATTTAAACACACAGTGACACGCTGATAAAAACACACATTGGACACTCTGAGATTAACACACACACTGATATAAAAATACACTAACACATTGACACAACATGCACACTGATATAAACACACACACTGACGCACAGATCTCAACACACACTGACACACTGATATAAACACCCACTGATGCACTGTTATAAACACACACACTGATATAAACATACGCTGACACTCTGATATAAATACGCACACTGATAAAAACACACACACTGATGCACTGATAGAAACAAACACTGACACACTGATATAAACACACACTGACACAGCTATAAACACACATTGATATAAACACACAATGAGAAACTGATATAAACACACACTGACACTGATATAAACACGCACACTGATATAAACACACAGTGACAGACTGATAGAAACACACAAACTAATATAAACACACACAGACATACTGATATAAACACACAGTGACACACTGCTATCAACACACATAGTGATGCATTGATAGAAACACACATTGACACACTGATATAAACACACATTGACATACTGATATAAACACACACTGACACACTGATAGAACACTGATATAAACCCACACACTGACACACTGCTATAAACACACATAGTGATGCATTGATTGAAACACACAATGACACACTGATATAAACACACATTAACACACTCATATAAACACACACACTGATATAAACACACACTGACACACTGCTATAAATAGTCACACTGACACACATATAAACACACACTGACACACTTATATAAACACACACACTGATACACTGATATAAACACACGCTGACACACTGATAGAAACACACAAACTAATATAAACACACACTGACATACTGATTTAAACACACACTGACACACTGATACAAACACACACACTGATATAAACACATGCACTGACGCACTGATATAAACACACACTGACACATTGCTATAAACACACACACTGATATAAACATACACTTATACACTAATACAAACATGCACACTGATATAAACACATGCACTGACGCGCTGATATAAACACACACTGACACATTGCTATAAATACACTCACTGATATAAACATACACTTATACACTGAAACAAACATGCACACCGATATAAACACATACACTGACACACTGATATAAACACACACTGACACACTGATATAAACACACATTGACACACTGCTATCAATATACACACTGATGTAAACACACACTAACACTCTGATATGAACATGCACACTGATATAAAAACACACACTGATGCACTGATATAAACACACAGAACTATAAACACACAGTGACATGCTGCTATAAAGAAACACACTGATATAAACACACACTGACACACTGATATAAACACACACTGAAACACTGATATAAACACACACTGAAACACTGATATAAACACACACACTGACACACTGATATAAACACGCACAGTGATATAAAAACACACACTGATGCACTGATATAAACACACACACTGCTATAAACACACACACTGACAAACTAATAAAAACACACACACTGCTATAAACACACAGTGACACACTGATAGAAACACACACACTGATATAAACACACACTGATATAAACACACACTGACACACTGATATAAACACACACACTGATGTAAAAACACACACTGATGCACTGATAGAAACACACACAGAACTATAAACACACAGTGACACACTGCTATAAAAAAACACACTGCTTTAAACACACACTGACACATTGATATAAACACACACTGACACACTGATAGAAATGCACACTGACACACTGATATAAACACACAGTGATATAAACACACAGTGATATAAACACACACTAACATGTTGATATAAACACACACTGACACACTGATATAAACACACACTCTGATATAAACACACACTGACATACTGATATAAACACACACACTGATATAAATACACACTGACTCACTGATATAAAAACACACACTGATATAAACAGACACACTGACACACTGCTATAAACACACACTGACACACTCATATAAACACATACACTGACACACTCAGATAAACACAGACACTTGCACACATATAAAAACTATCTGACGCACTGACACACTGATGCACTGATATAAACACACACTGGCCACTGATATAAACACACACACTGACACACTCATATAAACACACACACTGACACACTCAGATAAACACAGACACTTGTACACATATAAAAACTATCTGATGCACTGATATAAACACACACTGATGCACTGATATAAACACACACTGGCACACATATAAACACACACACTGACACACTCAGATAAACACAGACATTGACACACTCATATAAAAACAATCTGACGCATTGATATATACACACACTGACACACTGATATGTACACACACTAACATGCTGATATAAACACACACAGTGACACTGATAATAACACACACTGACACACTGATATAAACACACACTGATATTTACAACTGACAGGATAAATAGGGCAAGGTCATTATATTTATTTTTCCCAAAAGGAAAAAGCCATATTGACAACAATAAAGATTTTTATAGCATGACAAAGTAAAAAAGTAAAGATTTATGGAAACAATGGGAGTTACAGATTAAAGAGGAAGCAATATATTTAAAGAAGGGTGGAAGGTTGTATGAGGTGTGTCCATACAAGATCAAAAAGATACATTGTGTGAAGCAAAGTTGTGTTAAAAAGCCTTTGGAATTTCACTGTTGAGTGGGTGTTGTGGTAACCTTGTTGGAATGCCTCTCTGCATTTTAAAATCTATTTTGAACTGTTGCCTTAAAGGGGGTATGTAGTTGGGAGTCAGGTTAATTAAGAATTTTGGGATTTGTTATAATATTAAGTAATGGTGTAACTGTAACCCTGTGTATGTGTTTTAATTCTTTTCTTTTGCTAATAAATGTTATAATTTAATTTTAAGACCTTTAAATGTGTTATTGGACTTGTTACTTCTAAATTCAATGCACAAACCTTTTTGAAATAAATACATATTGCAAAACTGTTGTGAGAGCATCGCCAAGTTTCCCATGTGGATTTGGCCAGCCTGAAAAATACCATCAGCCATATCATATCAAAATTGGGAGCTCTTTGCGGGATCTTTGAAACTCCTTGATTGGCTTGGAGTTGGTGAATATTCAGGCTATGAGTATGAGAAGAACAAAGACCATTGAACTCAGGAGTTGGTGTTGAGGGATTTTAAAGTGGTGAGACTGCAAATGTTTAACTATTTAACTATTGCTAAGACTTTTCTGGGACTAGAAGATATAATCCTGATTGGTTTACAAAAAGTAACTAAATTTAAGTTAACAGGATTGGCAGAGAAGTTGCAGTTAGGACTAACAGCAGTGGCAAAGAAAGTGGACATAATTGAAGTAATAGCCTAGCATTTGAAATTGGAAGGGATACTAGAGAGACCAGGTTCTCTAGGGGGTGAGTTGGTTGAATTAGCTAAGATCCAGCTGTGAACAAAGCAGCTTGAACATGAAAAGGAACTGATACAACTGGAAACGGGGGAAAAAGAAAAGGGAAAAGAGGGAGCATTTCAAAGAGAAATGGGAATGAGAAAATTTGACCTTCAGGGGGATAAATTAGCAATGGAGGAAAGAGAAAAGGAAAGGGAAAGGGAATGTCAACTTAGCAGGCTAGAAATTAAAAAAGATATCTCAGATGCTGAGGAAGGATCTGACCTGGAAACAACCACTTTTAACTTACAACAGGCTGGTCAGAAGTTTGAGGAGAGGGATGTAGAGGCGTTCTTTATTTTGTTTGAGAAGATAGCCAGGCAGATGAAATGGCCACAAAAAATCTGGACATTGCTTTTACAGTCTAGGTTGGTAGGTAGAGCTCACGAGGTTTATGCTTCACTGTCAGAAGAGGTATCGGTGGACAATGAGGCAGTAAGAAAGGCTATTTTGAGTGCATATGGGTTGGTTCCTGAGGCATACAGGCAGAAATTTAGGAATATAAGGAAACAGCCTGGTCTGACTTATATTGAGTAAGACTAAGTAATTTTGACCAGTGGATATGGGCATTAAAGGTCGAGACAACATATGCAGCTCATAGGGAAGTAATTCTTTTGGAAGAATTTAAAGACTCAATTCCTTCGGTAGTTAGAGCTCATGTGGAGGGAGAGGGTTAAAATGGCAAAGCAAGCTGCAGAGATAGCTGATGATTATGTTAGTCCATAGATCTAAACCTTTTTGCGAGAGGGATAGAAAGTGGGAAGGTGACAGGAAGGTAGTTAACCAAGAAAGAGAAGGAGCAGCTGGAAATTTTCAGGAAGTTTCTCCTCAGGCCAAGAAGGAAGGTGCTGGGAGTAGAAATGACACTCAAAAACTTGTAATAAGGTGGGGCACACAAAGTCAATGTGCTGGAGCTTACAGGGAAAACCTATTGCAGTAGTTGGAACGCAGAAAAGTTCTGGAATTAAGAACACAGTGGGTTCTGAGATCCAGAATCTGGAAAAAAAACAGTGGTTTGTGGATAGGTGAAGCAGGAAGAATCAGTCAGCAGGTCTGACAGCATCTGTGGAGAGGGGTACAGTTGACGTTTCGAGTCCATATGACCCTTTATACAGACTCAAAATGTCAACTGTATCCCTCTCCGCTGTCAGACCTGCTAAGTTTTTCCAGGTAATTTTATTTTTGTTCTAGATTTCCAGCATCCGCAAGTTTTTGCTTTTATATTAAGGAAGAATCAATGGTCAGTAAAGAAGTGGGAATATGTTCACAATTTACCCAACGGAGTGCTGAGGGGCAGGTTATAGGAATGTTTAAAGATTTTGTATGTGAAGGGAAAGTATTTCCATATGTACAGGGTGGAGCAGGTAAAGATATTCAAATGTTAAGGGATACAGGGGCTAGTCAATCCTTAACTTCATGGGATAGTGCTATTTGTTGTCCAGAGAGAGTGTTGCAGGAAAGAGTGGTGACAAGTGGAATTCATGGAGATGCTAAACCTCTTCCATTGTGGAGGGTAAATCTAAAAAGTAAGTTGAAAACAGGTGAGGTGATTGTTGGAGCAGTGGAAAAATTGTCCATTGCAGCAGTTCAATTTATGTTAGGTAATGATATAGCTGGGTCACAGATGTTGGTGATGCCCTACTGTATTCAAGCAGCCTATGGAGGTGTATTCAACAGAGGTGTTGCAGAAAGAGCCTCCTGGAATGTTTCCAGATTGTGTAGGAATGAGATCACTAACTCACATGTTGAGATAGGAAGAGGAGGAATTTAAAAGGCAGGGAAAGGATATTCAATAAGCTGATCTGTTTTTGAAAAGATTGTGCAGGAAGAGAAGGTTGGAGAGAATGAAGTGGATGTGTTTAGCTCCGTTAAATTGGCAGAGTTACTGCAGAAGGATTCTTAAATAAAGAAGTTATAACAGACAGCTTATTCAGAAGCAGAGGCAGAATTTATTCCAGAATGTTATTAACTTAAATATAATATGTTAATGAGGAAGTGGAGATTGTTCCTTTTTTCTATACTCATTCACAGGATGTGGGCATCGTTGGCTGGGCCAGCATTTATTGCCCAGCCCTAGTTACCCTTGGGAAGGTGGTGGTGAGCTGCCTTCTTGAGCTGCCGCAGTCCATGTGGTGTAGGTACGCCCACAGTGCTGTTAGGGAGGGAGTTCCAGGATTTTGACCCAGTGACAGTGAAGGAACGGCAGTCAGTTGAATGGCTTGGAGGGGAACTTCCAAGTGGTGGTGTTCCCAACTATCTTCTGCCCTTGTCCTTCTAGGTGGTAGTGGTTGTGGGTTTGGAAGGTGCTGTTGAAGGAGCCTTGGTCAATTCCTGCAGTGCATCTTGTAGATCATACACACAGTTGCTACTGTGTGCCGGTGGTGGAGGGAGTGAATGTTTGTGGATGGGGTGTCAATAAAGTGGGCTGCTTTGTCCTGGACAGTGTCAAGCTTCTTGAGTGTTGTGGGAGCTGCACTCATTTAGGCAAGTGGGGAGTATTCCATCACACTCCTGACTTGTGCCTTGTAGATGGTGGACAGGTTTTGGAGAGTCAGGAGGTGAGTTACTTGCCATAGGATTCCTAGCCTCTGACCTGCTCTTATAGCCATTGTATTTATATGGCTAGTCCAGTTCAGTTTCTGGTCAATGGTAACCCCACAGGATGTTGATAGGGTGGGATTCAGCGATGTTAATGCCATTGAATGTCAAGGGGCGATGGTTAGATTCTCTCTTGTTGGAGATGCTCATTGCCTGGCACTTGTGTGGCACGAATGTTACTAGCCACTTGTCAGTCCAAGCCTGGATATTGTCCAGGTCTTGCTGCATTTTGGACATGGACTGCTTCAGCAGATGAGAAATGGAAGATAGTACATCAAATAATTATACCACCTGGATACAGAAATGAGACGTTGAGAGTAGCTCATGAAATTCCAATAGCGGGACATTTAGGAATTAAGAAATGCAAAAACATTTTTATTGGCCTGGATTGCATGAAGATGTAGTCAAATTCTGTAGATCGTTTTACATATGTCAGGTGACAGGAAAACCTCAAGCAGTGATTAAACTGGCACCTTTAATTCCAATTCCAGCATTTGAGGAGCCTTTTACTGGGGTGCTGATTGATTGTGTAGGGCCCTTCCCTAAGACTAAAAGTGGAAATCAGTACTTGCTGACAATCATAGATGTGTCCACAAGGTTTCTAGAAGTGATATCTTTATGAAATATTACAGCAAAGAGAATTGTAGAGGAGTTGACTAAAATTTTTGCAACATATGGGCTACCAAAATAAATGCAGTTACATCAGGGTTCAAA
This sequence comes from Carcharodon carcharias, assembly GCF_017639515.1. Taxonomy (NCBI): domain Eukaryota; kingdom Metazoa; phylum Chordata; class Chondrichthyes; order Lamniformes; family Lamnidae; genus Carcharodon; species Carcharodon carcharias. Next base: position 14,969,553 of record NC_054500.1, read on the forward strand.
TTTAATGTCACAGCTGTTTAAGGAAGTAATGAACAGCCTGGGGATAAAACAATTGAGTCATCAGCTTAATAAGGTACTTTAGAGAGAAGGCATCAAACTTTAAAAACCACGATGAGGGCTTATATCCAAGACTATCCACAGGGTTGGGATTGGGGAATTCCAATCTTGTTATTTGCTATTAGGCATGACCCTAATGCATCAACAGGATTTAGTCCTTTTGGATTAGTCTATGGCCATGAAAGTATGGGGACCACTAAAGTTGACTCAGGAGAAGTTAGTGGGTCAGAATTCGGAAACTGTCCTCCTGGATTATGTGACAAACTTCAGAAAAAGATTGAACAGGGCATGTGAGTTAGCTAAGGAACATTTAAAGATATCACAGCAGCCGATGAAGGCGAAGGCAGATAAGAGGGCCAAAGCTCGTGCTTCTGTTGCTGGGGAAAATGTGTTAGTTTTGTTACCAGCGTTGGGTGAACCATTAAAGGCAAGGCTTAGTGGTTCTCACAGGATTGGAAAGAAACAGAGTGAAGTAAATTATTTAATAAGTACTCCAGATAGAAGAAGCAGAGGGTGTGTCATGTAAATGTGCTTAAAAAGCACTTTGACAGGGAGGATAACCAAAAGGGAGTATTAGTTGCGGTAGATAAGGAGAAAGAGGTAGAAATGAAAAATTCTGAAATTGATATTCCTCTAATCAAATTGGACAATGAGGGGATACTTAAAAATATAGAGTTACCTTCCAGACAAGTGTCAAAGTGATTTGGAAAAGGTATTGCAGCCAGACAAAGCTATTTGTGGGAATAAGCTGTGAAGGAAATTTAGCTACACATGATGTAGATGTTGAAGATTCAGTTTCAATAAGGCAATATCCTTACTGATTAAATCCAGAGAAATTATTGCAAGTACAGAAAGAAACCAAATTCACGCTTCAGAACTTAGAACATAGAACATAGTTGCAGAAACTGGAGCTCACCTATCAGATGGTACAGAAGCCAGATAGAGCACAAAGACTGTGTGTGGGTTATTGGAAAGTAAACGCAGTGACAAAAGTAGATTCACGTCCTATTCCATGGTTGGAAGATTGTATTGAGAAAGTGGGACAATCAGAGTTTATCACAAAGATTGACTTGCTAAGAGGATATTGGCAAGTACTGTTATCGGAGAGAGCAAAAGAGATATCAACTTTTGTAAAGCCAGATGGGCTATATCGGTTTAAAGTTATGCCATTTGGTATGAAGAATGCACCAGCAACATTTCAAAGACTGACAAACAAAGTTATTGCAGGTCTGAGCAATCGTGCTGTTTATATTGATGACCTGATAGTTTTCAGTCAAATGTGGGAGGAGCATTTACAACATCTGAAGGAACTGTTTGATCGACTGCAAGAAGCTAATTTGGTGAAGTTGGCTAACAGTGAATTTGCAAAAGCACAAGTTACGTATCTAGGTCATACCACTGGCCTTGGTCAGGTGGCTCCAAGAGATGTGAAAGTAAAAGCCAACGTGAATTTCCCAGTGCCTACAACAAAACGAGAAATGTTGAGATTTCGGGGCATGAGTGCGTTTTACCAGAAGTTTGTACCAAATTTTAGCAGCATGGTTGCTTCATTGACTGAACTATTACAAAAGAGTAAGAACTTTCAATGGATACAGGAGTGTCAGGAGGCATTTGACAGTTTGAAAACTACAGTTTTGGCAGCACCTAGTTATGCCAAATAGTTTAAGCCGGCAGTGGATGTATGTGATTTGGGTATTGGTGCTGTGTTGTTACAAGAAGGTGAAACTGGCACTGAACAGCCATTGGGTATTTTTCACGGAAGCTGGACTTACATCAGAGAAGATGCTCAACCATCAGAAAAGAGACTCCAGGTTTGGTGTTAGCGTTGCAGCATTTCGAGGTTTATGTTGCAAGCAATTCATCAAAAACAATTGTTCATACAGAGCACAACCTTCTAAAATTTCTGGCCAAATTTTGTGACTGAAGTGCAAGACTATTCAGATGGAGTTTATTAGTGCAACTGTTTAATTTATAGATTATACATGTGACTGGGTGAGAAAATCTAATTGCAGATGCATTGTTAAGCATTTAAAGTTCAAAGGAAATTGGACATTTAAAATGTGGACACTGGACTGAAATGACTTGTGTTGATACAAAGGAGTTGTATAGTTTGTAATATTAATGCATGTACCTGGTAATGTAATAGTTTGTTATATAGTTTAGGTATAATGAGTAACGTTAAGATGGGTTGAGAAAATGAAGATGTCTTTTAAAATTGTGACGGTTCATTTTTCTATGAGGATGGAGGTGTCAGGAAATGACTATATTTTTCATAATATTATTGTGGGGTATTGTAAAGTAGGCTTATGTTTGTGTGTGTGTGTTTGTGGATGGTTTTGTCTATGTGGCTGATTTAATTGAATTAGAATCGGATAGACTGCAAGGTTGAAATTATCAAAAGATTTAGGTATGTAACGGGTAGTTGAAATGCTAATGAGTGAGCTAGGGTAAAGTCAGTTTGTAGGACGTGAATGAAACTTGTATTTTAAGATAAATGGAGAAGTGTTTGGCTTTCAAAGAAACATGATACAGTTTTAGAACTGACAGGATAAATAGGACAAGGTTATTCTATTTATTTTGCCCAAGAGGAAAAGGCCATATTGGAACAAGAAATATTTTTATATTATGGGAAAAGTAAAAAAGTAAAGACATATGGAAACAATGGGATTTACAAATTAAAGTGGAAGGAATATATTTGAGGGAGGATGGAAAGTTGTATCAGGAGTGTCTGTGCAAGATCGAAAAGATACGTTGTGTGAAACAGCCTCTAGCTACTTTGTAGAAATCTGCTGTTCCAGTAACCAAAGTTGTTTTAAAAAGCCATTGGAATTCCACTGTCAAGTGGATGCTGTGGTAACCTTGTTGGAATGCCTCTCTACATTTAAAATTTATTTTGAACTGTTGCCTTAAAGGGGGTGTGTAGTTGGGAATCAGGTTAATTAGGAATTTTGGGATTTGTTATAATGTTAAGTAACGGTGTAACTGTAATTCTGTGTGTGTTTTTAATTCTTTTCTTCTGCTAATAACTGTTTTAATTTAATTTTTAAGACCTCTAAAGTTGTTACTGGACTCATTGATTCTGAATTCAATGCACAAACATTCTCGTAATAAATACAAATTGCACAAGTGTTGTGATAGCCTGGCCAGGTATCCCTTCTGCATTTGGTCCATCTGGCAACTATCACCTGCTATATCATAACAAAACACACACACTGATATAAATACAGACATTGATGTAAACACAAACGCTGACACACTGATATAAAGACACACTGAAACACTGATATAAACACACTCACACTGACACACTGAAATAAACACACACTGATACTCTGATGTAAACACACACTATCACGCTGATATAAATACACCCACACTGTCACACTGATATAAACACACATACTGACAGAATGATATAAACACAGACACTGATATAAGCACACACACTGGCACACTGGTATAAACACACACTGACACACCGATATCAAAACACACACAGACACACTGATATAAATACGCACACTGACACACTGATATAAACATACACACTGACATAAAGACACACACAGACACACCAATATAAACTTGCACACTGATATAAAGACACACATAAACACACTGATACAAACACACACACAGACACACTGATATAAGCATGCAGACGCACAATGATATAAACACGCATACTGACCACCAATATAAACGCATGCAGTGACACACTGATATAAATGGACACATAGACACAAACACACAGACTGACACAGTGATATAAACACACAGACTGACACACTGTAAAAACGCACACATTGAAACACTGAGATACACATAGGCCAGGATTTCCCGGTCGGTGAGGCGAGGCTTGGGGCCCGCTCGCCGACGTGTAAAAGGACGCGGGATGATGTTGGGTGGAACTCCCGGCGTCACCCCACGGCATTTCAATTTTCAGGTCGGCGGGGAATCAGCCGAATCGGCTGTGCGTCTGCCGACCTCTCTTCAGCTTATTGAGGCCATTGTCAGAGTACTTCAGGTTATTAATGGACCTTCTGGGAGCCCTGGCAAGAATTAGAAAAAGCACAAAACCCCATCCATGGGCAGGATGAGGTTTCAGGTGGGTTTTCAAATTTTTAATAAAAGTGTAACGAAATGTGATGGACATGTCCCAACTCGTGCGACAGTGTCACATGAGGGGACCTGTCAGGGAAATTTTTAACATTTTTTTAACGTGGAGCCGATCTCCCAGGGGCAGCACTTTGCCTCAGGGGGATGAGTGGGTGAAAGAGCGCACCCTCGGCGCAGGGAATCCAACCACCCCCCCTCCCCCCGCCCGCACAGGGGGCGCACAGCGCTTCCTTGGGGACGTAAAATGGCGGCGCGTCCCCGATAGCGGGCGCCGATTGGAGGTGAGCCTCCACACGCCCGCTCATGAACTGCCCCCCGACAGAGGTAAATTCTGCCCATTCACTGCCAGGCTGATATAAATACACACACTGGCACACTAGGGAGAATTTTCCCCCCTTCGGGGGAACTGTGCGGGGTGCGCGCCGCCAATTAAGGCCCGCCCATTGTGAGGTGCGCCCGGGAACGCTGAGCACTTCCTGTGCGGCTGGGGGTGGGGGGTGAGGTTGGGAGCTCCCTGAGTCGGGGCCTACACTCCTTTACACACGCGCGCGATAAAGCACAGAAATTTGATTAGCTTAACTTTTAAAAATTTAAATATAGGACAGAAAAAATTTTAAGACATGTGCCCTCATGTGACAGTGGCACATGAGCTGGGACATGTCAATGAACATTAATGAGAACATTTATTTAACTTATAAACCCTTCATGAAACCTCATCCCGCCCGTGGATGGTGTTCCATGAAAAGTGTGAAGGCCGCCTGGACTCCTCACCAGCCGCCAGCCTTAAGTAGAATATACACACACATTGACACACTGATATAAACACACAGTGATATAAACACACACACTGATATACACACACACTGACACACTGATATAAACACACAGTGATATAAACACACACACTGATATACACACACACACTGACACACTGATGTACACACACACTGACACACTGATATACACACACACTGACACACTGATATACACACACAGCAATCACTGATATACACACACACACTGACACACTGATGTACACACACACAGATATACACACACACTGACACACTGATATACACACACACTGACACACTGATATACACACACAGCAATCACTGATATACACACACACACTGACACACAGATATACACACACACTGACACACTGATATACACTGACACACTGATATACACACACACTGACACACTGATATACACACACACACTGACACACTGATATACACAAACAGCAATCACTGATATACACACACACGGACACACTGATATACACACACAGTGATCACTGATATACACACACACTGACACACTGATATACACACACACTGACACACTGATAAACACACACTCTGACACACTGATATACACACACAGCGATCACTGATATACACACACAGCGATCACTGATATAAACATATACTTACACAGTGCTATTACCTCACACTGTGACACACTGATATAAACGCATGCACTAATATAAACACATGCCTATATAAACACCCATACTTACACAATGATATAAACTCGCACAGTGACACACTGATATAAATACACACTGATATAAACACACGCACTGATATAAACACACACTGACACACTGATATACACACACAGCGATCACTGATATAAACACATACTTACACACTGCTATAACCTCACACTGTGACACAGATATAAACGCATGCACTAATATAAACACACACTTATAAAAACACCCATACTTACACAATGATATAAACTCGCACAGTGACACACTGATATAAACACACACTGATATAAACACACGCACGGATATAAACACACACTGACACACTGATGTACACACACAGCGATCACTGATATAAACACATACTTACACACTGCTATAACCTCACACCGTGACACACTGATACAAACGCATGCACTAATATAAACACACACTTAAATAAACACCCATACTTACACAATGATATAAACTCGCACAGTGACACACTGATATAAACACACACTGATATAAACATACACGCTGATGTGCTGAAATAAACACATTTACTGACATATTGATATCAATTCACACTGTGACACACTGATATAAACACACAGACTGATTTACACACACACTGCCCCACTGATATAAACACACACTGATATAAACACACCCTGATACACTGATATAAACATACATGCTGATGTGCTGAAATAAACACATTTACTGACATATTGATATCAATTCACACAGTGACACACTGATATAAACATACAGACTGATTTACACACACGCTGCCCAACTGATAAAAACACACACAGTGACACACTGATAAAAACACGTGTACACAGACATAAACACATGTACTGACACATTGATATCAACACACACAGTGACACATTTATATAAACACACAAGCTGATGCACTGATAAAAACGCACACTGACATAAACACATACACTGACACACTGATATAAACACACACACTGATATCAACATGCACACTGACACCCTGACATAAACACATACTGCCCTACTGATTTAAACACATACACTGACCCACTGAAATAAACGATCATAGTGACACACTAATGTAAACACGCATACGTACACACATGATATCAACTCACACAGTGATACACTGACATAAACACACATACTGATATAAACATACACACTGCCCCACTGATATAAATACACACACTGACACACTGATATAAACATGTGCACTGATATAAACACACACAGTGACATGCTGATATAACCACCACACTGCCCCGCTGCTATAAGCACACACTGACACATTGATATACACATACACTGACACACTAACATAAACACACACATTGATATAAAGACACACAATCACACACTGATATAAACACACACACTGGCACACTGACATAAACTCGCATTGACCTACTGAAATAAATACAGTGACACACTGATATAAACACAAGTACTGACACTCTGATATCTACTCACAAAGTTATACACTGACAAAAACACACACACTGATATAAACACACACACTGATATAAATACACACACTGATATAAACACACATTGACGTAAACACACACACTGATATAAACACACAGCCTGATATAAACACACACACTGATATAAACACACAGCCTGATATAAATAAACACACTGATATAAACACACATTGACGTAAACACACACACTGATATAAACACATATTGACGTAAACACACACACTGATACACAGTGACATACTGATATAACCACCACACCACCCCATTGATATAAACACACACTGACACACTGATATAAACACACACTGATACATTGATATAAACACACATACGCACACACATATAACCACACACACTGAAATAAACACACACAGTGACACACTGATATCAACACACACACTCATATAAACACACTGATGCACTGATGGAAACATACACTGATATAAACACACACTGATACACTGATGGAAACATACACTGATATAAACACATAATGACATTCTGATATCATCACACACAGTGACACACTGATATCATTACACACACTCATATAAACACACACTGATGCACTGATACAAGCACACACTGATACAAGCACACACTGATACAAACACACACTGATATAAACACACACTGATACACTGATGGAAACACACACTGATATAAACACACACTGATAAACTGATGGAAACACACACTGATATAAACACACACTGATACACTGATGGAAACATACACTGATATAAACACACAATGACATTCTGATGTCATCACACACAGTGACACACTGATATCAATACACACACTCATATAAACACACACTGATGCACTGATACAAGCACACACTGATACAAGCACACATTGATACAAACACACACTGATATAAACACACACTGATACACTGATGGAAACACACACTGATATAAACACACACTGATACAATGATGGAAACACACACTGATATAAACACACACTGATACACTGATATAAACACACACTGATACACTGATATAAACACACACTGAAGCACTGATACAAGCACACACTGATATAAACACACACTGATACACTGATGGAAACACACACTGATATAAACACGCACTGATACACTGATGGAAACACACACTGATATAAACACGCACTGATACACTGATGGAAACATGCACTGATATAAACATACAATGACATTCTGATATCAACACACACAATGACAAACTGATATCAATACACACACTCATATAAACACACACTGATGCACTGATACAAGCACACACTGATACAAACACACACTAATATCAACACACACTGATGCACTGATGGAAACACACACTCATATAAACACACACTGATGCACTGATACAAACACACCCAGATATAAACACGCACAGTGACACACTGATATCAACACACACACTCCTAAACACACGCTGATGCACTGATGGAAGCACACACACATTGGTATAAACACACACAATGACACTCTGATATAAACATATAGGGCTGAATTTTCTGGCTGGTTGAGGGATGAAGCAGAAGCAGGCGCAAGATCCACTCGCAGCCAGTGATCAGGTCCGCACCGCCATTTTACACGGGCAAGACGATTAAGGCCGCCCAGTGTGAATCGTGGCTCCCAAGGACAGCGGGAGTGGGCATGCAGCGGTGGGACTGTAATGACCACCGGGTCCAATGGTGACCCGGGCGGCCTGTTTTAAAAAGCTGCTGTAGCCTTTCAAAGGTTGTGAATCACCCAGTGGAAGGGCTCCCCAGGGTGCTGCTGGTGAGCAGGCCAGGCAGGAGGGGGGGGCCGGAGGGGGGGGGTGCAGGGTGGGGGGGCAGGAGGGTGGGGTGGGTGGGGCGGGAACACCGTGCCCCTCGTTTTTCAGATGATTGTCTTGCTGCCCTCCTCGAGGAGGTGGCGCCACGGCGGGAGGTCTTTGTACCCCAGGATGGAAGGAGGAGGCCCCCCCCACATGACCAAACCTGCCTGGGACGAGGTGGTGAGCTCCTGCGACGTGGTGCGGTGCACCTGAATCCAGTGTCACAAGCGCTTCAACCATGTGTTGCGCTCAGGAAGGGTGAAGACAATGTTGGCATTGGTCACTTAACCCAGAAGGCAGCCTTTCTCCTCCTGTGCCGCCCCCCGCCCCACCCCAAGTCTGACTGTAGTGACTGCAGTGAATCATTGACAACCTGTGTCCTTCGCTGGGTGGGCCAGCAGATAATGCCCATGCCGAGGTCACCCTGAGAGGATGGTGAACAGATGGGTTCTGCCCCCGCAGCATGTGGTACACTGAGACCCACATTACTGTTTTGGGAACAACCTGGAGGAGCTGCACCCAGGCGCAGTGCTGGAACTCCAGGACATGTCAAAGTCAGGGTGATGACATGCTGGGAGGGGAGCTTCAAGATGGCATTGGCACCAATCGATCTGCTGCTCTCTGTGCTTCATGTCCTTGCGCCTCCTTGCTATGGAAAGTTAGACCGTGTGGTGCCTGGTGTGATGTAGGCAGCATTTGTCCAAGAGGGTGGGGGGTGGGGATAGGCCTAGCATCTTTGCATGAGTGTTCAGCAGCAGTGGGGTGAGGAGACACTGGAGCCCTGCAATGTCCCACTCTGGTTGGGGTTGGCTGTCCACGAAGAGAGTCCAGGTACAAGTAGCACTAATCAACGCTCTTCTCTCCTTTTCAGAAGAATGCACATAATGCAGCTGAGCGGGTGAGGACTGGCACAGTTAGCCATTCTCTGCCACTTCGAGCAAGAGGCTGTAGATTTGGAGAGGCGCCATGCACCCAGGTCCACCCATGTCGGTGAGGCTGGGGTGCCACGGGCAGGTATGTTTGCCCAGCAGTGAGGTCACCATTGTTCTCCCAACAGCCATGGCAGTGCTGAATGTTCAATGATTGAAGTTTGCAAAGTGGCTTGACCATTGCCTATGGAAGGATGAGCGCATAATGACCTGGGGAACAGGGATGCACATTGACATTGTCTCCACGTTAACTGATCCAATGTCCTTGTTCTTCCTTTCAGCATCAGCGGAGCATGGCCAGAAGGAGGAACAGCAGAGGCCCCCTGTCACACCTGAGGGCCCTGAAGTCTCACCAGTGACACACCATCCCTGCCAGGCAGGCACCAGCGCAGATACTAGCACCTCGGTGGGAATTAGAACATCGGATAGTGTCCCGGGGCACAGTAGTGAGGGCACTTCACAGTTGCTGGAGAAACTGGCAGAGGCAGAGAGTGCCTATGACGCCAGCAGTCGGAGGACTTCAGGTGACCAGGTACATGCTCAGTCAGTGCCTGATGATGTGTCTCTGGAGTCGTCCACAACGCAGCAAGCGCAGGAAATGCGGCCGGGTGTGTGGGAGCATCTGGTGGAGATACATGAGGCTACGCTTGGCTTGGTGTCCATGGGTGGAGGAGGCTACACGGACGATCGCCAAATGGCCGAACGCCATGCATCCTCCATGGAGAGAGTGGCGACTCTTGTGCAGAGGCTGCTCCAGGAGATCCATCAGGGCTTCCTGGGGATGCGTTCGGACCAGCAAGCCCTCACATTGGCATTGACCTCAGCTGGCCATTGCTAAGGTGGGAGATGGTCTGGGCACCAAGTTTCCCAGCTCGGTGCCTATCCATCCACAGTGAGCAGGGAGGTCCAAAGTGACCTCATGTCAGCGCAGCAGCTGCCTGTTTTCTCTGTGGGCTCCTCTCAGGGCACTCCGGATGAGGGCGGCAGCTCCTTCGCCCCTCTCCCAGTGACCATTGCATCCGGTGAGGCTACGACGACTGGGGAGATGCCAGCTGTGGGGGGCAGGCGGGGCCAGCACAGGCTCCACGGGCCAGAGGACGTCTGCCAAGGTCACTGAGGCCAACAGGACAACAGAGTCAGCAGGCTGTCTCAGATACCACTCCCAGCGAGGGGTCAGCACCAAGACGTAGCACCCAAAAATGTAAACATAAGACACCTTAGGCACACCACGGGTTTATCACTGGTGCCTTTGTGTTGGCCCGCAATGAGGTCTTTATGAGTTGGTGTGATTTTTAACACCTTTGTCATTTTGTTTCATTAAGTTTCTTTGGTTGTAATATTAAATTCAGACATGTCACCATGGCTGAGGGTACCTCTTTTCTTTTGCAGGTGGATGGTTTCCAATAATGTAAAGAGAGTTTTTTGGGACATTAACTAAGGTTCTTGTTAATAAAGCTGAATGTTCCTAACCAGGCAGATTTTGCACTTAGGTATTGAGTATGGAGCCTACAGACCAGGCTTGTCCTGGAGGTCCATATGTGTTGTGCTAGCTGAAGGTTCATTGGAGCATCCCTGGAGTATGCCCGAGTCAGCGTCTACCCCTTCAGCATTTCCCTGTGTGTGGTCATCTTCGGACTCACTGCTGGCCACATCATGAGCAGCCGCAGCCACTGTGTCGACATCTTCAAGTCCATTGCACCCCCCACCTCCCTTTCCAGCGCAAGATTGTGGAGAGCGCAGCATGCAACCACTATCAGCGACACATGATCTGGGGGTACTGGAGTGCGCCCCCTGAGCGGTCCAGGCATCAGAAGCGCATCTTGAGAAGACTGATGGCTCTCTCCACCACAGCCCTTGTGGAGGTGTGGATCCTATTGTACTGCTGCTCAGCTTCTGATATTGGATGGGGGAGAGGTGTCAGAGGGGATAGCCCTTGTCACCTTCTGAGGGGATAGCCCTTGTCACCCAGCAGCCATCCATCCAGCCGGGCTGGAGCACTGAAGAGCCCCGGCACCTGGGAGTGTCTGAGGATGTAGGTGTCGTGGGAGCTGCCTGGGTACCTTGCACAGACTTGTAGAATCAGCATCCTGTGATCACACACTATCTGCACGTTCATGGAGTGGAAGCCCTTCCTGTTGATGAAAGCACCGGGCTCACCTGCTGGAGCCTTGATGGCCACATGTGTACAGTCTATAGCACCCTGGACACGGGGGAAGCCAGCAATGGCCACTAATATAAACACATATACTGACACACCGATATAAAAACACACACACTGATATAAACACACACTGACACACTGCTATAAACACACACACTGATATAAACACACACACTGATATAAACACGCACTGACACACTGATAGAAACACACACTGACACAGTGATATAAACACACACACTGATATAAACACACACACTGATATAAACACACACACTGATATAAACACACACTGACACACTGATAGAAACACACACTGACACACTGATATAAACACACACACTGATATAAACACACACACTGATATAAACACACACTGACACACCGATATAAACACACACACTGATATAAACACACACTGACACACTGCTATAAACACACACACTGATATAAACACACACTGACACACTGATATAAACACACACACTGATATAAACACACACTGACACACTGATATAAACATACACAGTCACATTGATAGAAACACACATTGGCACTCTGATATAAACACACACACTGATATAAACAAAAACAGTGATATAAACATTCACACTGAGACACTGAAATAAACATATGAATTCACATTGATAGAAACACACATTGACACATTGATATAAACAAACACAGTGATATAAACACACAATGATATAAACGCTCAGTGGAACACTGATATAAACACACGCACGCACAGATATAAACACACACACTAACACACAGATATAAACACACACTGACACACTGATATAAACACATACACTGACACTGATATAGTCACACACTGAGATATAAACACACACATTGACCCAGTGATACAAACACACACTGATGTAAACACTCACAGTGAAACACTGAAATAAACACTAACACACTGATAGAAACACACACACTGATATAAATATACACAATGACACACTAAAATAAATACACATAGTGATATGAACACCCACACTGATACAAACACTCACAGTGAAACACTGATATAAACACCCACACTGACACGCTGATCTAAACACACACACTGACACACTGATATAAACACACTCACTGACACACTGACATAAACACACACACTGATGTAACACAGTGAGTCGGTGTGTTTATATCACATCGATGTCAACACACTGTGATATAAATACACTGACACACTGTCATAAACATACATTGTCACACATATAAAGACAGACACTGTCACACTGATATAAACACACACTGACTCACTGATATAAACAGACATATTGACACAATTATATTAACACATACACTGGCACGATGTTATAATCAGACACTGACACACTGGTATAAACACATACAGTGATACAAACACACATTGAAGCACTGATACAAACACACTCAGTGACACACTGATATAAACACATATGCTGACACATTATATAAAGACACACACTGACACACTGGTATAAACACACACAGTGATATAAACACACACAGTGACACGCTGATATAAACACACACTGACACACTGTTATAAACACACACAGTGATATAAACACACACAGTGATATAAACACTCACACTGACACATTGATATAAATATACACAATGACACACTGAAATAAAGACACAGTGATATAAACACACACACACTGATATAAACACTCACAGTGAAACACTGATATAAACACACATATGCACAGATATAAACACAGACACTGACACAATGTTATAATCAGACACTGACACACTGATATAAACACACACACTGACACACTTATATAAATACACACATCATCACACTGATATAAACATACGCTGACACACTGATACAAACACATTCAGTGACACACACTGACACATTATGTAAAGACACACACTGACACACTGGTATAAACACACATAGTGATATAAACACACACAGTGACACACTGATATAAACACACACAGTGACACACTGATATAAACACACACTGACACACTGATATAAACACACACACTGATACAATGTTATAATCAGACACTGACACACTGATACAAACACACACACTGATACAATGTTATAATCAGACGCTGACACACTGATATAAACACACGCTGACACATTATATAAAGACACAGACTGACACACTGGTATAAACACACACAGTGATATAAACACACACTGACACACTGATATAAACACACACACTGATACAATGTTATAATCAGACACTGACACACTGATACAAACACACACACTGATACAATGTTATAATCAGACGCTGACACACTGATATAAACACACGCTGACACATTATATAAAGACACAGACTGACACACTGGTATAAACACACACAGTGATATAAACACACACTGACACACTGATATAAACACACACAGTGATATAAACACTCACACTGACACATTGATATAAATATACACAATGACACACTGAAATAAAGACACAGTGATATAAACACACACTAATATAAACACTCTCAGTGGAACACATATAAACACACATATGCACAGATATAAACACACACTGACACACTGATATAAACACACACACTGACACAATGTTATAATCAGACACTGACACACTGATATAAACACAGACACTGAAACAATGTTATAATCAGATGCTGACACACTGATATAAACACACACACTGACACGCTTATATAAATACACACATCATCACACTGATATAAACATACGCTGACACACTGATATAAACACACACACTGACACATTATGTAAAGACACACACTGGTATAAACACACACAGTGATATAAACACACAGTGACGCACTGATATAAACACACACTGACACACTGATACAAACACACACACTGACACAATGTTAGAATCAGACGCTGACACACTGATATAAACACACACACTGACACACATATAAATACACACATCATCACACTGATATAAACATACGCTGACACACTGATACAAACACATTCAGTGACACACTGATATAAACACATATGCTGACACATTATGTAAAGACACACACTGACAAACTGGTATAAACACACACTGATATAAACACACACACTGACACACTGATATAAACACACACACTAAAACACTGATATAAACACACACACTAAAACACTGATATAAACACACACACTGAAACACTGATATAAACACACACACTGACACACTGATATAAACACACACACTAAAACACTGATATAAACACACACACTGAAACACTGATATAAACACACACACTGAAACACTGATATAAACACACACACTGAAACACTGATATAAACATACACTGACATACTGGGCAGAATTTTCTGCTCATCAGGCTGTGCACAGCCATCTGAACAAGCGTAAAATGATGCGCGATGACATTTGGCGTACGTCCTGATGTCATTGTGCACTCGTGCAATATTTCGGTCAGCAGGCACGCATGGGAGTTGGCAGCGCGCCCACCGACAGTTAAAAGGCCGATTAAGGCCATTAACAATCTAATTAATTTAATTTTTTTGCTGTCCACCCAGCCTTACAGTTGGCGCTGGCGAAAAGGCCTTTGCATATTTTGTGAAACCTCATCCACGGGCGGGATGAGATTTCGATCGATCATTTTCTAATATGTCTGACATATCCCTGCTCATTTGACAGATTCACATGAGGGGGCATGTTTTCAAAATCTTACAGTGATTTATTATTTTATAAATATGATAATTTTCATGATATTATTTTGATTTATTGTAGAGGTAGGTTAATAGTGGGGTTTGGATTAGTTTCTATGTCTGGATGCGCGTGTGTGAGGAAGGGATTTAAATGAATTGGGGACAGCTGGTCTGGAGCTTTTGAGTTATCAAAAGGGAAGCTAAATATGCTTAATATTGCTAAATATGTAAACATGGCTGAAGTTTTAGAATGTGGGGTATGAGGAACATTTGTGTTTTTAGATAAACTAGAACTGTTTGAATTTCAAAGAGATGATGGGATGTTACACCTAGCCATATGAAGCTAAGTCAAACAGTGTGTTTATTTTTCCTAAAGGTTACTGATAATATGACAACCATGAAAGATTTATATTATGGAAAAAGTAAAGTTCAAAGGCATATTGGAAAAATGGAATTTACATTAAAAAGGGTGAATCATGCATAAAGGAGATGAGGTTATGTATAGAGAGGAAGGAATTCTAAGATCTAACACAAGTGTGAAAAGCCTCCAGCCTCTATGCACCAAGCTGCTGTCTACAGGAACCGAAGCTAAGAGAATTCACTGTGAATATCACTGTCCAGCGTATTGGGTGCTTTGCCTGGGTCTGTTGAAATCTATTCTGTTTTACTGTTGCCTTAACGGAGGTGTAACTGGGAGCTAGTTTAATTACAAGGCTTAGGAGTTGTTGCAGCAGTGTTTTGTAGACCTGTGTATGTGCTTAAAATCTTTTATTTTATTAACATTTAATTTAGTTTTGTACAAAAACCTCTAAGTCATGGTGGGCTCATTACTATTGAATTCAAGGCAGGCATCTCGAGATAAAGTACAAATTGTAAAACAGTTTTGGCAGCTGTCCTAAGTTTCCCTCTGGGATTTGAGCAGCTCAACATTTACCATCGGCTGTGGCATAATCAAATTGGGGGCTTCTTGCAGGATATATTCGAAATCCCTTGATTGGTTTGGAAATGGTGAACCTTATGGTTACGAGTACGAGAAGCACTTTGAATTCAGGAGTTGGTGTGAGATTGTTTCAAATGGTGAAACTGCGATATGGCTTCAGCAGCTGCTAAGACTTGTCTGGGGGTTTAATCGTAAATTTGTTTTACGATTTGTACATTATCTCGAGATGCCTGCCTTGAATTCAGTAGTAATGAGCCCACTATGACTTAGAGGTTTTTGTACGAAACTAAATTAATGGAATTGGCAGATAAGTTACAATTAAGATTACCTGCAGGGAAATCAGACATAACTGAAGGTAGAGCACAGCATTTGAAATTGGAAGGAATACCCAAGAGACCAAGTTCTCCAAGGGATGGGTCGTTGGAATGGGCTCAAATTGCGTTGCAAATGAAAAAGATTGAATTGGAGGAAAAGGAAAAAGAATTGGAAATGAGAAAGCTGGAACTAGAGGCAGCAGAAAAGGAGAGAGAGAGAGAAAGTATTCCAGTTTAAACTGCTGGCAGTTAAAAAAGAGACACCAGAAGGTGCGGAAAGGACTTATTTCCAAATCGGAACCCAGTGGGGAGACGTTTAAATTTGTACAAGCTCTTCCAAAGCTTGAAGAAAGAGATGTTGAAGCATTCTTTATTTCATTTAAGAAGATAGCTGAACAGATGAAATGGTCACAGGAAAACTGGACATTGTTGTTACAATCTAGGTTGGTGGGTAGAGCACATGGGGCTGAATTCTCCGGTCAGTGAGCGGGGGTGGGGCCCGCTCGCTGACGCGTAAAATGACGCGTGGTGATGTCGGGCGGGGGTCCTGACATCACCGCGCGTCACTTAGATTTCCAGTTCGGCTGGGGAGGGAGTGCAGCCAAGTTGGCTGCACTCCCGCCGAACTATCAAAGGCCTATTCAGGCCTATTAAAAACTAATTAAAATAATTAAATGAGCTGCTCGTCCAACCTTAAGGCTTGGGGGGTGGGGGGGGGCGGTGCGGGTGCGAAGAGCCCAGGCGGCCTTCACATTTCTCATGAAACCTCATCCACGGGCGGGATATGAGGTTTCGTGAAGTGTTTTAAAATTCAATCAAAATTTTTAAAATAATTCTTTGACATGTCCCAGCTCATGTGACAGCATCACATGAGGGAACATGTTTTAAAAGTTTTAATTACTTTATTTCAGTTTTCAAATATCAAACTAATCTCCCCGAGGCACCCATGTGCCTCAGGGAGATTTCTGCGCACGTGCACAAAAGAGCGCAGGCCCTGACTCAGGGAAGCCCCACCAACCCCCCACCCCACACCCCCCTCCCCCCATAGCCTCCCCACCGCACCCCCCACCCCCAACTCCCCCCACCCCCCCACCCACCCCCCACCCCCCGCCCACACAGGGAGTGTTCAGCTCTTCCGGGCGAGCGTCACGCTGGGCGGGCCTTAGTGGGCCTGCCCGTGTAAAGTAGTGGTGCAGCCCCAGTCAGGGGTGCCAATCAGGTTTGCGCCCACCCCTGCCCACCCCCACACAACTCCCCCCCCCCCCCCCCCAGGGGTTGGAGATGAGGGGGGGGTAATTTTTTCCATGATGGTTATGCTTCACTGTCAGAACTAATGTTGGCGAACTATATTGTGGTGAGAATGGTTATTTTGAATGCATATGAGTTGGTTCCTCAGGAACACAGGCAGAAACTTAGGAACATGAGAAAACATCCTGGACAAACATATATTGATTTTGAGAGAGTAAAACAAAGTAAATTTGACCGTTAGATACGGGCATTAAAGATAGAAACAACACATGTCACTCTTAAAGAAGTAATTCTTTTGGAAGAATTTAAAGATTCAATTCCTTCGGTAGCGAGAGCTCATGTGGAGGAACATGGGGGTTTGGACAAGCAGCAGAGATAGCTGATGATTACGAGTTAGATCATAGAGCCAAACTTTTTTTTTGTCACTCTTTTAAATCATAGATGGATAGAAAGTGGGAAGGTGAAAGGAAGGTGGGTAGTCAGGGAAGGGAAGGAGCAGGTGGAAATTCCCAGGAAGCTTTTTCTCAGGATAAAAAGGAGGGTAGAAGTGACACACGGAACTAGAGGTGTTTTCATTGTAACAAAGTTGGACACATGAAGTCAGTGTGCTGCAAGTTACATGGAAAATCTGTTGGGATTATTGAGGTGCAGAAAAATTCTAGAAATATAAGTTCTGTAGGTTCTGAGGTTCAGGCACAGGAACAACCAGTGGTTTGTGCATAGGTAAATCAGGAAGAATCAGTGATAGGTAAAGAAGTAGGAATGTGTTCACAGTTTTCCCAAGAGAGTTCTAAAGAGCAGGTTGCAGAAATGTTTAAAGGTTGTGTATGTGAAAGGAAAGTCTTTCCATGTGTACAGGGTGGAGTAGGTAAAGATATTAAAATTTTAAGAGACACTGGGGCTAGTCAATCCTTAATGTTGTTGGATAGTGATATTTGTTGCTCAGAGGGAATATTGTGGGAACAGGTGATAATAAGTGGGGTTCATGGAGACATTAAACCTATTCCATTGTGGAAAGTAAATTTAAAGAGTAAGTGCAAAACAGGTGAGGTGATTGTTGGAGTACTGGAAAAATTGCCCATTGCAAGAGTTCAATTTATTTAAGGTAATCATTTAGCTGGGTCACAGATGTGGGTGATACCTATGGTAGTTGAGCAGCCTGTAGCAGTGTCTTCAACAGAATTGTTGCAGAGAGAGCGTCCTTGATTGTTTCCAAATTGTGTGATAACAAGATCACAGGCTCACAGGTTGAAACAGGAAGAACAGGAAGTTAAAAGGCAGGGAGAAGGTGTGGAAGTTCAATCAGCTAACACTGTTTTTGATAAGGTTATTCAGGAAGAAAGAATGGAGGATAATGCAGCTGAGGTACTTAGTTCAAGACAATTGGTGGCATTACAGAAAAAGGATATGTAAATAAGATAGTTATATCAAGCAGCTTACTCAGAAACAGAGGCAGGATGTATTCCAGGATGTTATTACCTTAAGGGTAAATTTTTAATGAGAAAATGGCGGCCTTATCGTGTTTCAGAAAATGAAAGCTGGAGGGAAGTACATCAGATTGTTATACCATTTGGATATAGAAATGAGATTCTGAGAATAGCTCATGAAATTCCAATGGGAGCACATTTAGGAATTAGAAAGACACAAGCAAAAATACAAAAACATTTTTATTGGCCTGAATTGCACAGAGATGTAGTCAAATTCTGTAGAACATGTCACACATGTCAGACGATAGGGAGACCATAAGCAGTGATTAAGCTGGTACCTTTAATTCCAATTCCAGCAATTGAAGAACCTTTTACCAGGGTCATGATTGATTATGTAGGAGCCCTCCCTAAGACGAAAAATGGAAATCATTGCTTAATGATAATAATGGATGTGTCTACAAGGTTTCCTGAAGTGATACATTTGAGAAGTATTACAACAAAGAAAATTGTGGAAGAGTTGACTAAATTTTTCATAAGTTATGGTTTACCTAAAGAACTACAACCAGATCAGGTTCAAATTTCATGTCATAGCTGCTTAAAGAAGTAATGAACAGTTTGGGGGTAAAACAGTTTAAGTCAACCGCTTACCATCCTGAGTCACAGGGGTCTTTGGAAAGATGGTATTAAACTTTAAAAACTGTGATGAGGGTGTATAGTCAGAACTATCTACAGGAATGGGATAGAGAAATTCAATTCTTGTTATTTGCTATCAGGGATACTCCTAATGCATCCACTGGCTTTAGTCCTTTCAAACCAACTTATGGTCATGAGGTAAGGGGACCACTGAAATTGATTTATGAGAAATTGGTGGGTCAAAATTTGGAAACTACTCTCCTGGATTATGTGTCAATCTTCAGGGAAAGATTGTGCAGAGCATATGAGCTAGCTAGGGAACATTTAAAGATATTACAGCAAGAGATGAGTGAAGGGAGAGAGGAGAGCTACAGCTCATAATTCTGTTGCTGGGGTAACAGTATTAGTTGTATTACCAGTGCTGGGTCACTCATTAAAGGCAAGATTTAGTGGGGCTTACAGGATTGAAATGAAGCTGAGTGAAATAAATTATTTAATAATTTCTCCAGATAGAAGAAAGATGAAGAGGGTGTGTCATGTCAAAATGTTTAAAAAGTACTTTGACTGGAGAGAGCAACAAAAGGAGGTATTAGTGGTGGTAGATAAAGAGGTAGAAATACAGGATTCTGAAATTGATTTTCCTCAAATCAAATTGGTTAATTAAAGGATGCAAGGTCATCTCGTGTGACTTTGCATCCAATCAGGTTGGGCACACGCCCACTGCAAGCTGAAAATTCGGCCCACTGATGTAAACACACACTGATATAAACACACACTGATATAAACACAAACACTGATATAAACACACACACTGATATGAACACACACACTGATATAAACACACGCTGATATAAACACACGCTGATATAAACACACGCTGATATAAACACACACGCAGATATAAACACACATGCTGATATAAACACAAACACTGATATAAACACACACACTGATATAAACACACACACTGATATAAACACACGCTGATATAAACACACACTGATATAAACACACATGGATATAAAGACACGCGCAGATATAAACACACACGCTGATATAAACACAAACGCTGATATAAACACACACACTGATATAAACACACACTGATGTAAACACACACTGATATAAACACACACACTGATATAAGCACACACTGATATAAACAAATAGTGATATAAACAGTCACACTGACACACTGATATAAACACACACTGATATAAACACACACACTGACACACTGATATAAACACACACACTGATACAAACACACACACTGACACACTGATATAAACAGTCACACTGACGCACTGATATAAGCACACATTGATGTAAACACAAACACTGATATAAACACACACTGATATAAACAGTCACACTGACACACTGATATAAACTCACACACTGATGTAAACACAAACACTGATATAAACACACACTGATATAAACACACACCGACACACTGATATAAACAGTCATGCTGACACACTGATATAAACACACACGCTGACACAGTGATATAAAAATACACTGTCACACTGATATAAACACACACTGACACACTGATATAAACACACACACTGATATAAACAGTCACACTTGACACACTGATATAAACACACACACTGACACAGTGATATAAAAATACAGTGACACACTGATATAAACATGCACACTGACACACTGATATAAACACACACACTGATATAAAACTCACACTGGCAGACTGATATAAACACACACACTGACACACATATACACACTCACACTGACACACTGATATAAGCAAACACAGTGATATACACACACGCAGTGATATAAATACACACAATGATATAAACAGTCACACCGGCACACTGATATAAACACACACCAACTCACTGATATAAACACACACACTGACTCACTGATATAAATACACACTGACACACTGATATAAACACACACACTGACACTCTGATATAAACACACACTGACACTGATATAAACACGTGCGCTGACAAACTGATATAAATACACACTGATATACACACAGACTGACACTCTGATATAAACACACACACTGACACTCTGATATAAACACACACACTGATATAAACACACAGTGATATAAACACACACAGTGATATAAATACACACAATGATATAAACAGTCACACCGGCACACTGATATAAACACACACCAACTCACTGATATAAACACACACACTGACTCACTGATATAAATACACACTGACACACTGATATAAACACACACACTGACACTCTGATATAAACACACACTGACACTGATATAAACACGTGCGCTGACAAACTGATATAAATACACACTGATATACACACAGACTGACACACTGATATAAATACACACTGACACACTGATATAAACACACAGACTGACACTCTGATATAAACACACACACTGACATAAATACACATTGATATACACATAGACTGACACTCTGATAAAAACACACACACTGACACACTGATATAAAGACACAGCAACACACATATAAATAGGCACGTTGACAGACTGATATAAACACACACATTGACACACTGATATAAAGACATGCTGACACACTGATATTCACACGCACTGACACACTGATATAAACACACACTGACACACATATCAACACACACTGACACACTTATAAACACACACACTGACACATTGATATAAACACACACACTGACACATTGATATAAACACACACACTGACACTCTGATATAAACACACACACTGACATACTGATATAAATACACACTGACACACTGATATAAACACAGACTGACACTCTGATATAAACACACATACTGACACACTGATATAAGTACACATTGATATACACACACACTGACACACTGATATAAATACACACTGACACACTGATATAAACACACACTGACACACTGATATAAACACACACACTGAAACACTGATATAAATACACACTGACACACTGATATAAATACACACAGTGATATAAACACTCACACTGATACACTGATATCCACACAGACTGACACACTCAGATAAAGACACAAACTGGGACAAACACACACTGACACACTGATATAAAGGCACACACTGACACACTGATATAAATACACACCAACACACTGATACAAAGACACACTGGCACACAGATATACACACAGACTGACACACTAATATATACACAGACTGATACACTGATATAAACACACACACTTGACACACTGATATAAAGACACACAGTGATATAAACACATGCACTGACAAACTGATATAGAAACAAACACTGACACGATGATATATGCAAACACACTGACAAACTGCTGTAAACAGACACACTGATGTAAACACACATTGACACATTGTTATAAACACACATATTGACACACTGATATAAAGACACAGCAACACACTGATATAAATGGGCACGTTGACAGACTGATATAAACACACACATTGACACACTGATATAAAGACATGCTGACACACTGATATTCACACACACTGACACACTGATATAAACACACACTGGCACACTTATAAACACACACACTGACACACTTATAAACACACACACTGACACATTGATATAAACACACACACTGACACATTGATATAAACACACGCACTGATATAAAGACATACATTGAAACACTGTTATAAACACAGGTACTGATATAAAGACATACACTGACACACTGATATAAACAGACAAACTGGTTTAAACAGATACTGACACACTGACATAAAAACCCACACTGACACACTGATATACATACAGACAGACACACTGATATATGCACACGCATTGACACATTGATATAAACACACATTGATACACTTATATAAACACACACACTGGGATAAACACACACTAACACACCGATATATACACACATACTGACACACTGATATAAACATACACATTAACACACAGATATAAACACATGGACTAAAACATTGACATAAATGCTCACAGTGATATAAACACTCACACAGCACAATGACATAAACACACAAAGTGATTTCAACACTCACACTGAAGCACTGATATAAACACTCACACTGACACAGTGTTATATACACATGGATTCACTGATATAAGTACACCCACTGAGGTAAATTCACACACTGACATACTGATATAAACACAGTGATGTATAAACATTCACACTGACACACTGATATAAGCATACACAGTGACACACTAATATAACACACACACTGATATAAACACACACTGACACACTGATATAGACACACACACTGACACAGTGTTATATACACAAAGTGATACCAACACTCATGCTGAAACACTGATATAAACACTCACACTGACACACTGACATTAATACACAAAGTGATATCAACACTCATGCTGAAACAATGATATAAACACTCACACTGACACAGTGATATATACACATGGATTCACTGATATAAGTACACACACTGAGGTAAATTCACACACTGACATACTGATATAAACACAGTGATGTATAAACATTCACACTGACACACTGATATAAGCATACACAGTGACACACTAATATAACACACACACTGATATAAACACACACTGACACACTTATATAAACAGACACACTAACATAAACACATACACTGACACACCGACGTAAGTGCACATAGTGATATAAACACACACACTAGAACACTGAAATAAACACACATACTGATATAAACACACACACCGACACACTGATATAAACACACACACCGACACACTGATATAAGCATGCACTGACACACTGATATAAATGCACACACAGACACACTGATCTAAATACACACAGTGATGTAAACACACACACCGACACACTGATATAAACACAGGCACTGATACACACAGACTGACACATTGATAAATACACACACTGACACACTTATATAAACATACTCACTGACTCACTGATACAAACACACACTGACACACTGATATAAACACACACTGACACACTGATATACACACAGGCTGGCACACTGATATAAACACACACTGACACACTGATATAAACACACACTGACACACTGATATACACACAGGCTGGCACACTGATATAAGGACACACACTGATGCATTGATATAAACACACTGACACACTGATATAAACACACAAACTGACACACTGATATAAACAGATGCACTGGCACAATGACATAAACATACACTAACACACTGCTATATACACACATACTGACAAACTCATATAGAAGCACACAATGACACGATGATATATACAAACACACTGATATAATCACACACTGACACACTAATACAAGCACACACTAACAACCTGATATAAACACACACTGACAAACTGCTATAAACAGACACACTGATGTAAACACACATTGACACACTGACATTAATATACAAAGTGATATCAACACTCATGCTGAAACACTGATATAAACACTCACACTGACACACTGACATTAATACACAAAGTGATACCAACACTCATGCTGAAACACTGATATAAACACTCACACTGACACACTGACATTAATACACAATGTGATATCAACACTCATGCTGAAACACTGATATAAACACACACCGACGTTGATACACAATGTGATACCAACTCATGCTGAAACACTGATATAAACACTCACACTGACACACTGACATTGATACACAAAGTGATATCAACACTCATGCTGAAACACTGATATAAACACTTACTGACATTAATACACAAAGTGATACCAACACTCATGCTGAAACACTGATATAAACAATCACACTGACACACTGACATTAGTACACAAAGTGATACCAACACTCATGCTGAAACACTGATATAAACAATCACACTGACACACTGACATTAATACACAAAGTGATATCAACACTCATGCTGAAGCACTGATATAAACAATCACACTGACACACTGACATTAATTCACAAGGTGATATCAACACTCATGCTGAAACATTGATATAAACACTCACACTGGACACAGTGATATATACACAAAGTGATATCAACACTCCTGCTGAAACACTGATATAAACACTCACACTGACATTAATACACAAATTGATATCAACACTCATGCTGAAACACTGATATAAACACACACTGACACATTGATATAAATACACACAGTGATATAGACACACACACTGGCACACTTGTATAAACACTCACACTGACACACTGATATAAACACACAGTGATATAAACACTCATGCTGACATGCTGATATAAATACTCACACTGATATAAATATACTCATAGACACACTGATATAAAAAATCACAGACACACTGATCTAATACACGTGGTGATATAAACACACACACTGACACACTGATATATATAGACGTACTGACAAACTGATATGAAAAGACACACTGACACAGTAATATATGCAAACACACTGAAAAAAACACACAGACACATAGATATAATCACATACTGACTCTAATATAAGCACACACTGGCGCACTGATATAAACACACACTGACACAATGGTATCGACACACACTGATATAAACACACATACTGATATAAACACACATATTGACAAACTGATATAAACACACACACTGACACAGTGATATGTACATACACACTGATGTAAACACACACTGAAATAAACATACACACTAACACACTGATATAAACATATGCACTGACACACTTTTATAAATGCACACAGTGACACAAACACACACACATTGGCACACTGATATAAAAACTCACACTGACACATTGATATAAAAACTCACACTGGCATTAACACAGAGTGATATAAACACTCACACTGAAACACTGATATAAATACTCACACTGACACAGTGATATATACACACATGGCCACACTGGTATAAATACACACAGTGACATAGGCACACACACTGGCACACTGATATAAACACTCATGCTGATATAAACATTCACAATGACACCCAGTAACGCACTGATATAGACACACACACTGATATAACCACATACCCTGACACACTGACACAAATGTAGTGATATAAACACACATATTGACAAACTGACATAAGCACACACTGACACACTGATATAAACACACACTCATATAAGCACACACTGACACACTGATATAAACACACGCTGATATAAGCACACACTGACACACTGATATAAACACACACTGACACTGATATAAATACACACTGACACTGGTGTAAACACACACACATACACTGATACGCACACACTGAAATAACCACATACTGACATACTGTAATAAACAGTCACTGATAGAAGCACACACACTAACACCGATATAAACACATGTACTGACACACTGACATAAATGCACACAGTGATATAAACACACACACTGATATAAACACACACACTGATATAACCACACATACTGAGCACTCTCCTTCACACCCTTATCATCCAGTGCCATCAAATCATTTAACACTTCATAATTTCAGCCGGTGCTTGCGAAGCCTTGGAACTGGAAGCGGCGAGTTCCGGCCTGAAATCTGTGGGCTGTCTGCAACATTAAAAGTGAAATTATTTTGAATCTGGCACTCCGACGGAGTTTGTTTTAACCCTGAGCAGGAGCGATGATCTGGTGGTCATTTTGATCACAGGTGATCTCCAGGGAGCCTGTCCCGACCGGCACACAATACTGGAACTGCTCTGCCTTGGAAATCTAGAATTGTCAGCAATCTGCCAAATTCAGAGATTATTGAAACAGAGAGCTTGTGCTGCACTGATATATATTTTTATATATATATATATATATATAGACTTTAAATGGAATAAGAACATTGACTGCAAAGCATGGTCAGTCTCTGATGATTGACTGACAGGTAAGTAAAGCTGATCAACTTGCTCATACTGACCTCGCCTGGGTCTGAATACAAACTGTTCCACTCGGGAACTTCATGTGATTCCATTTTCACCGACCCCAACATTGTCTCTTCTTGTTTTTAAAAAAAAAATAATAAATGAGACCCCAACAATTGGAAGGTTCAGGCCGGAGTCGGTCAATGAAATTCCCTCTGGCTCCAAAAACTGTATTTCCAAGCCCCTGACTCCAGGAGTGGTGAGCGAACGAAGAGACCAAACTCCGAGGCTGTGGTGGTGGGAGGAGGAGGAGGAGGTTGGGGGGAACCTTCAGCAGAAATATCCTGGAGAGAGGGGGGAGAGAGAGAGAGAGAGAGGGGGAGGGGGGGGGTATGGTTTAGAGAGAGGGATGGGGAGAGTTGGGGGTGGGGGGTAGATGGAGGGTAACAGCTGATAGTCCTGAATCGAAAGGATCCCGAATTGCGGGACTCGCCAGCCGCTCTGTAATCCGCAGTTTGCCCAGATATTGTTGTAAATCAGGAGTTGTTGGTCCGAGTCTGGAGTTGCTCCCCTCTTCTGCAGTGCCTGGGAGTTGTGTTTGCAAGACTCTCTCTTTTGGACTGAGGGAGAGACACAGAGAGAGAGAGCGCGCCTCTGGGATACAAGTGTGTGTGTGTGGTGTGGTGTGTGTGACTGTTGGGCAAGTTACTGATTAACTGAAGCCTTTGGGGTTGTGCTGCCAAGATGCAGCAGTGTTACTGGGAGTTGGGAGCCAATTGGGTACAATTTAAGCAAGAGGAGCGTCCCCTGGTGCCGGTACCTGGTTCCTCCTCACCAACTGAGAATCCACCCCCACCCTCCCAACACAGTGACTGGAGGACAGGCAAGTTCAGCCTGGGCTGTGACCTCCACCACCCCCCACCCCCCCTTCCCCAGGGCTGAGCACCCCTTGGGTACGTGCAACTCCCACCCAGTCCGCATTGAACCATTCCCAAGTATGGATTGAGACCATCCCCTGTTTGTATTGTACCCCTTACCCCTACACACACACACACACACACACACTCTCTTGCCCTTTTTATTTTCTCCTCCATGGTATTGTCACTGGGCTGGTATTCCAGAGACCCAGGGTAACGCTCCTGAGACCCGTGTTCGATTCCCGCCAAGGCAAATGGTAGAATTTGAATTCAATAAATTTCTGGAATTATATGACTGCACAACGATTGTCAATTGTCGTAAGAACCCATCTGGTTCGCTCATGCCCCTTTTAGGGAAGGAAATTTGCCACCCTTACCTGGTCTGGGCCTACATGTGAATCTTAAAAATGCCCTCTGAACAAGGGCAATTAGGGATGGGCAATAAATGTTGGCCTAGCCAGTGATGTCCACGTCCCATGAGCGAATATATTTTAAAAATGTTGCTTTACATATCAGACAGGCTTTGCAAACAGACCCCACACCCCCCACCCCCTCCTTGCTCCCTCCCCCCACCCCAAGTCTTTCACTTGTGCCTGAACTGGACTCCCTCCTGTGCTTTTCAACAGTGGGTGGGTCAGGAGGTGAGCGTGTGAGAGCTGAGCGGACACGGACAATTAGTGGAATGACGCGGGTGTGTCACGCGGATTGTGTGTGTGAACACGCATGTTGAGTGTCAGTGATGTTGGGTTACCAGTGAGAAAGGAATACTTGCATTTATATAGCACCTTTCGCAACCAAAGCGCCTTACAGCCAATGGAGTATGTACATTTGAGGTGTAGTCACTAGGGGACATGGCAGCCAGTTTGCGCACAGCAAGTTCCCACAAACAACAATGTGGTAATTTGACCTGATAATTTTGTGTGATGTTGATTGAGAATAAATATTGGCCAGGGCACCGGGGAGAAGTCAACTTCAAAATGGTGCCGTGGGGTCCACCCAAGACAGAATTGCTGTAATGTCTCGTTTGCAAGATGGTATCTTTGACAATGCAGCACCCCCTCAGTACTGCTGCAGCCTGCATGTCAATGCTCAGGTCCGGGGGTGGGGTTTGAACCCAGGACTCCCACGTTGAGAGGCAAGAGTGTGACCACAGCTGACACACACTGGAAGAAACCAGCCCACCTCTTCCCCGCTTAGGCTACAGTATCCAGTAGCACCCCCCCACACCCCCCCCCCACCCCCCACCCCCCCCCACCCCCCACAGAGGTACATAGCTAGGGTTGCCAACTGCGATTAAATGCATTCCTGGAGGTTTCATCACATGACTTGCCCCCCCCTCCCCACTCCCCAGCCATTAGTCGGCCAACACGTCCATCCTTGTTAAAAGCGAGATACCACAGATGCTGGAAATCTGAAATAAAAATGGAAAATGCTGGAAAATCTCAGCAGGTCTGACAGCGTCTGTGGAGAGAGAAGCAGAATTAACATTTCGAGTCTGTACGACCCTCCTTCAGAGCTATAGAGAAGTAGAAATGTGATGAAATTTACATCCATCCTTGTGACGTACGGCCTTCCTACACCAATTGGAAAGCAAAATGACTCATTACCCAATTGGATGATGCTCGACTGTCAGCCAAACAGCCTTTTTACCCCCCAAACCCCCCTCAACCTCCACCATTTTCAATATTTTTATATCTGGTCAGGAGAAAGGTTGAAAGAAAATGACAAAAAACATAATATTTTTTTAATGCCCCGATGATTTTTCTCAAGGGTTGCACACAGCAGTGTCCCTGAGATTGATTTTCAATTCCTGGAGACTCCAAGCCAATCCTGGAGGGTTGGCAACCCTCTAAACCATAGCAATCGTCTAGAATATCCAGTAGCCCCTCCCCACCCACCAACCCCGGGGGCCCCCACCCCAACCTCCACCCACCCCCCCCAACCGCCCCGCAAGCACCCTCCTGAAATAAACAAGCAATCCCATTGCAGTTTATTCCTGAGTTCCCTGTTGATAAACATTTAGCTCGAACTCGGTGCGTGCCTGATGTATTGTGCTGCATTAACAGTAAACATCAGAAGGGAAGTTGGCTGCACATGGATTGCTGGCACCTTTATATTTGTTTTCAGCTTCCCTGTTAATATGTGAAGTGTTCCATTACCGGTGTCATGGTACCTGGTCTCACACAAGGTGCGGAGGAGGAAGTTGGTGTTCCTAATGGACACCATTTGTTTTCAGTCACAGTGCAGAGCAGTCAGGCAACCCATGTAAATGACACGGGAGAGACGCATTCGCTGCCTCCAGACTATAAATCGCCCTCACAGGAGGAGTGGCGGAGATTACAATGCCTGAGGAAGCCCTTTGTGTTCAGAGCTGTGCTCATGAGATGTTGCAGGGCAACTAATCAATGCACTCAATTAGAAGGACAACTTTCACTACCCCCAGCACCCACCCCCTCACCCCCACCCCAGCACCCACCCCCTCACCCGCACCCCCCCAGGACCCACACCCCCACCCCCACCCCCAGGACCCACACCCCCACCTCCACCCCCAGGACCTACCCCCTCACCTCTCACACCAGGACCCACTCCCTCACCCCCACCCCCAGGACCCATCCCCCCACCCGCTCACCCCCAGGACCCACACCCACACCTCCCAACCTCAGCACCCACCCCCTCACCCGCACGCCCCCAGGACCCACCCCCTCACCCGCTCACCCCCTGGACCCACTCCCAAGACCCACTCCCTCACCCGCTCACCCCCAGGACCCAGCCCCTCACCCCCCACCCCCTAGCACCCACCCCTTCACCCGTGCACCCCCAGGACCCACCCCCTCACCCGCCCCACCCCCCAGGACCCACCCCTTCACCCGCTCACCCCCAGCACCCACACCCTCACCCACACCCCCCCAGCACCCAACCCCTCACCACCCCAGCACCCAACCCCTCACTCCCCCAGCACCCAACCCCTCACTTCCCCAGCACCCACACCCTCACACCCCCAGGACCCACACCCACACCCCAACCCACCACCACCACCTCCAACCAAATAGTAACAGCAATTGGAGGCATTCTTCCCATCTCAAGGCAAAGGTTAATGATCCCTGACTCCCAGGGCAAAGTTACACATCCTCATAACCCCCGGTGCAAAGGTTACACATCCTCATAACCCCCAGGGCAAAGGCTACAGATCCCCTTAACCCCCAGGGCAAAGGTTACATATCCTCAGAACCCCCAGGGCAAAGGTTACAGATCCCCCTAACCCCCAGGGCAAAGGTTACATATTACCATAACGCCCAAGGCAAAGGTTACACATTCCATAACCCTCATGGCAAAGGTTACAGATCCCCCTAACCTCCAGGGCAAAGGTTACACATCCCATAAACCCCAGGGCAAAGGTTACATATCACCATAACGCCCAGGGCAAAGGTTAGTAATCCCTCTAATACCCAGGGCAAATGTTACAGATCCCCCTAAGCCCCAGGGCAAAGGTTACACGTCCCATAACCCCCAAGACAAAGGCTACTAATCCCTCTAACGCCCAGGGCAAAGATTGCAGATCCCCATAACCCCAGAGCAAAGGTTACTGATCCCCAAACCCCTCAGCAAAGGTCACTAGACCCCTTAACCCACAGATAAGAGGATACAGAACTCTCTCCTTGCAGTTACAGATCCTCCTCACCCAGTAGGATAGGACAAAGGGAACTGATCCCCCTCTCCCCATGGATCAAACATTATAATACCGTTCCCTGCGGATCAAAGGTTATCGAACCCCTATCCCTGCAGGCCAAAGGTCATGATCTCCTTCCATAACATTTTATACAACAGTAATTCACTTTTATATAGTGCCCTTGATGTGGAAAAACATCACAAGATCCCCCAAAGAGGTCATCAGACAAAGATGGTCACAAGACAAAGAAAGAGATATTAGACGGGAGCATGAAAAACACAAAGATCAAAGAGGTGTTTATTAAGGAAGTCTTAAGGAAGGAGAGAGAGGCAGAGGCTGGGGTGATGGGTCAGGCAGCGAAATCCGGAGGTTAGAGGCCGGAAAACAGAAGGTTCAAAATCTCAGACAAGGAAATCGCAGGAATTATACTGGCCAAGGAGACCAAGATTGGAATGGTTAATCTGAATGAAGGTTTCACTGGCAGCTGGCCAGAGGTGGGCGATGTTACGGAGGTGGAGTTGGGTTGGAGTTAGGTTGGGGTTGGGTTGGAGTTGGGTTGGGGTTGGGTTGGGGTTGGGTTGGGGTTGGGTTGGAGTTGGGTTGGGGTTGGGTTGGAATTAGGTTGGGGTTGGGTTGGAGTTGGGTTGGGGTTGGCTTAGGGTTGGGTTAGGGTTGGGTTGGGGTTGGGTTAGGGTTGGAGTTGGGTTGGGGTTGGGTTAGGGTTCGATTGGGGTTGGGTTGGAGTTGAGTTAGGGTTGGGTTGGGGTTTTGTTGGAGTTGGGTTAGGATTGGGTTAGGGTTGGGTTGGAGTTAGGTTGGGGTTGGGTTAGGGTTGGGTTGGGGTTGGGTTGGAGTTGGGTTGGGGTTGGGTTGGAGTTGGGTTGGGGTTGGGTTAGGGTTGGGTTAGGGTTGGTTTGGGTTTGGGTTGGAGTTGGGTTAGGGTTGGGTTAGGGTTGGGTTGGGCTTGGGTTGGAGTTGGGTTGGGGTTGGGTTGGAGTTGGGTTGGGGTTGGGTTAGTGTTGTGTTGGGGTTGGGTTGGAGTTAGGTTGGAGTTGGGCTGGAGTTGGGTTGGGGTTGGGTTAGGGTTGGAGTTGGGTTAGGGTTGGGTTGGAGTTGGATTAGGGTAGGGTTAGGGTTGGGTTGGGGTTGGATTGGAGTTGGGTTGGGATTGGGTTAGGGTTGGGTTGGGCTTGGGTTGGAGTTAGGTTGGAGTTGGGTTGGAGTTGGGTTGGCGTTGGGTTAGGGTTGGGGTTGGGTTAGGGTTGGAGTTGGGTTAGGGTTGGGTTGGGGTTGGATTAGGGTTGGGTTAGGGTTGGGTTGGGGTTGGGTTGGAGTTGGGTTGGGGTTGGGTTAGGGTTGGCTTGAGCTTGGGCTGGAGTTGGGTTAGGGTTGGGTTGGGGTTGGATTAGGGTTGGGTTAGGGTTGGGTTGGGGTTGAGTTAGGGTTGGCTTGAGCTTGGGTTGGAGTTGGGTTAGGGTTGGGTTGGGGTTGGATTAGGGTTGGGTTAGGGTTGGGTTGGGGTTGGGTTGGGGTTGGATTAGGGTTGGGTTAGGGTTGGGTTGGGGTTGGGTTAGGGTTGGCTTGAGCTTGGGTTGGAGTTGGGTTAGGGTTGGGTTGGGGTTGGATTAGGGTTGGGTTAGGGTTGGGTTGGGGTTGGGTTGGAGTTGGGTTGGGGTTGGGTTAGGGTTGGAGTTGCGATGAGGTTGGGTTATGGTTGGGTGGGAGTTGGGTTAGGGTTGGGTTGGGGTAAGGTTGGAGTTGGGTTGGGGTTGGGTTAGGGTTGGGTTGGGATTGGGTTGGGGTTAGGTTAGGGTTGGGTTAGGGTTGTGTTGGGCTTGGGTTGAGGTTGCATTGGGGTTGGGTTGGGGTTGGGTTGGAGTTGGGTTGGGGTTGGGTTAGGGTTGGGTTGGAGTTGAGTTGGGGTTGGGTTAGGGTTGGGTTGGAGTTGGGTTGGGGTTGGAGTTGGAGTTGGGTTGGGGTTGGGTTGGAGTTGAGTTGGGGTTGGGTTAGGGTTGGGTTGGAGTTGGGTTGGGGTTGGGTTAGGGTTGGGTTGGGGTTAGGTTGGGGTTGGGTTAGGGTTGGGTTAGGGTTGTTTTGGGCTTGGGTTGGGGTTGCGTTGGAGTTGGGTTGGGGTTGGGTTAGGATTGGGTTGGGGTTGGGTTGGGGTTGGGTTAGGGTTGGGTTGGAGTTGAGTTGGGGTTGGGTTAGGGTTGGGTTGGAGTTGGGTTGGGTTTGGAGTTGGAGTTGGGTTGGGGTTGGGTTGGAGTTGAGTTGGGGTTGGGTTAGGGTTGGGTTGGAGTTGGGTTGGGGTTGGGTTGGGGTTGGGTTGGGGTTGGGTTGGGGTTGGGTTAGTGTTGGGTTGGAGTCGGGTTGGGGTTGGAGTTGGAGTTGGGTTGGGGTTGGGTTGGAGTTGAGTTGGGGTTGGGTTAGGGTTGGGTTGGAGTTGGGTTGGGGTTGGGTTAGGGTTGGGTTGGGGTTGTGTTGGGGTTGGGTTAGGGTTGGGTTAGGGTTGTTTTGGGCTTGGGTTGGGGTTGCGTTGGAGTTGGGTTGGGGTTGGAGTTGGAGTTGGGTTGGGGTTGGGTTGGAGTTGAGTTGGGGTTGGGTTAGGGTTGGGTTGGAGTTGGGTTGGGGTTGAGTTGGAGTTGGATTGGGGTTGGAGTTGGAGTTGGGTTGGGGTTGGGTTGGAGTTGAGTTGGTGTTGGGTTAGGGTTGGGTTGGAGTTGGGTTGGGGTTGGGTTAGGTTTGGGTTGGGGTTGGGTTGGGGTTGCATTGGAGTTGGGTTGCGGTTGGGTTAGGGTTGGGTTGGGGTTAGGTTGGAGTTGTGTTGGGCTTGGGTTGGGGTTGCGTTGGAGTTGGGTTGGGGTTGGAGTTGGAGTTGGGTTGGGGTTGGGTTGGAGTTGGGTTGGGGTTGGAGTTGGAGTTGGGTTGGGGTTGTGTTAGGGTTGGGTTGGGGTTGGAGTTGGAGTTGGGTTGGGGTTGGGTTGGAGTTGGGTTGGGGTTGGAGTTGGAGTTGGAGTTGGGTTGGGGTTGGGTTGGAGTTGGGTTGGGGTTGGAGTTGGAGTTGAGTTGGGGTTGGGTTGGAGTTGGGTTGGGGTTGGGTTAGGGTTGGGTTGGGGTTGGGTTGGAGTTGGGTTGGGGTTGGAGTTGGAGTTGGGTTGGGGTTGGGTTGGAGTTGGGTTGGGGTTGGAGTTGGAGTTGGTTTGGGGTTGGGTTGGAGTTGGGTTCGGGTTGGAGTTGGAGTTGGGTTGGGCTTGGGTTAGGGTTGGGTTGGGGTTGGTAGCTGAGCTTGGGGCTGAGTAGGCTGCTGAGGCTGGGCTGTGAATGACGGGGTTCAGCTGAAGGGAATGATGGTGATTACCATTCGGGGCTGGTACCACTCCAACCACATGACCACCCAGTGGTTACGTTCAGAGCCCATTCAGCCTGGTTTGCCATCCCAGTATGAGAAAATCAGTAAAAACTGGGAAGTAAGAGTACTGGTCCAAACTGTTTTTTCCCTTCTGGGGTATTATCAAGAGGGTATAGAGGCACTGGAGAGGGTGCAGGGAAGACTTACAAGGATGATACAGGAAATGTGTGGGTATACGTATCAGGAAGGGATTGACAGGCTGGTCTCTTATCTCTTGAAAATAGAAGGCCTGGGAGGGGGTGTGTGACCTAATCAAGGTCTTTAAAATCCTGCAAGGTTTTGATCGAGTGGATACAGAGAGAACGTTTCCTCTTGCAGGGAAGAGCATAACTAGAGCCCATCAGTATAAGAAAGTCCCTGAGAAATCCAATCAGGAATTCAGGAGAGACTTCTTCACCCAGAGAGAGGTGAGAATGTGGAACTCGCTACTGCAGGGAGTGGTTGAAGTGAATGGTATACAGGAAGCCCTAGGACTTACGGCACAACTAGTTCCTGGAAACCGCGGCTTAAGTCAAAACATCGTAACCCGGCTCCGACTTTCCCATAAGAGCGATATTATAAATGGGGGATGGTTCCTGAAACTGGGCTCGGAACCCTATTTTCACCAAAATAACCCAGAGTTTTGTACTCAATCAATTATAGACGAGTAAATCAGCAACATTAATGTATTTATGTTGTAAATAGCAATCATGTTGACATAAAAAACACATAATAAGCTAAAACTTCATATAGAAATATAATGCAGTCCCATACTAACAATGTCGGAATAGCAATTGAGGGTCTTGTGTCAGGGAGATGGGCGGCGCAGAGAGTCGATGCGCAGGTCTGAACGTTCGAACTTGTTCGCTGGCGTGACATTGCCAAGTGGAATCCAACGTGGGAAAGTCAAACCAGGGCGTCGATTTATAAACGCCATGAGTGCCGATCGTGGGAACTCGAACATCCTAAATTCGAGATAAAAGCAAAACACTGCGGATGCTGGAAATCTGGAACAAAAGCAAAAAATAGCTGGAAAAACTCAGCAGGTCTGGCAGCATCTGCGGAGAGGGATACAGTTAATGTTTCGAGTCCGAATGACTCTTCGTCAGAACTGATGAAAGGTCACATGGACTCAAAACGTTAATTGTCTCCCTCTCTGTAGATGCTGTCAGACCTGCTGAGTTTTCCCAGCTATTTTTTGTTCTTGTGTCTTAAATGTAGTTACATTTAAGGGGGAGCTAGACAAGGATATGAGGGTGGAAGGGCACCAAGGGTTACGAGGGTAGATTTGGGTGAGGGGAGAATGGGGAGGTAGGGGGGAAGCCCGAGTGAGACATGAACACCAACAGGGACTGACTAGGGGGAAAAAGACTAATGTGGGTTCCAGTTCAGTGTGAGACATTGGGGAGAGTGGGGGGGGGGGGAGGTTTTCAGGGTGAAACCAGCGAGAGTTTCGTATAAATTGTAATTTCATGAGGCATCAAAGTCTACATCCTGAAAGGATTCCCTTCTCCCACTGCCAGACTAGACAACAACATTGGAGGCAGCATCAGTCAGTCAGTGTCCTGCCGCAAAAAATGTCCATTCCTGCTGCTGTCAGACTTCATCCACAGTGATCACAGTCTGCCCTGGTGCCTGGAATTCAGAGTATTTCCAGAAGGCTGGGATAGTGGGGAGAGACAGGGTAAGGTGGGATGAGTATAAACACCAGCATTGACCTGGATGGGCCGAATGGCTTTCTTCTGCACTGTAAAATTTCACGTACTTTATTAGGACCAAGAAGCGAGGGGGCTTGGGCTTAAACATAAGGATCAAAATGGTCCCAAAATGTTTCGCTCTGTAAGTTTCAGGCAGAGAAAGGAAGCACTTCACCTGAGTGAGGTTAGCTAGTCAGCCAGCGGGAGGCTTTCTGTCTTCCAAGACGGTGTGAGTGAATCGGAGACTCGGAGCTGGGCCACCGGAGGTGCGGCTCAGATAGAAAAGCAACTGTTCAAATCATAAAGCTCATGAAAACCGAGTGCGGCGAGTCTGGAAGTGGGAATGTGGCACCTGCTCAACATCAACAAGGAATGGGCGGAGGAACATTCAAGGAGTGATGTGGATAGTCTGGCAGGAGCCCAAAAGCCTTCTCCAAACTAACAGGAAATGTGAAGTGTGCGTCTGGAATATATTCCTGTGTGCAAGCATGAGTGTGTGTAGTGTGTTTGAGCACAGGCATGTGTGTGTGTGCATATATGGGTGTGTGTACATATAGAGGTGTGTGTGTCTGTACATAAAGGTATGTGTGTGTGTGTGTGTGAGTATATAGAGGTGTGTGTGTCTGGGTATGTGTATGTGTGTGTGTGTGTGCACAGAGGTGTGTGTCTGTCAATATATAGGAGTGCTTGTGTGTGTCTGTATATAGAAGTGTGTGTGTCTGTACATAGAGGTATGTGTGTGTGTGTGTGTCAGTATATAGAGGTGTCTGTGTCTTGGTATGTGTATGTGTGTGTGTGTGCACAGAGGTGTGTGTGTGTCAATATATAGGAGTGTTTGTGTGTGTCTGTATATAGAAGTGTGTGTGTCTGTACATAGAGGTATGTCTGTGTGTGTGTGTGTGTGTGTGTGTGAGTATATAGAGGTGTGTGTGTCTGGGTATGTGTATGTGTGTGTGTGTGTGTGTGTGCACAGAGGTGTGTGTGTGTCAATATATAGGAGTGTTTGTGTGTGTCTGTATACAGAAGTGTGTGTGTCTGTACATAGAGGTATGTGTGTGTGTGTGTGTCAGTATATAGAGGTGTGTGTGTCTGGGTATGTGTATGTGTGTGTGTGTGCACAGAGATGTGTGTGTGTCAATATATAGGAGTGTGTATGTGTGTCTATATATCGAGGTGTGTGTGTCTGTACATAGAGGTATGTGTGTGTCAGTATATAGGAGTGTTTGTGTGTGTCTGTATGTAGAGGTGTGTGTGTGTGTGTGTGTGTGTGTGTGTGTGTGTGTGTGTGTATATAAAGGTGTGTATGTGTGTGTGTGAGTGTGTGTAAGGTAAGTGTTCTAAGTGACAGAGGAGCTGGTAGTTTATAGAGCCGTGTGTATATAGAGGTGTGTGTCTGTTTATAGAGGTGTGGGTGTCTGGGGATAGAGATGTGTGTGTGTCTACATATAGAGGTGTGTGTGTGTGTGTGTGTGTGTGTGTGTATAAGGATGTAGGTGTGGGTGTGTGTATAGAGGTGTGTGTTTGTGTGTATTTGTGTGTATGTGTGTGTAAGGTGAGTGTTCTAAGTGTCTGATGAGCTGGTAGTTTTCCTCAGGTGAACTCCCCCATTGGTCTCCAACCTGAGGAAGGCGCAATGCTAAATGATACCTGAAGGTGGCATCACATCCCAACCACTGGCAGTGAGGACCAGCCCAGACCAGAGATTCTCCGGTGCCCGGATCCAAGTCTCCAGAGTTTGTCTCCAGTCCAGCTTGGAGTCTGCCCCAGTCTGGACTGGAGTCTGTCTCCAGCCTGCTCCAGTGTTGCCCATGTCTTGATGAAGCAAATGTTTTGTCCTGTGTGGATTAGTAATGATGCACCCTGGTCGCAGACTGCGTTCACTGCCTGTGAATAGCAGAAAGGCAAAGATATGAATCACCTATTTAATTTTTAATTAATTTGCAGTTGAGCCGGACAAGGTGGTCCTGATCTCTGCCCTCCCTCAGCAGCTGAAACCCCATCATCATCTCTTCATTGTCAGACATCCCTCCATTGCCGGGTGCCTGAGCAGTAACACCCAACAAAGAAATGATTAAGTTTTGAAGTGCTTAAGCAATCAGCCTGGTTTTCTGCTAAGGGGGAACAAGGCGCGAGAGTTGCTTTTGAACTAACATTTGCCACTGATTAAATGAGAATTGATAAAATCCCATGATTGTGTTTTCAAATCCTTCCAGGGACTCATCCCTCCCTAACTCTGCAACCTCACTACCCTCCGAGGTCTCTGCCGTTCTGGCTCCTTGAGGGTCTCCGATTTTAATCTCTCCACCATTGGCGGCCGTGCCTTCAGCTGCCTGGGCCCCAAGCTCTGGAATTCCCTCCCTAAACCTCTCCGCCTCTAATCCACTCTGTGAAACCTTTCTCTTCAACCAAGCTTTTGGTTGTCTGTCCTAATATCTCCCTCCTTGGCTCAGTGTCAATTTTTGTGTCCGCTAATACTCCTATGAAGCGCCTTGGGATGATTTACTACACTAAAGGCTCCTTTAAGACCCTAGGATAGACTTCATCCTAGGGTCTTAACAGAGGTGGCTAATGACGCACTATATGTGTTGGTGTTAATTTTCCAAAATTCCCTAGATTCTGGAAAGGTTCCATCAGGCTGGGAAGTAGCAAATATAACCCCTCTATTCAAGAAGGGAGGGAGGCAGAAAACAGGAAACTATGGGCCAGTTAGCTTGGCGTCTGTCATGGGGAAGGTGTTAGAATCAACCATTAAAGAGGCTATAGCGGGGCACTTAGAAAAACACAAGGTAATTGGGAAGATTCAACATGGTTTTCTGAAAGGAAAATCATGTTTAACCTATTTATTAGAGTTCTTTGAAGGAATAACATGTGCTATGTATAAAGGGGAGCCTGTAGATGTGCTGTACTTGGATTTCCAGAAGGCATTTGATAAGGTGCCACATCAAAGGTTATTGTGGAAAATAAAATCTCATGGTGTAGGGGGTAACATATTAGCATGGATAGAAGATTGGCTGGCTGGTATAAAACAGAGAGTATGCATAAATGGGTCTTTGTCTGATTGGCAGGATGTGCCTAGTGGGGTCCTGCAAGGGTCTGTGCTGGGGCCTCAACATTTTCCAATTTACATCAATGACTTAGATGAGGGGAGTGAAGACATGGTAGCTAAATTTACAGATGACACAAAGATAGGTAGGAAAGTATGTTGTGAAGAAGACATAGGGAGTTTGCAGACATATAGATAAGTTGAGCGAGTGGGCAAAAATCTGGTATAATGTGGGAAAATGTGTGACGTTGTTCACTTTAGCAGGAAGAATAAAAAAGCAGAGTATAACTTAAATGG
The DNA here is from genome assembly GCF_017639515.1 of Carcharodon carcharias. Taxonomy (NCBI): domain Eukaryota; kingdom Metazoa; phylum Chordata; class Chondrichthyes; order Lamniformes; family Lamnidae; genus Carcharodon; species Carcharodon carcharias. The sequence continues at coordinate 15,010,669 of NC_054500.1, forward strand.
AGAATGGCTGCAGAACCCTGAGATGCAGAGGGATCTAGGTGTTCTAGTGCATGAGTCACAAGGAGTTAGTATGCAGGTGCATCAAGTAATTGAGAAGGCTAATGGAATGCTATCCTTTATTGCGAGATGGATTGAACATAAAAGTAAGGATGTTATGCTTCAGTTATACAGGGCATTGGTGAGACTGCACCTCGAATACTGTGTGCAGTTTTGGTCTCCTTATTTAAGGAAGGATGTAAATGTGTTGGAGGCTGTTCAGAGGAGGTTTACTAGGTTGATACCTGGAATGAGTGGGTTGTCTTATGAGGAAAGGTTGGACAGACTGGGCTTGTTTCCACTGGAGTTTAGAAGAGTGAGGGGTGATTTTATTGAAGTTTACAAGATCCTGAATGGCCTTGACAAGGTGGACATGGAAAGGATATTTCCTCTTGTGGGTGAGTCCAGAACTAGGGGGCACTGGTTTAAAATCAGGGATCACCCTTTTAGGACAGAGATGAGGAGAATTTTTTTCTCTCTGAGCGTTGTGCAACTTTGGAACTCTCTGCCTCAGAACGTGGTGGAAGTGGAGTCACTGAATATTTTTAAGGCAGAGGTAGATAGATTCTTGTTAGGTAAGGGAATCAAGGGTTATCGGTGGGGGGGTAGATGAGAATGTAGAGCTCGAAACACAAATAGATCAGCCATGATGTTATTGAATGGATGAGCAGGCTCGAGGGACTGAATGGCCTGCTCCTGTTCCTATTTGTTATGTTCGTACGTGTGTTCGTATGTATGTTCGTATGTACATTCATACATGTGTTTGTATGTATGTTCGTATGTATGTTCGTAGGGATGTTCATAGGGATGTACATGCAGCTCATTGTTGCTGAGAAGACCTTTGGCAGGTTGGTTTCTGGCTGGTGCTTCTTCAGCTCAGTACAATGCTGCCCTCGCCTGGAGAAAGAGTGCCATTCCACCCAGATTGAATCCCCGGTTTCGAGGAGTTCCCCAGAGCTGCAGAAGATTGGCGGAAACCCCAGAGAGATAGTGAAAACATCCGTCCATTCACTTCAAACAGCTCACCCTAGACACCAAGGACAGCCAGGGAGAGATGGTGGTGGGTTAATATAGACAGGCTCACTGTATCCTTACAGTAACCACTGTGTGTACACTCACTTTGTCTACACTCACTGTATCTGCACTGTGTTTGTAATCACTGTATCCGCACTGCACCAGTGCCGACTGTATCGAAACTGCACCATTGCTCACCGTATCCTTGCTTTGTCCAGTCCACTGTATCTACACTGTGTCTGCACCCACTGCATACACATTTTTTATTCTTGATTCTTTCCTGGGATGTGGGCGTTACTGGCAAGACCAGCATTTGTTGCCCCATCCCTAATAGCCCTCGAACTGAGTGTCTTGCTCGGCTAATTCAGAGGGGCAGTTAAGAGTCAGCCAAATTGCTGTGGGTCTGGAGTCACGTTTAGGCAGATTTCCTTCCCTAAAGGGGCATTAGTGAATCAGATGGGTTTTTACAACAATCAAGGATAGTTTCATGGTCACCATGACTGGTTCCAGGTTTTTTATTTATTAACTTAATTTAAGCTCCACCAGCTGCCATGTTGGGATTCGGACCCGTCTGCCCAGACGATAACCCTGGGCCTCTGGATTACTCATCCAATTACATTATAATTATGTTGCCATTTCCACTGTGTCAGCATTCACTGCGCCAGTGCTGTCTGTAACTGCACTTTATCCAGTGCTGTTTGAGTCTGCCCAGTATCCAGTGCTATCTGTAACTGCTCTGTATCCAGTGATGATTGAATCTGTACTGTCTCCAGCATAGGGTTTTATCTGCGCTGTATTCAGTGATGATCGAATCAGCACTGTCTCCAGTGTTGAGTTTTATCTGCACTGTATCCAGTGATGATTGAATCAGCACTGTCTCCAGTGTTGGGTTTTATCTGCGCAGTATCCAGTGATGATTGAATCAGCACTGTCTCCAGTGTTGGGTTTTATCTGCGCTGTATCCAGTGATGATTGAAATCTGCACTGTCTTCAGTGTTGGGTTTTATCTGCACTGTATCCAGTGATGATTGAATCAGCACTGTCTCCAGTGTTGGGTTTTATCTGCGCTGTATCCAGTGATGATTGAATCAGCACTGTCTCCAGTGTTGGGTTTTATCTGCGCTGTATCCAGTGATGATTGAAATCTGCACTGTCTTCAGTGTTGGGTTTTATCTGCACTGTATCCAGTGATGATTGAATCAGCACTGTCTCCAGTGTTGGGTTTTATCTGCGCTGTATCCAGTGATGATTGAATCAGCACTGTCTCCAGTGTTGGGTTTTATCTGCGCTGTATCCAGTGATGATTGAGTCAGCACTGTCTCCAGTGTTAGGTTTTATCTGCGCTGTATCCAGTGATGATTGAATCTGTACTGTCTCCAGTGTTGGGTTTTATCTGCACTGTATTCCGTGATGATTAAATCAGCACTGTCTCCAGTGTTGGGTTTTATCTGCGCTGTATCCAGTGATGATTGAATCTGCACTGTCTCCAGTGTTGGGTTTTATCTGCACTGTATCCAGTGATGATTGAATCTGCACTGTCTCCAGTGTTGGGTTTTATCTGCGCTGTATCCAGTGATGATTGAATCTGCACTGTCTCCAGTTTTGGGTTTTATCTGCACTGTATCCAGTGATGATTGAATCTGCGCTGTCTCCAGTGTTGCGCGCACCTGCACTGTACCCGGTGCTTATTGAATCGACACTGGATACAGTGATAAAAACAGTGCTGGTTGTATCGGCTATGTATCCACACGGGGGCAGTGTAGCTACCAAATTGCGTGATGACGTCAGTGCGTGGCGTCGGAACCCGGAAGTTCGTGCGAATTCGGAAGTCACGGTAAGAGTCGGGGTCCGGAGAGACATTGACCGCAACGTAAACACAGCGGAGCCGGGACTCGAACCCCAGCGGCAGTTGGAGGGAAAATCCAGGGTCAGAGCCCAGGGGTCAGTGTGTCCGAGAGGGGCACATGTATGGGTCAGTGTGTCCGAGAGGGGGCACAGGGATGGGTCAGTGTGTCCGAGAGGAGCACAGGGATGGGTCAGTGTGTCCGAGAGGGGGCACAGGGATGGGTCAGTGTGTCCGAGTGGGGCACAGGGATGGGTCAGTGTGTCCAAGAGGGGCACAGGGATGGGGCAGTGTGTCCAACTGGGCACAGGGATGGGTCAGTGTGTCCAACTGGGCACAGGGATGGGTCAGTGTGTCCGAGTGGGGCACAGGGATGGGTCAGTGTGTCCGAGTGGGGCACAGGGATGGGTCAGTGTGTCCGAGTGGGGCACAGGGATGGGTCAGTGTGTCCGAGTGGGGCACAGGGATGGGGCAGTGTGTCCGAGAGGGGGCACAGGGATGGGTCAGTGTGTCCGAGAGGAGCACAGGAATGGGGCAGTGTGTCCGAGAGGGGGCACAGGGATGGGTCAGTGTGTCCGAGAGGAGCACAGGGATGGGGCAGTGTGTCCGAGAGGGGGCACAGGGATGGGTCAGTGTGTCCGAGTGGGGCACAGGGATGGGGCAGTGTGTCCGAGAGGGGGCACAGGGATGGGTCAGTGTGTCCGAGAGGAGCACAGGAATGGGGCAGTGTGTCCGAGAGGGGGCACAGGGATGGGTCAGTGTGTCCGAGAGGAGCACAGGGATGGGGCAGTGTGTCCGAGAGGAGCACAGGGATGGGGCAGTGTGTCCGAGAGGAGCACAGGGATGGGGCAGTGTGTCCGAGAGGGGGCACAGGGATGGGGCAGTGTGTCCGAGAGGAGCACAGGGATGGGGCAGTGTGTCCGAGAGGAGCACAGGGATGGGGCAGTGTGTCCGAGAGGAGCACAGGGATGGGGCAGTGTGTCCGAGTGGGGCACAGGGATGGGTCAGTGTGTCCGAGAGGAGCACAGGGATGGGGCAGTGTGTCCGAGAGGAGCACAGGGATGGGGCAGTGTGTCCGAGAGGAGCACAGGGATGGGGCAGTGTGTCCGAGAGGAGCACAGGGATGGGGCAGTGTGTCCGAGAGGAGCACAGGGATGGGGCAGTGTGTCCGAGAGGAGCACAGGGATGGGTCAGTGTGTCCGAGTGGGGCACAGGGATGGGTCAGTGTGTCCGAGAGGAGCACAGGGATGGGTCAGTGTGTCCGAGAGGAGCACAGGGATGGGGCAGTGTGTCCGAGAGGAGCACAGGGATGGGGCAGTGTGTCCGAGAGGAGCACAGGGATGGGGCAGTGTGTCCGAGAGGAGCACAGGGATGGGGCAGTGTGTCCGAGAGGAGCACAGGGATGGGGCAGTGTGTCCAACTGGGCACAGGGATGGGTCAGTGTGTCCGAGAGGGGCACAGGGATGGGGCAGTGTGTCCAACTGGGCACAGGGATGGGTCAGTGTGTCCGAGAGGGGCACAGGGATGGGTCAGTGTGTCCGAGAGGGGGCACAGGGATGGGTCAGTGTGTCCGAGAGGAGCACAGGGATGGGGCAGTGTGTCCGAGAGGGGGCACAGGGATGGGTCAGTGTGTCCGAGAGGGGCACATGTATGGGTCAGTGTGTCCGGGAGGGGGCACAGGGATGGGTCAGTGTGTCCGAGAGGAGCACAGGGATGGGGCAGTGTGTCCGAGAGGGGGCACAGGGATGGGTCAGTGTGTCCAAGAGGGGGCACAGGGATGGGTCAGTGTGTCCGAGTGGGGCACAGGGATGGGTCAGTGTGTCCGAGAGGAGCACAGGGATGGGGCAGTGTGTCCGAGAGGAGCACAGGGATGGGGCAGTGTGTCCGAGAGGAGCACAGGGATGGGGCAGTGTGTCCGAGAGGAGCACAGGGATGGGGCAGTGTGTCCGAGAGGAGCACAGGGATGGGTCAGTGTGTCCGAGAGGAGCACAGGGATGGGTCAGTGTGTCCGAGAGGAGCACAGGGATGGGGCAGTGTGTCCGAGAGGAGCACAGGGATGGGGCAGTGTGTCCGAGAGGAGCACAGGGATGGGGCAGTGTGTCCAACTGGGCACAGGGATGGGTCAGTGTGTCCGAGAGGGGCACAGGGATGGGGCAGTGTGTCCAACTGGGCACAGGGATGGGTCAGTGTGTCCAAGAGGGGCACAGGGATGGGGCAGTGTGTCCAACTGGGCACAGGGATGGGTCAGTGTGTCCGAGAGGGGCACAGGGATGGGTCAGTGTGTCCAAGAGGGGCACAGGGATGGGTCAGTGTGTTCAACTGGGCACAGGGATGGGTCAGTGTGTCCGGGTGGGGCACAGGGATGGGTCAGTGTGTCCGAGAGGGGCACAGGAGTCAATGTATCCGAGTGGGGCACAGGGATGGGTCAGTGTGTCCAAGAGGGGCACAGGAATGGGGCAGTGTGTCCAACTGGGCACAGGGATGGGTCAGTGTGTCCGAGTGGGGCACAGGGATGGGTCAGTGTGTCCGAGAGGGGCACAGGGATGGGTCAGTGTGTCCGAGAGGGGTACAGGGATGGGTCAGTGTGTCCGAGAGGGGTACATTGGTCAGTGTGTCCGAGAGGGGTACAAGGGTCAGTGTGTGAGAGGGGCACGGGGATGGGTCAGTGTGTGAGAGGGGTACAGATGTCAGTGTGTGAGAGGAGTACGGGGGTCCATGTGTGAGAGGGGTACGGGGGTGGATCAGTGTGTCCGAGAGGGGCACAGGGATGGGTCAGTGTGTCCGAGAGGGGTACATTGCTCAGTGTGTCCGAGAGGGGTACATGGGTCAGTGTGTGAGAGGGGCACGGGGATGGGTCAGTGTGTGAGAGGGGCACGGGGATGGGTCAGTGTGTGAGAGGGGTCCGGGGTTCAGTGTGTGAGAGGGGTCCGGGGTTCAGTGTGTGAGAGGGGTATGGGGGTGGGTCAGTGTGTGAGAGGGGTCCGGGGTTCAGTGTGTGAGAGGGGTCCGGGGTTCAGTGTGTGAGAGGGGTATGGGGGTGGGTCAGTGTGTGAGAGGGGTCCGGGGTTCAGTGTGTGAGAGGGGTCCGGGGTTCAGTGTGTGAGAGGGGTCCGGGATTCAGTGTGTGAGAGGGGTACGGGGGTGGGTCAGTGTGTGAGGGGTACGGGGTTCAGTGTGTGAGAGGGGTATGGGGGTGGGTCAGTGTGTGAGAGGGGTACGGGGTTCAGTGTGTGAGAGGGGTCCGGGGTTCAGTGTGTGAGAGGGGTCTGGGGGTGGGTCAGTGTGTGAGAGGGGTACGGGGGTGGGTCAGTGTGTGAGAGGGGTACGGGGGTGGGTCAGTGTGTGAGAGGGGTCCGGGGTTCAGTGTGTGAGAGGGGTCCGGGGTTCAGTGTGTGAGAGGGGTCCGGGGGTGGGTCAGTGTGTGAGAGGGTTCCGGGGGTGGGTCAGTGTGTGAGAGGGGTCTGGGGTTCAGTGTGTGAGAGGGGTCTGGGGGTTGGTCAGTGTGTGAGAGGGGTACGGGGGTGGGTCAGTGTGTGAGAGGGGTACGGGGGTGGGTCAGTGTGTGAGAGGGGTACGGGGGTGGGTCAGTGTGTGAGAGGGGTACGGGGGTGGGTCAGTGTGTGAGAGGGGTCCGGGGTTCAGTGTGTGAGAGGGGTCCGGGGTTCAGTGTGTGAGAGGGGTCTGGGGGTGGGTCAGTGTGTGAGAGGGGTCTGGGGGTGGGTCAGTGTGTGAGAGGGGTCCGGGGTTCAGTGTGTGAGAGGGGTCCGGGGTTCAGTGTGTGAGAGGGGTACGGGGGTGGGTCAGTGTGTGAGAGGGGTACAGGTGTCAGTGTGTGAGAGGGGTCCGGGGTTCAGTGTGTGAGAGGGGTATGGGGGTGGGTCAGTGTGTGAGAGGGGTCCGGGGTTCAGTGTGTGTGAGGGGTCCGGGGTTCAGTGTGTGAGAGGGGTATGGGGGTGGGTCAGTGTGTGAGAGGGGTCCGGGGTTCAGTGTGTGAGAGGGGTCCGGGGTTCAGTGTGTGAGAGGGGTCGGGGGTGGGTCAGTGTGTGAGAGGGGTCTGGGGGTGGGTCAGTGTGTGAGAGGGGTACGGGGGTGGGTCAGTGTGTGAGAGGGGTCCGGGGTTCAGTGTGTGAGAGGGGTACGGGGGTGGGTCAGTGTGTGAGAGGGGTACGGGGGTGGGTCAGTGTGTGAGAGGGGTACGGGGGTGGGTCAGTGTGTGAGAGGGGTACAGGTGTCAGTGTGTGAGAGGGGTACGGGGGTGGGTCAGTGTGTGAGAGGGGTACAGGTGTCAGTGTGTGAGAGGGGTACAGGTGTCAGTGTGTGAGAGGGGTACCGGGGTGGGTCAGTGTGTGAGAGGGGTCCGGGGTTCAGTGTGTGAGAGGGGTCTGGGGGTGGGTCAGTGTGTGAGAGGGGTCTGGGGTTCAGTGTGTGAGAAGTGTACGGAGTTCAGTGTGTGAGAGGGGTACGGGGTTCAGTGTGTGAGAGGGGTACGGGGGTGGGTCAGTGTGTGAGAGGGGTACGGGGGTGGGTCAGTGTGTGAGAGGGGTCCGGGGTTCAGTGTGTGAGAGGGGTCCGGGGTTCAGTGTGTGAGAGGGGTACGGGGGTGGGTCAGTGTGTGAGAGGGGTACGGGGTTCAGTGTGTGAGAGGGGTACGGGGGTGGGTCAGTGTGTGAGAGGGGTACGGGGGTGGGTCAGTGTGTGAGAGGGGTACGGGGTTCAGTGTGTGAGAGGGGTACGGGGGTGGGTCAGTGTGTGAGAGGGGTCCGGGGTTCAGTGTGTGAGAGGGGTCTGGGGGTGGGTCAGTGTGTGAGAGGGGTACGGGGGTGGGTCAGTGTGTGAGAGGGGTCCGGGGTTCAGTGTGTGAGAGGGGTACGGGGGTGGGTCAGTGTGTGAGAGGGGTCCGGGGTTCAGTGTGTGAGAGGGGTCTGGGGGTGGGTCAGTGTGTGAGAGGGGTACGGGGGTGGGTCAGTGTGTGAGAGGGGTCCGGGGTTCAGTGTGTGAGAGGGGTATGGGGGTGGGTCAGTGTGTGAGAGGGGTACGGGGTTCAGTGTGTGAGAGGGGTATGAGGGTGGGTCAGTGTGTGAGAGGAGTATGGGGGTGGGTCAGTGTGTGAGAGGGGTCCGGGGGTGGGTCAGTGTGTGAGAGGGGTACGGGGGTGGGTCAGTGTGTGAGAGGGGTACGGGGTTCAGTGTGTGAGAGGGGTACGGGGTTCAGTGTGTGAGAGGGGTACGGGGTTCAGTGTGTGAGAGGGGTACGGGGTTCAGTGTGTGAGAGGGGTCCGGGGGTGGGTCAGTGTGTGAGAGGGGTCCGGGGGTGGGTCAGTGTGTGAGAGGGGTACGGGGGTGGGTCAGTGTGTGAGAGGGGTACGGGGTTCAGTGTGTGAGAGGGGTCCGGGGGTGGGTCAGTGTGTGAGAGGGGTCCGGGGGTGGGTCAGTGTGTGAGAGGGGTACGGGGGTGGGTCAGTGTGTGAGAGGGGTCCGGGGTTCAGTGTGTGAGAGGGGTCCGGGGGTGGGTCAGTGTGTGAGAGGGGTCCGGGGGTGGGTCAGTGTGTGAGAGGGGTACGGGGGTGGGTCAGTGTGTGAGAGGGGTCCGGGGGTGGGTCAGTGTGTGAGAGGGGTACGGGGGTGGGTCAGTGTGTGAGAGGGGTACGGGGTTCAGTGTGTGAGAGGGGTACGGGGTTCAGTGTGTGAGAGGGGTACGGGGTTCAGTGTGTGAGAGGGGTACGGGAGTGGGTCAGTGTGTGAGAGGAGTACGGGGTTCAGTGTGTGAGAGGGGTCCGGGGTTCAGTGTGTGAGAGGGGTCCGGGGGTGGGTCAGTGTGTGAGAGGGGTCCGGGGGTGGGTCAGTGTGTGAGAGGGGTACGGGGTTCAGTGTGTGAGAGGGGTACGGGAGTGGGTCAGTGTGTGAGAGGGGTCCGGGGTTCAGTGTGTGAGAGGGGTCCGGGGTTCAGTGTGTGAGCGGGGTCCGGGGTTCAGTGTGTGAGAGGGGTCCGGGGTTCAGTGTGTGAGAGGGGTACGGGGGTGGGTCAGTGTGTGAGAGGGGTACGGGGGTGGGTCAGTGTGTGAGAGGGGTACGGGGTTCAGTGTGAGAGGGGTCCGGGGTTCAGTGTGTGAGAGGGGTCTGGGGGTGGGTCAGTGTGTGAGAGGGGTCTGGGGGTGGGTCAGTGTGTGAGAGGGGTACGGGGGTGGGTCAGTGTGTGAGAGGGGTACGGGGGTGGGTCAGTGTGTGAGAGGGGTACGGGGGTGGGTCAGTGTGTGAGAGGGGTACAGGTGTCAGTGTGTGAGAGGGGTACGGGGTTCAGTGTGTGAGAGGGGTACGGGGGTGGGTCAGTGTGTGAGAGGGGTACAGGTGTCAGTGTGTGAGAGGGGTCCGGGGTTCAGTGTGTGAGATGGGTACGGGGGTGGGTCAGTGTGTGAGAGGGGTACGGGGGTGGGTCAGTGTGTGAGAGAGGTACGGGGGTGGGTCAGTGTGTGAGAGGGGTCCGGGGGTGGGTCAGTGTGTGAGAGGGGTACGGGGGTGGGTCAGTGTGTGAGAGGGGTACAGGTGTCAGTGTGTGAGAGGGGTCCGGGGTTCAGTGTGTGAGAGGGGTACGGGGGTGGGTCAGTGTGTGAGAGGGGTACGGGGGTGGGTCAGTGTGTGAGAGGGGTCCGGGGTTCAGTGTGTGAGAGGGGTCCGGGGGTGGGTCAGTGTGTGAGAGGGGTCCGGGGTTCAGTGTGTGAGAGGGGTCCGGGGTTCAGTGTGTGAGAGGGGTCTGGGGGTGGGTCAGTGTGTGAGAGGGGTCTGGGGTTCAGTGTGTGAGAAGTGTACGGGGTTCAGTGTGTGAGAGGGGTACGGGGTTCAGTGTGTGAGAGGAGTACGGGGGTGGGTCAGTGTGTGAGAGGGGTACGGGGGTGGGTCAGTGTGTGAGAGGGGTACGGGGGTGGGTCAGTGTGTGAGAGGGGTACGGGGTTCAGTGTGTGAGAGGGGTACGGGGGTGGGTCAGTGTGTGAGAGGGGTACGGGGTTCAGTGTGTGAGAGGGGTACGGGGGTGGGTCAGTGTGTGAGAGGGGTACGGGGTTCAGTGTGTGAGAGGGGTACGGGGGTGGGTCAGTGTGTGAGAGGGGTACGGGGGTGGGTCAGTGTGTGAGAGGGGTCCGGGGTTCAGTGTGTGAGAGGGGTATGGGGGTGGGTCAGTGTGTGAGAGGGGTATGGGGGTGGGTCAGTGTGTGAGAGGGGTCCGGGGTTCAGTGTGTGAGAGGGGTCTGGGGTTCAGTGTATGAGAGGGGTATGGGGGTGGGTCAGTGTGTGAGAGGGGTACGGGGGTGGGTCAGTGTGTGAGAGGGGTCCGGGATTCAGTGTGTGAGAGGGGGTCCGGGGTTCAGTGTGTGAGAGGGGTCCGGGGTTCAGTGTGTGAGAGGGGTCCGGGGGTGGGTCAGTGTGTGAGAGGGGTCTGGGGGTGGGTCAGTGTGTGAGAGGGGTACGGGGGTGGGTCAGTGTGTGAGAGGGGTCCGGGGTTCAGTGTGTGAGAGGGGTACGGGGTTCAGTGTGTGAGAGGGGTACGGGGGTGGGTCAGTGTGTGAGAGGGGTACGGGGTTCAGTGTGTGAGAGGGGTACGGGGGTGGGTCAGTGTGTGAGAGGGGTACGGGGTTCAGTGTGTGAGAGGGGTCCGGGGGTGGGTCAGTGTGTGAGAGGGGTATGGGGGTGGGTCAGTGTGTGAGAGGGGTACGGGGGTGGGTCAGTGTGTGAGAGTGGTACGGGGGTGGGTCAGTGTGTGAGAGGGGTCCGGGGGTGGGTCAGTGTGTGAGAGGGGTCCGGGGTTCAGTGTGTGAGAGGGGTACGGGCTTCAGTGTGTGAGAGGGGTACGGGGTTCAGTGTGTGAGAGGGGTCTGGGGTGGGTCAGTGTGTGAGAGGGGTCCGGGGTTCAGTGTGTGAGAGGGGTCTGGGGGTGGGTCAGTGTGTGAGAGGGGTCTGGGGGTGGGTCAGTGTGTGAGAGGGGTACGGGGTTCAGTGTGTGAGAGGGGTACGGGGTTCAGTGTGTGAGAGGGGTACGGGGTTGAGTGTGTGAGAGGGGTACGGGGGTGGGTCAGTGTGTGTGAGGGGTCCGGGGTTCAGTGTGTGAGAGGGGTACGGGGGTGGGTCAGTGTGTGAGAGGGGTACGGGGGTGGGTCAGTGTGTGAGAGGGGTACGGGGTTCAGTGTGTGAGAGGGGTACGGGGTTCAGTGTGTGAGAGGGGTCCGGGGTTCAGTGTGTGAGAGGGGTCCGGGGGTGGGTCAGTGTGTGAGAGGGGTCTGGGGGTGGGTCAGTGTGTGAGAGGGGTATGGGGGTGGGTCAGTGTGTGAGAGGGGTCTGGGGGTGGGTCAGTGTGTGAGAGGGGTCTGGGGGTGGGTCAGTGTGTGAGAGGGGTCCGGGGGTGGGTCAGTGTGTGAGAGGGGTACAGGGGTGGGTCAGTGTGTGAGAGGGGTCCGGGGTTCAGTGTGTGAGAGGGGTCCGGGGTTCAGTGTGTGAGAGGGGTACGGGGTTCAGTGTGTGAGAGGGGTCCGGGGGTGGGTCAGTGTGTGAGAGGGGTACGGGGGTGGGTCAGTGTGTGAGAGGGGTCCGGGGGTGGGTCAGTGTGTGAGAGGGGTCTGGGGTTCAGTGTGTGAGAGGGGTCTGGGGGTCGGTCAGTGTGTGAGAGGGGTCTGGGGTTCAGTGTGTGAGAGGGGTCTGGGGGTCGGTCAGTGTGTGAGAGGGGTCCGGGGGTGGGTCAGTGTGTGAGAGGGGTCTGGGGTTCAGTGTGTGAGAGGGGTCTGGGGGTGGGTCAGTGTGTGAGAGGGGTCCGGGGGTGGGTCAGTGTGTGAGAGGGGTCCGGGGGTGGGTCAATGTGTGAGAGGGGTCCAGGGTTCAGTGTGTGAGAGGGGTCCGGGGGTGGGTCAGTGTGTGAGAGGGGTCCGGGGGTGGGTCAGTGTGTGGGAGGGGTCTGGGGGTGGGTCAGTGTGTGAGAGGGGTCCGGGGTTCAGTGTGTGAGAGGGGTCCGGGGTTCAGTGTGTGAGAGGGGTCCGGGGTTCAGTGTGTGAGAGGGGTCCGGGGGTGGGTCAGTGTGTGAGAGGGGTCCGGGGGTGGGTCAGTGTGTGAGAGGGGTCCGGGGGTGGGTCAGTGTGTGAGAGGGGTCCGGGGTTGGGTCAGTGTGTGAGAGGGGTCCGGGGGTGGGTCAGTGTGTGAGAGGGGTCCGGGGGTGGGTCAGTGTGTGAGAGGGGTCCGGGGGTGGGTCAGTGTGTGAGAGGGGTCCGGGGGTGGGTCAGTGTGTGAGAGGGGTCCGGGGTGGGTCAGTGTGTGAGAGGGGTCCGGGGGTGGGTCAGTGTGTGAGAGGGGTCCGGGGGTGGGTCAGTGTGTGAGAGGGGTCCGGGGGTGGGTCAGTGTGTGAGAGGGGTCCGGGGGTGGGTCAGTGTGTGAGAGGGGTACGGGGGTGGGTCAGTGTGTGAGAGGGGTACGGGGGTGGGTCAGTGTGTGAGAGGGGTACGGGAGTGGGTCAGTGTGTGAGAGGGGTACGGGGGTGGGTCAGTGTGTGAGAGGGGTCCGGGGTTCAGTGTGTGAGAGGGGTACGGGGGTGGGTCAGTGTGTGAGAGGGGTCCGAGGTTCAGTGTGTGAGAGGGGTCTGGGGGTGGGTCAGTGTGTGAGAGGGGTCCGGGGTTCAGTGTGTGAGAGGGGTCCGGGGTTCAGTGTGTGAGAGGGGTCCGGGGGTGGGTCAGTGTGTGAGAGGGGTCCGGGGTTCAGTGTGTGAGAGGGGTACAGGGGTGGGTCAGTGTGTGAGAGGGGTCCGGGGTTCAGTGTGTGAGAGGGGTCCGGGGGTGGGTCAGTGTGTGAGAGGGGTCCGGGGGTGGGTCAGTGTGTGAGAGGGGTACGGGGGTGGGTCAGTGTGTGAGAGGGGTCCGGGTTTCAGTGTGTGAGAGGGGTATGGGGGTGGGTCAGTGTGTGAGAGGGGTACGGGGGTGGGTCAGTGTGTGAGAGGGGTCCGGGGTTCAGTGTGTGAGAGGGGTCCGGGGTTCAGTGTGTGAGAGGGGTCCGGGGTTCAGTGTGTGAGAGGGGTCCGGGGGTGGGTCAGTGTGTGAGAGGGGTACGGGGTTCAGTGTGTGAGAGGGGTACGGGAGTGGGTCAGTGTGTGAGAGGGGTCCGGGGTTCAGTGTGTGAGAGGGGTCCGGGGTTCAGTGTGTGAGCGGGGTCCGGGGTTCAGTGTGTGAGAGGGGTCCGGGGTTCAGTGTGTGAGAGGGGTACGGGGGTGGGTCAGTGTGTGAGAGGGGTACGGGGGTGGGTCAGTGTGTGAGAGGGGTACGGGGTTCAGTGTGAGAGGGGTCCGGGGTTCAGTGTGTGAGAGGGGTCTGGGGGTGGGTCAGTGTGTGAGAGGGGTCTGGGGGTGGGTCAGTGTGTGAGAGGGGTACGGGGGTGGGTCAGTGTGTGAGAGGGGTACGGGGGTGGGTCAGTGTGTGAGAGGGGTCCGGGGTTCAGTGTGTGAGATGGGTACGGGGGTGGGTCAGTGTGTGAGAGGGGTACGGGGGTGGGTCAGTGTGTGAGAGAGGTACGGGGGTGGGTCAGTGTGTGAGAGGGGTCCGGGGGTGGGTCAGTGTGTGAGAGGGGTACGGGGGTGGGTCAGTGTGTGAGAGGGGTACAGGTGTCAGTGTGTGAGAGGTGTCCGGGGTTCAGTGTGTGAGAGGGGTACGGGGGTGGGTCAGTGTGTGAGAGGGGTACGGGGGTGGGTCAGTGTGTGAGAGGGGTCCGGGGTTCAGTGTGTGAGAGGGGTCCGGGGGTGGGTCAGTGTGTGAGAGGGGTCCGGGGTTCAGTGTGTGAGAGGGGTACGGGGTTCAGTGTGTGAGAGGGGTCTGGGGGTGGGTCAGTGTGTGAGAGGGGTCTGGGGTTCAGTGTGTGAGAAGTGTACGGGGTTCAGTGTGTGAGAGGGGTACGGGGTTCAGTGTGTGAGAGGAGTACGGGGGTGGGTCAGTGTGTGAGAGGGGTACGGGGGTGGGTCAGTGTGTGAGAGGGGTACGGGGGTGGGTCAGTGTGTGAGAGGGGTACGGGGTTCAGTGTGTGAGAGGGGTACGGGGGTGGGTCAGTGTGTGAGAGGGGTACGGGGTTCAGTGTGTGAGAGGGGTACGGGGTTCAGTGTGTGAGAGGGGTACGGGGGTGGGTCAGTGTGTGAGAGGGGTACGGGGTTCAGTGTGTGAGAGGGGTACGGGGGTGGGTCAGTGTGTGAGAGGGGTACGGGGGTGGGTCAGTGTGTGAGAGGGGTCCGGGGTTCAGTGTGTGAGAGGGGTATGGGGGTGGGTCAGTGTGTGAGAGGGGTACGGGGGTGGGTCAGTGTGTGAGAGGGGTCCGGGATTCAGTGTGTGAGAGGGGTCCGGGGTTCAGTGTGTGAGAGGGGTACGGGGTTCAGTGTATGAGAGGGGTATGGGGGTGGGTCAGTGTGTGAGAGGGGTACGGGGGTGGGTCAGTGTGTGAGAGGGGTCCGGGATTCAGTGTGTGAGAGGGGTCCGGGGTTCAGTGTGTGAGAGGGGTCCGGGGTTCAGTGTGTGAGAGGGGTCCGGGGGTGGGTCAGTGTGTGAGAGGGGTCTGGGGGTGGGTCAGTGTGTGAGAGGGGTACGGGGGTGGGTCAGTGTGTGAGAGGGGTCCGGGGTTCAGTGTGTGAGAGGGGTACGGGGTTCAGTGTGTGAGAGGGGTACGGGGGTGGGTCAGTGTGTGAGAGGGGTACGGGGTTCAGTGTGTGAGAGGGGTACGGGGGTGGGTCAGTGTGTGAGAGGGGTACGGGGTTCAGTGTGTGAGAGGGGTCCGGGGGTGGGTCAGTGTGTGAGAGGGGTATGGGGGTGGGTCAGTGTGTGAGAGGGGTACGGGGGTGGGTCAGTGTGTGAGAGTGGTACGGGGGTGGGTCAGTGTGTGAGAGGGGTCCGGGGGTGGGTCAGTGTGTGAGAGGGGTCCGGGGTTCAGTGTGTGAGAGGGGTACGGGCTTCAGTGTGTGAGAGGGGTACGGGGTTCAGTGTGTGAGAGGGGTCTGGGGTGGGTCAGTGTGTGAGAGGGGTCCGGGGTTCAGTGTGTGAGAGGGGTCTGGGGGTGGGTCAGTGTGTGAGAGGGGTCTGGGGGTGGGTCAGTGTGTGAGAGGGGTACGGGGTTCAGTGTGTGAGAGGGGTACGGGGTTCAGTGTGTGAGAGGGGTACGGGGTTCAGTGTGTGAGAGGGGTACGGGGTTCAGTGTGTGAGAGGGGTACGGGGTTGAGTGTGTGAGAGGGGTACGGGGGTGGGTCAGTGTGTGTGAGGGGTCCGGGGTTCAGTGTGTGAGAGGGGTAGGGGGGTGGGTCAGTGTGTGAGAGGGGTACGGGGGTGGGTCAGTGTGTGAGAGGGGTACGGGGTTCAGTGTGTGAGAGGGGTACGGGGTTCAGTGTGTGAGAGGGGTCCGGGGTTCAGTGTGTGAGAGGGGTCCGGGGGTGGGTCAGTGTGTGAGAGGGGTCTGGGGGTGGGTCAGTGTGTGAGAGGGGTATGGGGGTGGGTCAGTGTGTGAGAGGGGTCTGGGGGTGGGTCAGTGTGTGAGAGGGGTCTGGGGGTGGGTCAGTGTGTGAGAGGGGTCCGGGGGTGGGTCAGTGTGTGAGAGGGGTACAGGGGTGGGTCAGTGTGTGAGAGGGGTCCGGGGTTCAGTGTGTGAGAGGGGTCCGGGGTTCAGTGTGTGAGAGGGGTACGGGGTTCAGTGTGTGAGAGGGGTCCGGGGGTGGGTCAGTGTGTGAGAGGGGTACGGGGGTGGGTCAGTGTGTGAGAGGGGTCCGGGGGTGGGTCAGTGTGTGAGAGGGGTCTGGGGTTCAGTGTGTGAGAGGGGTCTGGGGGTCGGTCAGTGTGTGAGAGGGGTCTGGGGTTCAGTGTGTGAGAGGGGTCTGGGGGTCGGTCAGTGTGTGAGAGGGGTCCGGGGGTGGGTCAGTGTGTGAGAGGGGTCTGGGGTTCAGTGTGTGAGAGGGGTCTGGGGGTGGGTCAGTGTGTGAGAGGGGTCCGGGGGTGGGTCAGTGTGTGAGAGGGGTCCGGGGGTGGGTCAATGTGTGAGAGGGGTCCAGGGTTCAGTGTGTGAGAGGGGTCCGGGGGTGGGTCAGTGTGTGAGAGGGGTCCGGGGGTGGGTCAGTGTGTGGGAGGGGTCTGGGGGTGGGTCAGTGTGTGAGAGGGGTCCGGGGTTCAGTGTGTGAGAGGGGTCCGGGGTTCAGTGTGTGAGAGGGGTCCGGGGTTCAGTGTGTGAGAGGGGTCCGGGGG
The DNA here is from genome assembly GCF_017639515.1 of Carcharodon carcharias. Classification (NCBI taxonomy): domain Eukaryota; kingdom Metazoa; phylum Chordata; class Chondrichthyes; order Lamniformes; family Lamnidae; genus Carcharodon; species Carcharodon carcharias. Next base: position 15,026,781 of record NC_054500.1, read on the forward strand.
TGGGTCAGTGTGTGAGAGGGGTCCGGGGGTGGGTCAGTGTGTGAGAGGGGTCCGGGGGTGGGTCAGTGTGTGAGAGGGGTCCGGGGTTGGGTCAGTGTGTGAGAGGGGTCCGGGGTGGGTCAGTGTGTGAGAGGGGTCCGGGGGTGGGTCAGTGTGTGAGAGGGGTCCGGGGGTGGGTCAGTGTGTGAGAGGGGTCCGGGGGTGGGTCAGTGTGTGAGAGGGGTCCGGGGTGGGTCAGTGTGTGAGAGGGGTCCGGGGGTGGGTCAGTGTGTGAGAGGGGTCCGGGGGTGGGTCAGTGTGTGAGAGGGGTCCGGGGGTGGGTCAGTGTGTGAGAGGGGTCCGGGGGTGGGTCAGTGTGTGAGAGGGGTACGGGGGTGGGTCAGTGTGTGAGAGGGGTACGGGGGTGGGTCAGTGTGTGAGAGGGGTACGGGAGTGGGTCAGTGTGTGAGAGGGGTACGGGGGTGGGTCAGTGTGTGAGAGGGGTCCGGGGTTCAGTGTGTGAGAGGGGTACGGGGGTGGGTCAGTGTGTGAGAGGGGTCCGGGGTTCAGTGTGTGAGAGGGGTCTGGGGGTGGGTCAGTGTGTGAGAGGGGTCCGGGGTTCAGTGTGTGAGAGGGGTCCGGGGTTCAGTGTGTGAGAGGGGTCCGGGGGTGGGTCAGTGTGTGAGAGGGGTCCGGGGTTCAGTGTGTGAGAGGGGTACAGGGGTGGGTCAGTGTGTGAGAGGGGTCCGGGGTTCAGTGTGTGAGAGGGGTCCGGGGGTGGGTCAGTGTGTGAGAGGGGTCCGGGGGTGGGTCAGTGTGTGAGACGGGTACGGGGGTGGGTCAGTGTGTGAGAGGGGTCCGGGTTTCAGTGTGTGAGAGGGGTATGGGGGTGGGTCAGTGTGTGAGAGGGGTACGGGGGTGGGTCAGTGTGTGAGAGGGGTCCGGGGTTCAGTGTGTGAGAGGGGTCCGGGGTTCAGTGTGTGAGAGGGGTCCGGGGTTCAGTGTGTGAGAGGGGTATGGGTGTGGGTCAGTGTGTGAGAGGGGTACGGGGTTCAGTGTGTGAGAGGGTTACGGGGTTCAGTGTGTGAGAGGGGTACGGGGGTGGGTCAGTGTGTGAGAGGGGTACGGGGGTGGGTCAGTGTGTGAGAGGGGTACGGGGGTGGGTCAGTGTGTGAGAGGGGTACGGGGGTGGGTCAGTGTGTGAGAGGGGTACGGGGGTGGGTCAGTGTGTGAGAGGGGTACGGGGTTCAGTGTGTGAGAGGGGTACGGGGTTCAGTGTGTGAGAGGGGTACGGGGTTCAGTGTGTGAGAGGGGTACGGGGTTCAGTGTGTGAGAGGGGTACGGGGGGTGGGTCAATGTGTGAGAGGGGTACGGGGGTGGGTCAGTGTGTGAGAGGGGTACGGGGGTGGGTCAGTGTGTGAGAGGGGTACGGGGGTGGGTCAGTGTGTGAGAGGGGTCTGGGGGTGGGTCAGTGTGTGAGAGGGGTACGGGGGTGGGTCAGTGTGTGAGAGGGGTACGGGGTTCAGTGTGTGAGAGGGGTACTGGGTTCAGTGTGTGAGAGGGGTATGGGGGTGGGTCAGTGTGTGAGAGGGGTACGGGGGTGGGTCAGTGTGTGAGAGGGGTCCGGGGGTGGGTCAGTGTTTGAGAGGGGTCTGGGGGTGGGTCAGTGTGTGAGAGGGGTACGGGGTTCAGTGTGTGAGGGGTCCGGGGCTGGGTCAGTGTGTGAGAGGGGTACGGGGGTGGGTCAGTGTGTGAGAGGGGTCCGGGGTTCAGTGTGTGAGAGGGGTCCGGGGTTCAGTGTGTGAGAGGGGTCTGGGGGTGGGTTCAGTGTGAGAGGGGTACGGGAGTGGGTTCAGTGTGTGAGGGGTCCGGGGTTCAGTGTGTGAGAGGGGTCTGGGGGTGGGTTCAGTGTGAGTGGGGTACGGGAGTGGGTTCAGTGTGTGAGAGGGGTCTGGGGGTGGGTTCAGTGTGAGTGGGGTACGGGAGTGGGTTCAGTGTGTGAGAGGGGTACGGGGTTCAGTGTGTGAGAGGGGTCCGGGGTTCAGTGTGTGAGAGGGGTCCGGGGTTCAGTGTGTGAGAGGGCTACGGGGGTGGGTCAGTGTGTGAGAGGGGTACGGGGGTGGGTCAGTGTGTGAGAGGGGTCCGGGGTTCAGTGTGTGAGAGGGGTCCGGGGTTCAGTGTGTGAGAGGGGTCCGGGGTTCAGTGTGTGAGAGGGGTCCGGGGTTCAGTGTGTGAGAGGGGTCCGGGGTTCAGTGTGTGAGAGGGGTCCGGGGTTCAGTGTGTGAGAGGGGTCCGGGGTTCAGTGTGTGAGAGGGGTCCGGGGTTCAGTGTGTGAGAGGGGTCCGGGGTTCAGTGTGTGAGAGGGGTACGGGGTTCAGTGTGTGAGAGGGGTACGGGGGTGGGTCAGTGTGTGAGAGGGGTCTGGGGGTGGGTTCAGTGTGTGAGGGGTACGGGGTTCAGTGTGTGAGAGGGGTCTGGGGGTGGGTTCAGTGTGTGAGGGGTCCGGGATTCAGTGTGTGAGAGGGGTCCGGGGTTCAGTGTGTGAGAGGGGTACGGGGTTCAGTGTGTGAGAGGGGTCTGGGGGTGGGTTCAGTGTGTGAGGGGTCCGGGATTCAGTGTGTGAGAGGGGTCCGGGGTTCAGTGTGTGAGAGGGGTCTGGGGGTGGGTTCAGTGTGTGAGGGGTCCGGGATTCAGTGTGTGAGAGGGGTCCGGGGTTCAGTGTGTGAGAGGGGTACGGGGTTCAGTGTGTGAGAGGGGTACGGGGGTGGGTCAGTGTGTGAGAGGGGTCTGGGGGTGGGTTCAGTGTGTGAGGGGTACGGGGTTCAGTGTGTGAGAGGGGTCTGGGGGTGGGTTCAGTGTGTGAGGTGTCCGGGGTTCAGTGTGTGAGAGGGGTACGGGGGTGGGTCAGTGTGTGAGAGGGGTACGGGGGTGGGTCAGTGTGTGAGAGGGGTCTGGGGGTGGGTTCAGTGTGTGAGGGGTCCGGGGTTCAGTGTGTGAGGGGTCCGGGGTTCAGTGTGTGAGAGGGGTCCGGGGTTCAGTGTGTGAGAGGGGTCCGGGGTTCAGTGTGTGAGAGGGGTACGGGGTTCAGTGTGTGAGAGGGGTCCGGGGTTCAGTGTGTGAGAGGGGTACGGGGGTGGGTCAGTGTGTGAGAGGGGTACGGGGGTGGGTCAGTGTGTGAGAGGGGTCTGGGGGTGGGTCAGTGTGTGAGAGGGGTCTGGGGGTGGGTCAGTGTGTGAGAGGGGTACGGGGGTGGGTCAGTGTGTGAGAGGGGTACGGGGTTCAGTGTGTGAGAGGGGTACGGGGGTGGGTCAGTGTGTGAGAGGGGTACGGGGGTGGGTCAGTGTGTGAGAGGGGTACGGGGGTGGGTCAGTGTGTGAGAGGGGTACGGGGGTGGTTCAGTGTGTGAGAGGGGTCCGGGGTTCAGTGTGTGTGAGGGGTACGGGGTTCAGTGTGTGAGAGGGGTACGGGGGTGGGTCAGTGTGTGAGAGGGGTACGGGGTTCAGTGTGTGAGAGGGGTCCGGGGTTCAGTGTGTGAGAGGGGTACGGGGGTGGGTCAGTGTGTGAGAGGGGTCCGGGGTTCAGTGTGTGAGAGGGGTACGGGGGTGGGTCAGTGTGTGAGAGGGGTCCGGGGTTCAGTGTGTGAGAGGGGTACGGGGGTGGGTCAGTGTGTGTGAGGGGTCCGGGGTTCAGTGTGTGAGAGGGGTCCGGGGTTCAGTGTGTGAGAGGGGTCCGGGGTTCAGTGTGTGAGAGGGGTACGGGGGTGGGTCAGTGTGTGAGAGGGGTCCGGGGTTCAGTGTGTGAGAGGGGTACGGGGGTGGGTCAGTGTGTGAGAGGGGTATGGGGGTGGGTCAGTGTGTGAGAGGGGTACGGGGTTCAGTGTGTGAGAGGGGTCCGGGGGTGGGTCAGTGTCGATGTGTTGGAAGTGGATAATGATTGTTGTAGCTCTGATTTCTAACGAATTTGTTTTCTGTGATGAAAGTTAAGATTGAAACTTATTGAGGATATTTCCTGATTTGTTGTGGTTCGACGATGTCAGATGGAGGTGGGGGTCTGAGCCTTCCAGAGCTGGTGCAACAGGTAAATCCCTCCTCCCCGGACACTCCATTGAGAGTAACACACCCAGCCCAGCCCCTCTCTGTCCATGTGCCCCCCCCACCTGTCACCCTTGGTCTCTCTCTCTCCATCTCTGCTCCACTTACCCCCCCCCCCCCCACCACCAGTGTCCTCTGTCTAGCCCTCGCTGCCCCCCCTCACCCTTCCTCCCTCGCCCTCTCCCCTTCCCCCTCGCTCTCCCCCTCGCCCTCTCCCCTTCCCCCTCGCTCTCCCCCTCGCCCTCTCCCCTTCCCCCTCGCTCTCCCCTTCGCCCTCTCCCCTTGCCCCCCTCGCCCGATCTGACACTCTCACTTGAAACTGAACGGTTGTAACCCTGGCTTTGCTCCCTCTGTTGAAGGTGGCTCTGTTGAACTGGCTGAATTCTGAAGATGATGCGAGCAAACAGTTATTGGAAACAGTGACTGGAGCACGAGTGGCTCACGCTCTTTTCCAACACTTGACAGGACAGGACGCAATTGACTTGTACAAGGTAATGAGAAAGGCGATCTCCCCGAGGGAGCTTTACTCTGTATCTAACCCTGTGCTGTACCTGTCCTGGGAGTGTTTGATGGGGACGGTGTAGAGGAAGCTTTACTCTGTATCTAACCCCATGCTGTACCTGTCCTGGGAGTGTTTGATGGGGACAGTGTAGAAGGAGCTTTACTCTGTATCTAACCCCGTGCTGTACCTGCCCTGGGAGTGTTTGATGGGGACAGTGTAGAGGGAGCTTTACTCTGTATCTAACCCCGTGCTGTACCTGTCCTGGGAGTGTTTGATGGGGACAGTGTAGAGAAAGCTTTACTCTGTATCTAACTCAGTGCTGTACCTGTCCTGGGAATGTTTGATGGGGACAGTGTAGAGGGAACTTTACTCTATATCTAACCCCGTGCTGTACCTGTCCTGGGAGTGTTTGATGGGGACAGTGTAGAGGGAGCTTTACTCTGTATCTAACCCCGTGCTGTACCTGTCCTGGGAGTGTTTGATGGGGACAGTGTAGAGGGAGATTTACTCTGTACCTAACCCCGTGCTGTACCTGTCCAGGGAGTGTTTGATGGGGACAGTGTGGAGGGAGCTTTACTCTGTATCTAACCCCGTGCTGTACCTGTCCTGGGAGTGTTTGATGGGGACAGTGTATAAGGAGCTTTACTCTGTATCTAACCCCGTGCTGTACCTGTCCTGGGAGTGTTTGATGGGGACAGTGTAGAGGGAATCCCTGGAGAGTCATTTGGAAAGTTGAGTGAGTGGCAGGTGGAGGATAATGTGCTGAAAAGTGAGTTTTTTAATGTGTGGTCAGAAGAGAAAAGTAGAATATGTTTGGGAAGCTGTGAAACTTCCAAATGTCGATGCTGAGAAAGAGAAGGAACATGAAGTTAGCAGCAGGTGCAGCAAGCAGTTAGGAAGGCAAATATCATGTTGTCCTGTATTACCATGGGGATTGGAGTACAAAAATGAAGAGACCTAGTTCACGCCTTTGGTGGGACCACATTTGCAGTACTGTGCGCAGCTTCGGTCTCCATGTATAAGGCACAATAAACTTGTCTTGGAGCCTGTCTAGGGAAGGTTCCGGAAAGTGCTCCCTGGGTGGAGGGGTGACCCTCCAATGAGAGGCGGAGTAATTTGGGGTTTACATCCTTCTGGGGTTTAGAAGAATGGGAGGTGATCTCATTGAAACAGACACGGTTTTGAAGGGGTTTGACAGGGTGAACGCTGAGAGGTTGTTTCCCCCTGGCTGGGGGGACAGTCTCAGGGTAAGGGACCGATCATTTTGGACTGAGATGAAGGGAAATTACTTCACTCACGAGGGTGTGAGTCTTTGGAATTCTCTACCCCGGAGAGTTGTGGATGCTCCGTCGTCAAATACACTCCACTGGAGATCAGAGGGTTTGGTCGTGCAGTTCATAGCGATAGGTAACATTACAGCAAGCTGAAGGAAGGGCATCTGGATTGCCAGACTTTCATCCTCCATACCAGCTGGAGTCACCTCAGGCTGAGTTGAAACACAATCCCATTTTACAATGGGAAAGGAACCTTCTTGCATTCGGCATGAGATTTTGATCCTGTGGGGAGGAGGTGGGAAAGTGGAGTTGAGGTAGAGGATCTGCCCTGATTGTATTGAATGGCAGAGCAGGCTCGGAGGTGGGGTGTGGCTGAATGGCCTGCTCCTGCTCCTATTTCATGTTAAGGGAGTCTGGCTCCCAATCATCCAATTCTTGCCCATTTCACATCATCCATCCCTATCCTGGATGTACTAAAGAATGGCAGGTAAGGGGGAGCTTGTGACTATCTCTCTGCTACTTTCCTTTTAAGTCGTAAGAAGTTTAAGAAATCCACCACCTTCCATAGAATCACAGAACATTTACAGCACAGAAAGAGGCCACTCAGCCCATCGTATCTGTACCAGCCAAAAAAGGAGCCCCCCAGCCTCACCCCACTTTCCAGCGTTCAGTTTGTAGCCCTGCAGGTTACAGCACTTCAGGTGCACATCCAGATACTTATTCAGCGAGTTGAAGGTTTCTGCCTCCACTCCCATTTCAGGCAGTGAGTTCCAGACCACCCCCCCCACAACCCTCCGGGTGGAAAGATTTTCCTCATCTCCCTCCCTAACCTTTCTACCAATCACTTTAAATCTATGCTCCCCCCCAGTCACTGACCTCCCTGCTAAAGTAAACAGGCCCTTCCCATCCACTCTAACCAGGCCCCTCACAATTTTGTACACCTCAATCGAATCTCCCCTCAGCCTCCTCTGTTCCAAGGAGAACAACCCAGCCTCTCCAATCTCTCCTCATCGCTGCAATTTTCCAGTCCCAGCAACATCCTCGTAAATCTCCTCTGTACCCTGTCTAATGCAATAACACCCTTTCTGTAATGCGGTGACCGGAACTGCACACAGCACTCAAGTTGTAACCTAACTAATGATTTACACAGTTCCAGCATAACCTCCCTGCTCTTATATTCTATGCCTCTGCTATTAAAGGAAAGGATTCCATATGCCTTTTTAACCACCTTATCGACTGGTCCTGCTACCTTCAGGATCAGTAGACAATCGCTCTAAGGCCCCTCTAACGTCTCTCAGTCTCCTCCCATTTATTGTGCGATCCTTTGCCTTGTTCGACCTCCCCAAATGCATCACCCCACACTTCTTCTCTGGGTTGAATCCCATTTGCCACTCTTCTGCCCACCTGACCAGTCCACCTGCAGTCTATGGCAATCCTCCTCGCTCTCGCTGTCAACCGTGCGGCCAATTTTTGTGTTGTCTGCAAACCTCTTGATCATTCCCCCTGCATGCACGTCCAGATCATTAATATACACCATGAAAAGCAGGGGGTCTAATACTGAGCCCTGGGGAACCCCAGTGGAAACAGCCTTCCAGGCACAAAGACACACCTCAACAATTACCCTTTGTTTCCTGCCACTGAGCCAATCTTGTATCCAGCTGGGCCCCATGGGCTTTTATTATTATTATTATTATTATTATTATTATTTTAAACCACGATTAACCGCTTGCTGCTTTTGCCCACAGAGACAATGTATCCTTGGCATCGTGGCGTTTGTGAAAGAAAATCCAAGGGCCTCGCAGTCTCAGCTGAACAAGGAGCTGGAGAAGCAAGTGCTGTTGTTTGCAGCGAGAGTGCAGGCCTTACAGTAACTGCCGGCGATTGCGCCGGACTTCCTGACCCCCCCCCCCCCCAAAAAACCCGGTCCCGCTTTGGCCATTCGGCCCGTCAAGTCTGCCCCGCCGTTCATTCAATGAGGATGCTCTTCGTTCTGTTCCCTGCAACGATCCCTATTTTGCTCCTGACTGTGAGACACCAAGTCCCCCAACCTCCTGTGGGCTGGAGCTTTGGAGATGAGGGCTCGTTGCTGGGGGTGGTCTGAATAGAGGCGATTTTGATTGATCTTATAGGTTAGGTCATGAAGTGGTTATAATATGCTCCTTTTGCACGTTTTTCCAAACTAAATTAAACCTCTGTGAACAAACACTTTGCTCTTGAATGTGTCATCTTGTTAAAACTCCGCTTCAGGCTAAATTCTCTTTGGCTTTTGTCAACACCTGGGTCAAGAATCATTGATTCAAATCCAATCCCAGCCCAGCAGGGGTCAAAATATTGTTTTCAGGTCTGAGAGGGTTGGAAGGGGAGGCGGCTCAGGTGCACTATAAACGCCAGTACAGAACTAATGGGCCGAATGGCCTGTTGCACAAGTTGTGCAATGTATCTGTTCCCTGTGATTTGCTGCCGGGCCGGGAGGTGGCGCTGCTGGTGGAGACCGGGCCGGGCGGTGGCGCTACCGGCGTAGGCCGGGTCGGGCCGGGAGGTGGCGCTGCTGGCGGAGACCGGGTCGGGCCGGGAGGTGGCGCTGCCGGCGTGGGCCGGGAGGTGGCGCTGCTGGTGGAGGCTGCGCCGGGAGGTGGCGCTGCTGGCGGAGGCCGGGCTGGGCTGGGCTGGGCCGGGCCGGGCGGTGCGAGCGGCAGCCGCTGTTTTGCGGCTCCGGCTGAAGATGGCGGCGGAGGGCGGAGGGAAGGAGCTGAACGAGATCAAGTCGCAGTTCCGGACCCGGGAGGGAGCCTACAAGCTGCTGAGTCTGTCCGAGTACAGCCGCCCGAACCGGGTGCCCCTCAGCGCCACCCAGGGCACCAACCCAGTGCGGGTCTCCATGGTGAATGTGCGGGACCAGAGCGGCAGCGGGGACCGCATCTGCTTCAATGTGGGCCGCGAACTCTACCTCTACCTGTACCGGGGCCCCAGGAAGGTGAGGCCGGAGCCGCCGGGCGCGAGGGGCTTTCGGGCCTGGACAGGATGGAGCTCCGGGCGCGGAGACCCAGCCCCATCCGGGTTCATGTTTGCACCGAGCAGAGGTCAGGCAGCAGAGGTCAAGGGTTGGGGGTTAGTTTTGAGAGGGGTGATGGTGGAGGAGGACTGGAGTCAGGGGCTGAGGTCAACTAATGGGGGTCACAGTTTGGGTTCGGGTCATGGTGGGGGTCAGGAGATAAGGTCAGGGTACCGGAATGTCAAAGGTTGTGTTCAGGTCTAGGGAGGTCAAGGGTTGGGTTCAGGTATAGGGAGGTCAAGCGTTGGGTTCAGGTATAGGGAGGTCAAGGGTTGGGTTCAGGTATAGGGAGGTCAAGGGTTGGGTTCAAGTATAGGGAGGTCAAGGGTTGTGTTCAGGTATAGGGAGGTCAAGGGTTGTGTTCAGGTATAGGGAGGTCAAGGGTTGTGTTCAGGTGTAGGGAAGTCAAGGGTTGGGTTCAGGTGTAGGAAGGTCAAGGGTTGTGTTCAGGTATAGGGAGGTCAAGGGTTGTGTTCAGGTATAGGGAGGTCAAGGGTTGTGTTCAGGTATAGGGAGGTCAAGGGTTGTGTTCAGATATAGGGAGGTCAAGGGTTGGGTTCAGGTATAGGGAGGTCAAGGGTTGGGTTCAGATATAAGGAGGTCAAGTGTTGGGTTTGGACATCAGGAGGTCATGGGTTGAGTTCAGGTATAGGGAGATCAAGGATTGAGTTCAGCAGTCTGAGGTCAAGAATTGTTGGGGTCTTGTAGCAGGGAGTGGAGTTGGTGGGGGAGATTCACTGCTCATTGGTACGTGCGCCAGAGGCAACTAGAACACGGCAGGACCAGGGGCAGAGGATTTAGCACAATGCAGAATATGAAAAAACTTATCTGTTAGAGCAGTGAAGTATAACTGTATTTGTAATGATGACAGCGTCTGATAGTGGAAATACTCAATGAGTTCTCAAAAGGATCAGGCTCTGCTTTTTCAACTGTGTTCCATTAAAGGCCACACTGACCCTGAAGAAGACTCCCTGGGCAGGTACAGCACGGGGTTAGATACAGAGTAAAGCTCCCTCTACATTGTCCCCATCAAACACTCCCAGGACAGGTACAGCACAGGGTTAGATACAGAGTAAAGCTCCCTCTGCACTGTCCCCATCAAACACTCCCAGGACAGGTACAGCACGGGGTTAGATACAGAGTAAAGCTCCCTCTACACTGTCCCCATCAAACCCTCCCAGGACAGGTACAGCACGGGGTTAGATACAGAGTAAAGCTCCCTCTACACTGTCCCCATCAAACCCTCCTAGGACAGGTACAGCACGGGGTTAGATACAGAGTAAAGCTCCCTCTACACTGTCCCCATCAAACCCTCCCAGGACAGGTACAGCACGGGGTTAGATACAGAGTAAAGCTCCCTCTACACTGTCCCCATCAAACACTCCCAGGACAGGTACAGCACGGGGTTAGATACAGAGTAAAGCTCCCTCTGCACTGTCTCCATCAAACACTCCCAGGGCAGGGACAGCACTGGGTTAGATGCTGGATGAAGACTTCTCCTTGGATGATGGCATTGATTGCACATTGTCTACCTCAGCAATCAGGCCCGGACAGACAGCCTCATGCACTGCTGGTCACAAACACTGTCATCACCAGGTTTTTCAGTCAGGTTTGCCCACTTGTTTCCTGAACTTTCGCCTCCTTTCCCTGCTGCTATCACTGAAGTTTATGGAGAGGCAGCTCATCCTCATGGCACCAAAAGTTCAGCCCAGCTCTTTACAAGGCAACTAAATCCATCATCATCACAGCCTTTCTAAATAGTGAAAAGCCAGAAACAGTGGAGGCTCAAAGAGAGTTGGGTAGAAAAAATAATCAAAAAGGCAAATGAAGTGTTCACCGTTATATCTTCGAGACAAGGGAGTCAGTTACATGCTTCAGTTATACAAAGCCCTGACTACACCACATACTGCTATGAGCAGTTCTGGGCACCAGACCTTAGGAGGGATATATTGGCTTTAGAAGGAGTGCAGTGTAGGTTTAGCAGACCTGCACACCAAGAGTTAAATTCAAGAGGAGATTCTGGGACAATATAGACAGAGCTTTCCTATGTATCTAACAAATGCTGTACCTGCCCTGGGAGTATTTGATGGAGACAATGTCGAGGGAGTTTTACTCTGTATCTAACCACATGCTGTACCTGTCCTGGGAGTGTTTGATAGGGACAGTGTTGAGGGAGCTTTACTCTGTAACTAACCCCGTGCTGTATCTTCCCTGGGAGTGTTTGATGGCTACATTGTAGACGGATCTTTATTCTGTGTCTAACACCGTGCTGGACCTGCCCTCAGAGTGTTTGATGGGACAGTGTAGAGGGAGCTTTATTCTGTATCTAACCCTGTGTTGTACCTGTCTTGGGAGTGTTTGATGGTGACAGTGTAGAGGGAACTTTACTTCTGTGTCTAACTCCGTGCTGTACCTGCCCTGGGATGTTTGATGGGGACAGTGTAGATGGAGCTTTACTCTATACCTAACTCTGGCCTGGGATTGTTTTTTGGAGACAGCGTTGAAGGAGCTGATTAGAGTGACTACACTTTTTTAAAACAAAATTCTTCAATAGCAGGAGAGTTTTGAAGTAGGTGTAATAATCTCAGGATGAGGAGGTCAGCCATTCAGAAATGTAGTGGGAATTTTCTTCACTCACAGGGCTGTGAATCTTTAGAATCCTTGACCCCCCCTGTATGAGGCAATTAGGGTATCGGTGGGAGAGTGGAATTGAGGTTAAAGATGAACTGTGACCTTCTTGGATGGCAGAGCAGGCTCATGGGGCATTATGGCCTACCGCTGCTCCTAATTCTCATGTTCTACATGAGTCTGTGTTGCTGGTCTGGTATTTGGTTGAAAAATGTGCACAACCTTATTAAGCAATGCCTTCCATCGCTCAGATATCACAGAGTGATACAGATCTGGAACTCTCCTCCCATAAACATGTTGCTGAGGCTGGGAGTTAATTGAAAAGTTAAAAACTGAGTGATATGTTTTTGTTTTGCAAGGGCAGTTGAGGTTACAGATGGAGTTAAGATATAGTTCAGACATCACCTGGTTGACTGGTGGACCAGGCTTGGTGGGCTGAACGGCCTACTTCTGTCCCTAACGTGTTATGCTGGAGTTTTGAAGGCAAACAAGGTGTAGAGTTTCTCCATCTTAAAACAGCTCTGGTGTACTTACAGCACACACTTGGCATCTTGTCACCTTAGTGGGATTTGGGCCATTAATTAGAGTTGAGTTATAAAACTTTTGCTGCTTGCAGTACTGACACTCTGAGCTTTGTTGATTAAAAATGCATCTTTTATATTCTCTTTAGGCGGCAGACCTAAGTAAACCCATTGACAAGCGTATCTACAAAGGGACGCAGCCGACCTGCCATGATTTTAACCAGTTCACTGCCACGCCCGACAGTGTCTCACTTGTAGTCGGCTTCTCCGCAGGACAGGTCCAATACCTGGATCCAATCAAAAAAGAAACCAGCAAGTTGTTCAATGAAGAGGTAGAGTGATCACCCAAGTTATGTGTTGCACTTTTGAGGCTTGACTGATTTGAACAGTCACTTTCTATCCAGAGGGGCAGCAGTTTCTGTTATCCTGTCCTCGTGGAGTGACTGAGAACGTCCCCAAGTTTTCCAATGCTGCAGTTATGGTGCAGCTTAAGGATTCACCCATCACCCCTGTGCTTGCAGCTGAATTCCACCTCGCTTTTACATTCTCATCTTTGTTTCCAAACCTCCCCATGGCCTTGCCCGTCTCTATCTTTCTAATCCTCTCCAAGGTCTCTGCCTCCCTCAAATTCTGGCCTCTTGTGCATCCCCAATTTTAACCCCTCCACCATTGACACGTTGCTGAGGCCCTAAGCTCTGGAATTCCCCCCCAACCCCCCCACCTCTTTATCCTCTGACACATTCCTGAATGCCCGCCTCTTTGATCAAGCATTTGGTCATCTGCCCTAACATCCTGTCAGGTAGCTCGGTGTCAAATTTTGTTGCTAACACTCCTGTGAAGCACCTTTCAACATTTTACTGTGTTAAAGGTGCCGTCTAAATGCAGGTTGGTGTTGACCTTGAGTCTAACCCTGGCGATGGCACTAGTTTCATTCACCTTTCAGCTGTGGGTGTAAGTGTTGGGAACTGGAATATTTGCCTCCTTTCATCCTTTACAAGGGGATGAATGGGGAAGGGGAGCAACTGGGAGATGGTCAGCACTGTTTTTTAAATGTTCATCCGTGGGATGTGGGCTTTGTTAATGTTAGAATGGTGCTGCCTTAGAATACGTGCTTTAAGCCCAACTGGGGGAGGATTAGGGAATCATTGCAGGAGTATATCAACCAGTTCACTCTGAGCGGGAGAGTCTGTCATTTTGCTGTCCTGGACATAAACCTGTGTTAAAGGTACAGGCTAGCTTCAGACTCATTCTTCCTCAACATAGAATTATTGGATTTAACAGGCTTCGCTGGCTGGGCCAGCATCTATTGCCCATCCCTATTGCCTCTTGAGAAGGTGGTGGTGAGCTGCCTTCTTGAACCGCTGCAGTCCCTGTGGTTTAGGAGCACCCACAGTGCTGTTAGGAAGCTGTCTCCCTCCTCCCCAGGCTGAAGATTGGGTGGCGCTTTTACTGAGGGCCATTAACTGAGAAGATTCTCATTTATTGAGATGTTCCTCCCACTCACTCCATTCTGAGACTGTTGGAAATGTTATTTTTATGATGGCTCTGTTTATCCTTTTCCCCCTACTCACACCCCACCCCCCACCCCCAACTTCCCGAACTGTTCCCCCACCCTGTCACATGGTGCCGTGTACCTGGGCTGCCCTTGCCCCATTTTAAAACCACTTTCTTCCCACTGAACGAACAGAATGAATGACATTTGGGATCTCATACAGTCACCTGGGTTAGATTTAAACCCAGCTCTTCCTCTAACACAAACCTGACTTTTTTTTGTTTGGACTTTGTGATCGGTCACTTAGCCTTTTTAGTGTTTGGTGTTTTGAAATTTGCAGGCAATCTCTGCATTTGAAACACATTTGAATGCTGCCGTGGGATTCCTATTCTGGGTTAAACTCTCCACACCTACCACCTCCCACCTCGTCCCCAAAGCTCATCCAATTTGTGATGATTCTTCACATCACGGAGCTAAATTGTCAGTGTGAAGTTTGTGCAGCAAGTAACCCCGAGTCCACTTTCAGTTATTGACTGAAAACCAAGCTTCTCTTATCTGCACCTGGGCATATGTTGAATGACAGGGCACTCTGTCCCATTCCTTATCTGCGCCTGGGCACAGGTTGAGTGACAGGGCACTCTGTCCCATTTCTGGGCTTCTTGCCCAGCAGCCACCAATGGAACGGGAAAACTCTCCTATGAGAGCTGGGCCAGGATCCCAAATCCCTCCAGTGCTGCCAGTTTTTGTTTTCCTGCTTCTTTTACAAAAGTTTAAAGGGCTTTTCTTCCTCTTTGCTGCGCAGAGATTCATCGACAAGACCAAGGTGACCTGCTTGAAGTGGATGCCAGAGTCCGAGAGCCTCTTCCTGGTCGCCCACACCAGCGGCAACCTCTACCTCTACAATGTGGAGCATCCGTGTGGCACCACTGCACCCCACTACCAGCCGCTGAAACAGGGGCCTGGCTTCGCGGTCTACACCTGCAAGAGCAAGTCGAGCCGGAACCCTCTACTGAAGTGGTCGGTCGGCGAGGGCGCCCTCCACGAGTTCGCCTTCGCCCCTGATGGCAAGCACGTGGCATGTGCCAGCCAAGACGGCAGCCTGCGGGTCTTCCACTTTGACTCGATGGAGCTGTACGGCGCGATGAAGAGCTACTTTGGGGGGCTGCTGTGCGTGTGCTGGAGCCCGGACGGCAGGTACATCGTGACGGGGGGCGAGGACGACCTGGTGACGGTCTGGTCCTTCTGGGACTGCCGGGTGATCGCCCGGGGTCACGGTCACAAGTCCTGGGTCAGCGTGGTGGCCTTTGACCCTTACACAAGCAGCGTTGACGACGGAGAGCAGCCCGAGTTCAGCGGCAGCGACGAGGACATCCAGGAGCACACCCCCTTTGGCCGCAATCGGACCAACAGCACTTTATCCAGACTCTCCAAGCACAACTCGACGGACGGACGGGCAACGAACGTGACCTACCGGTTCGGCTCCGTGGGGCAGGACACTCAGTTCTGCCTGTGGGATTTGACGGAAGACATTCTGTTCCCCCATCAGCCCCTCTCGCGAGCTCGGACACACACAAACGTGGTGAACACAGCCGTCCCTGGCTCCCTGAGCTGCGGAAGCCACACTGGTGGCCTCGCGCTGGAGGCCAACGTGGCCAACTCCATCCCGCACTCTCTGTCCCGGTCAAACAGTCTTCCGCACCCGGCCGTTACGAACACCAACAGCAAGGCCCACACGACGGACGGGGGCGTCCCATTCAGCATCAGCAAGTTTGCAACACTGACGCTCCACGAGCGCAAAGATAAAAGCGCGGAGAAGGACCACAAACGGAACCACAGCATCGGGCACGTCATCAGCAAGAGCACCGACAAGCTCAACTTGGTCACGAGAAACAAACTTGACTCTGCAAAGACTTTGGGGACGACTTTGTGTCCCCGCATGGACGAGGTGCCCTTGCTGGAGCCTCTGGTCTGTAAAAAGATCGCGCACGAGAGACTAACGGTGTTGATATTCCTGGAGGACTGCATAGTCACTGCTTGCCAAGAAGGCTTCATTTGCACATGGGCACGGCCAGGTAAAGTGGTGAGTATGGGAGGGATGGAGATTGACCAGAGTCATTACCTCTGGAACCTCCTGCAGCCTTCGAACCCTCCCAAGATCTCTGCACTTCTCCAATTCTGGCCTCTTGTACATCCTGAATTTTAATTGCTTGACCATAGGCGGCTGAATGGCGGCTGTGCATTCAGCAGCTTGGGCCCTAAAGTCTGGAATTCCCTCCCTAACCTAATCTCTGCCTCTTTGCCTCTCATTCCTTTTGAGACTGCCTTAAAGGCCACCCCTTTGACCAACCTGTCTAAATATCTCCTTATGAAGCTCGGTGTCAAATTTTCTTTGTCAAATATCTCCTGTGAAATGCCTTAGGACATTTTATTACGTTAAGGGTGCTATAGAAATAAAGTTGGAGTTGTTAGTCAGTTGGAAATGAACCATTGCAGTGTCCTGTTTGAGAAGAGCTAGTGTTGGTAGACAATCGCAGCACAAGTGACAAAGGTTCTTGGAGCAGTTTGTACCCATGTGTAAATGTGATTTCTCTAACCTCCAAGGTTTCTGCATTCTACCCATTCTGGCCCCCTGCACTTCCCCAGTTTTCTTCACTCCCCTGTTGGCGGCTGTGCCTTCAGCCTGCACCCTAAGCTCCAGAATTCACCTTAAATCTCTCCATGTCTTTCCTTTTTAAAACGATTGAAATCCGCCTCCGTGACCAAGCCTTTGATCACCTGTCCTTTTATCTCCTTATTTTGTCAGGTAATGCTCCTGTGACGTACCCAGGGACATTTGACTACTTTTAAGGTGCCACGTAAGTGTTGCAATGTCTCTAGGATCCTACAGGAATGGCTAAGCAGAGCAGAGATTAATGAGTGAATCCTCTCCCCACAAATGGCGGGATTTTGAACTTACAGCGACCTGAGTTTATATAGTGCCTTTAATGTAATAAAACATCCCAAGACTCTGCAAAGGAGCTTCATGAAACACTTAAGGAGATACGAGGACAGATGGCCAAAACTTGGTCAGAGGTGTGGGTTTTAAGGAGTGCCTTGGAGGAAGAAGGAAATGTTTAGGGAGGGGATTCTGGCGCCCCAGGCCCAGGCAGCTGAAATCACGGCAACCAGTGGTGGAGCAATTAAAATCAGGGACGCTCAAGGAGCTGTAATTAGATGAGTGCAGATATGTGGGGTGGTTAGAGATTACAAAGAGGTGAAGCCATACAGGGATTGGAAAGCGAGGATGAGAATTTTAAAATTCGGGTGTTACCTGACCGGGAGCCAATGTAGGTCAGCAAGCACTGGCAAATATATAAGGATCTTGCCCACACTGAGGTAGAGAGAGTGGGGAGATGAGGTTATTTTGTCTTTATTTGTATTGCTAACTCATGGCTGTGCTGTGTGTCAAATTAAATCTATTGTACCCTGGTCCCTTGCTCCATGTCTGGACATTTGCTCAGGGATTCTGTTCTTTGCTAATTTTCCACCCCCCTTCCTGGAGGTGCTCTGGGCATAGTTCTGTGGTACTGGACATAGGAACAGCCTCTTGAGCCTGTCCTGCCATTCAGTGAGATATGGACCATACACCATATACCTGCCTTTTCCCCATACTCCTTAAAATCTTTGCTTAGCAAAAAATCTATCAATCTCATTTAAAATTTACAATTGATCTAGCATCAACTGCCATTTGCGCAGATGGGTTTTTACGACAATCGATGATAATTTCATGGTCTTCATTCCTGAGACCAGTTTTCAATTCCAGACTCCCCAACCAGTAAAAATAGTTGCTTTTATCTATCTGACCAGTTCATCTTAATATCATAGAATTTTAACAGCACAGAAGGAGGCCATTCAGCCCATCGTGTCTGCACTGGCACTCCAAATAAGCGTTATGACCTAGTGCCATTGCCCTGCCTTTTCCCCATACCCCTGCATATTATTCCAATTCAAATAATCATCTGATGCCCTCTTGAATGTATCCACCACACTTCCAGGCAGTGCTTTCCAGACTTGAACCACTCGCTGTGTGAAAATGTTTTCTCTCACGTCACATTTGCTTCTTTTGCAAATCACTTTAAATCTGTGCCCTCTCATTCTTGATCCTTTTACGAGCGGGAACAACTTCTCCCTATCTACTCTGTCCAGACCCCTTGTAATTTTGAACATATCTATCAAATCTTCTCTCCAAGGAGAACAGTCCCAACCTCCCCAATCGATCGTCACAGCTGAAATTTCTCATCCCTGGAACCATTTTTGTAAACCTCTTCTGCACTCTCTCCAATATGTTCACATCCTTCCTATAATATGGTGCCCAGAATTGTACACAATATTCCAGCTGATGTCTAACAAGTATCTTATATAAATTCAGCATATGCTCCATGATCTTGTATCTATGCCCCTATTAGTAAAGCCCAGGATACTATATGCTTTATTAACTGCTCTCTCCAACTGTCCTGCCACCTTTAATAATCTATGCAAAATGCATCATCTCACACTTCTCTGCATTGAACTTCATCTACCACCTATCTGCCCACTCCACCAATTTGTCTGTGTCCTTTTGAAGTTCTACACTGTCCTCCTCGCAGTATACAACACTCCCAAGCTTCATATCATCCACAAACTTTGAAATTGTTCCCTGCACACCAAGATCAAGATCATTAATATATATCAGGAAAAGCAAGGGTCCCAATACCGATCCCTGGGGAACTGCACGGCAAACCTTCCTCCAGCCCGAAAAATATCCATTGACCATTACTCTCTGCTTCCTATTTTTCAGCCAATTTTGTTTCTACATTGCTACTGTCCCTTTTATTCCATGAGCAATAACTTTTCTCACAAGTCTGTTGTGTATTACTGTGTCAAATGCCTCTTGAAAGTCCATGTACACCACATCAACAACATTACCCTCATCGACATGTTCTGTTAGCTCTTCAAAAAACTCCAGCAAGTTAGTTAAACACGATTTCCCCTTTAGAAATCCATGCTGGATCTTCCTTATCAACCCATAATTTTCCATGTGATTACTAATTCTATCCTGAATAATTGTTTCTAGAATCTTGCCCATCACTGAAGTTAAACTGTCTGGTCTGTAATTGCTGGACTTATCCTTACAACCTTGTTTGAACAAGGGCATAATGTTTGCAATTCTCCAGTCCTCTGGCACCTCCCCTGAGTCTAGGGAAGACTGAAAAATTATGGCTGGTGCCCCTGCAATTTCTACTCTCACTTCCTTCAATTCAAGGAAAGGAGCATCTCCTCACCAAACTCCCTCAGTTACCAAACTCCAACTTAAGCACTCTACTACAGCCCAAAACAGCACTCCAGTGCAGACAAAGTCAGCATGATATGATAACCTACTTTTATACTCTCTGAACCTAGCCTCTGAAAACCTGATTAAGTCAGTTAACTAATTAACTAGTTACAGCCACAAACAGAGCCTCTATGAGTCCTGTTTTAAGGATGGACTAAAACTCACCTCCTTCCAACCCGAACAGCAACTTTTAGTTAATTGCTAAATTAAAGAAAGAGTAGACTTTAGATATATTTTAACCCTTAAACTCCCTCAGTTATGCAACCCAAAACAGCACTCCCGTGCTGAAATTTTGATCAAATCATCTCTTAATCTTCCAGAATCCAGATAAATCTAGGTTGCACTTCATCCAAGGCCAGTATATCTTTCCACAATACTAAAGGTATCATCCCTCTGGTACTTTAGCTGTGGTCATTTTTGAAGAGTAATGGGACCGTAGTGGGATGTACCCAAAGCATTAGCTTGGGCCTCTGAATTACTAGTCCAGTGACATTACCACTACCCTAGCATCTCCCCTTCGACATAATTGAATGGTGGAACAGTCTTGAGGGGCTGGATCAACATGTTCCTTTTGTGGTTACTCACTTTAAATAATCCCTGTCACTGGAAGGGTTTCACTGATTATTGAATCATACAGCACAGAAGGAGGTAATTTGGCCCATCGTGTCTCTGCTGGCTCTTTGAAAGATCTTTCCAGGTGATCCTACTCCCCTGCACTTTACTGATAGGGATGGAGAGTTTGGATTCCCACTGTGAAGAAGTGCTTCCCGACATCCCCACCTGGCCATCCTAGCTGGAACTTTAAGGTTGTGGTCCCTTTGTTAACCGGCATGTTGTGGTAACCCGTGTGTATTTCCTATTTTCAGGGTCTGCTGTCGGCACAGAATCAGGCTAATTCGCCAAGCGGGACCGTGGTGTAGCTAGAGTCTGATGCAAAAGTACTTTCTGCTGCGTGGGCACAGCCAGTATATCGGCACTCGCCCGTCGTTTGTCGGAGCTGCTGATGCACTGATGCTCCCGGTTCTGGGATAAGGAATCCCCAAACTGCAGCCGTCACTGGGGGAAGAAAACTCCTTTATTTATTAATAGTTTGAAACTAAATCCCTTGGCGGAGCTTGAACCTCAAATCACTTCTAATTTATGTAACTGTACAGTCTAAATGTAACCCAGCGAGCAATGTGGGGAGCTTTATCAGTGTCTTACTACAGATAGATTATTATATATTGTGTACATAGACAAAGGAACTAATTAAGGACAGGGCAATCAGTGTAATTCTCATCACAGTATCAGGTACAAGCAAAGAGCAATACAAATCTCATGAGCGTCAGAAATAGGATTGGGTCAAAAACAGGTCCCAATTTTTGGAAATGTTCATCTCCAATCTGATGCGGAAAGAGGAATTGAGGCCTTGACCGAACAATACGTCTGCTGTTGTTTGCAGAGCGGGCCAACGGAGCATTGATGGTCGCCATTTTTTTTTATTTGCACTTAATTGAGTTGTTCTACCGGAAACTGAGCTGGGATGCACTACATTTGGTGGCATTAGCTCTGGCCATAAATATTGTCTCTGCTGTG
This sequence comes from Carcharodon carcharias, assembly GCF_017639515.1. Taxonomy (NCBI): domain Eukaryota; kingdom Metazoa; phylum Chordata; class Chondrichthyes; order Lamniformes; family Lamnidae; genus Carcharodon; species Carcharodon carcharias. Next base: position 15,047,245 of record NC_054500.1, read on the forward strand.
ATTTGCAAATGATAACAAATGACTGGTTTCTCCTTTATTAAAATATTTAAAATATGTTTCTAACACGGTGGGGGTTGCTTTTCTTGACTCGTTCTAGCGTGGAGAGAGCAAGGTGAGCCTCTGCACGCTATAGAGGCAGTGTACACATAAGACAGCACTGCCATTGTGAACTTATTTCTGACTCGGATGAGGAGAAATTTCTTCACGCACACGGTTGTGAATCTTTGAAATTCTCTACTCCAGAGGGCTGTGGGTGCTGGGATGCTGCATATATGCAAGAGTGAGATCACTAGATTTTTTTGGGCAGTACAGGAATTGAGAGATGTTTCAATAAGGTGGGAAGATGGTGCTGAGGTAGAAGGTCAGCTGTGATCTTATTGAATGGTGGAGGTGGTTTAAGGGGGCAAATGGTGTCGTCCTCTTATCTCTTAATGCTTCCATTTTAACTGCCTGCCCACCGGATTTATCTGGCCCCTGAACAAGCAAGCATGGGAGGCCACCAGCTAGATTTCCCCTTGCTGCATTTTGGTGGCAATATCAGTCTATGGGCAACTTCAGCCCAGGTGTCTGTCAATTGGTATCCCTGGAAAATGACCATCCCCCATGTTTTAAGTGGGATTAAAATGCTCTTATTGGTTTCAGGCAAACAGTTCCTGAACCACCTGTTCATCCCAGCAGATCTAGGTCGTACACAAACAGACAAGAGATCTATGAAAATGGGTATCCACTCCTAGTTCTTATACCTCTGGCAATTGGACGACATGTCCATTATAGTGTGAATGGATTTGGCCCAGAGGTGCCCACTCGTGATTCGAACTTGTACCTGTGTCGTGCAGCAGATGATGCTTCAACAGTGGTTCACTGCTCGATTTGAAACACATTGTTAACTTCTGGGTCTTAAGTTGAAGGATTACAGGTTTCCCCGCTCCATGTAAGAATGAAATAAGTTTTGGCCATCTCAGTCCAGTTCTTAGCTGAAAGGACCAACACCAAAAAATGTTCCAGTTGTTTGTCTGTCTGTCTTAGGAAGCTCACAGAATAATTAGGTTATAAACTGTGGAGAAATACCTGTGATGGGAGGGAGAGGCTAGTGGGGGGGAGAGAGAGAAGAGGAAGGGTGTGGGGAGAGCTGAAGGGAGGGCAAACTGAGGAGAGAGGGAGGGTCTGGGGAGAGAGAGGAGAGGAAGAGTCTGGGAAGACAGGCTAAGAACAGTGAGGGGCTAAGAAGAGGACCTAAGAATACAGCAGAGCTGAAGGGATACAGGCTTAAAGGGAGGGGCAGAGTGAGAGGAGAGGAGGAATCTTAGAAGAGGGAGGGGCTGAGAAGAGGAAGGGAATGAGGGGATAGGATGGGGAATGAGGACAGGGTGAGGCTGAGGGAGGAATATGCAGAGAGAATGGGCTGAGGGGGGAATAATGGGAGAGGGCATGGCTGAGGGGAGAAGGAAGGTTGATGAGGGGAGATAGTGGGGCTCAGGGGGGAATGAGGGTGGGGAGAGGGGGAACAGGTTAGAGGGTAGGGCTGAGGGGGAATGTGAGAGGGCATAGCTGACAGGAGGGGGCAGGGCTGAGGGAAGAATGAAGGGAGAGGGTGGGGCTGAGGGGAGACGGTGAGCTGGGGGGAGTGAGGGAAGAGTGGGGCTGAGGGGAAGGGACAGGCTGAGTGGGTAATGATGGGAGAGGGTGGAATGAGGGGAGGGTTGGACTGAGGAAAGGGTGCAGCTGAGGGGAGGAGACAGGCTGAGTGGGTAATGATGGAAGAGAGTGAGATAGAGGAGCTGAGGGAAAATGGACCAGCTTGGAGGAGAGACATCAGCGACAGAAGCAATAACAAATTAAAATTAAGAGAATATTAATAAAGATTTCTGGATTTCATTAAATTAAAATCTGATGTAAATAGGAGTTATGGAAATAATGAAATAGAGTGAATAAGCAAAAACACACAATTAGCTACAGATTAATCTGAAATCAAGCTAAATTCAAGTTTAGTATATTTCTGAAATATTATATCTGGAGCTAAATAGATTTGGCAGGGCAGGCTATGTGTTCAGACTGTTATATGTAGGAGTTCGTGGACCATGAGACTGTTTCCAAATGCCACATCTACAGTAAGCATCTTTGGTTTGAGACACAGTCTCAGTGTTTGAGCTCGAGTACAAGTTAGAGACATTCCAATGCAAAGGGGAGGTAGAGGAATTTTTGGACAGTTTTCTCCAGAATGCAGTCACACCTCAAGAGGGGCTTAGTGGATAGATGTCTCAGTGATGCAAGGGAAGATTGGAAAAAATAGATCTGAATTTGTGATTGTGGTGTCAGACAAATGGTGATCCTTGAGGAATTACAGTTACATTATATAATTAAATCAAGTATTTAATTAATCAGATCTGGGAGGATAAAATTCAAATTGACTAAATAAGTGTTAATTGTGATAAGTACTCAGGCTATGGAATGATCACCAGAGTGCTAACCATGGCCCCAAGGAGAAGGAAACATTCCAAGGGGGCCAGGGTGGGGAATGGAATAGCAACTATCTCAGAGCAACTGGGGAAGAAATTGGAAATTGAGGGAGGTAATACATAAATTCATTAGAAAAGGTAAACGTGCTAGTAGCCTGGCAGACAGCTAATGTAATTCCTATATTTAAAAAGAGGGATAGATCAAATCTAGGTAACTATAGATCAGACAGTTTAAAAAGCTGGTAAAAGGAAAAAAATAATGTAATCCTTACTTGAAAATAAAATAGAAAAGCCTCTAGAAACTAAAAATATATTGTGTATTTCAAAAAGGAAGAAATTGTTTGACCAACCTTGAATTCTCTGAACATGTAAAGAAAATGTAGCTGATAGTGAATGTAATATAGTTGGATTTTCTAAAAGGCCTTTGATGAGGTAGATTACTGACAAAGGTCAGAACAAGCAGAGTCAGGAGACAAGTAGCAGAATGGATAGCATGCTGGCTACAAAATAGAATCCAGAGAGTACAGGAGGTATGTACTCAGACTGACAAAAGATGTGAAGTGGTTTACCACAAGGACTGATGATGGGACCACTGTTGTTCACCATTTACATAAATGATTTGGACTTGGGAATAAGATGTACAATTTCCAAATTTGCGAACCAAATTGGCAGGTGTAGTTAATACAGTGAACGATTGAAACAAAATAAGTTCTGCAACATTAGTAAATTCTCAAAATGGGTTTGTAATTGGCAAACGAACCACAATATTGCTAAGTGTGATGTGGTCACTTTGGTACGAAGAATAAGATGCCACATAGTGGAAAATGCGACCTGTGTTTTCACAGAGTCCGAACGGCTCCAGAGCCATTTAAAAATGGCAGATGGGACCAGATTTCAGCATTCCTGTTCCCAGCGCCCCCAATTTTCATTGGCATGGATTAAGCGTGCAGGTAGCGAGCCTGCATCTCTGGTCTTGCAGCCTTCATTTTGCAGCCAGGCATCTTCTAGTCCCCTGCAATTTTCATGATGTCAGGCCAGCTTCTCCATGACTTATGGTTCACGGCCCCTCATAGCAGTCCTAAGCCATGGTCTGGATTTGGAGGCTTTTTGAAAATTAAGTTCAAAAGGTCTTATCCATGCTCCCCGTGCTCTATCCATTCCAACTCAGTTCCAATTTATGGCCCCGATAGACCCCTTTACAAGTGTACAATATGTACAGAACCAATAAGCTATAATAACAATGGCATGTATCAAACTGCTCAGAAAAGAAAACATCTATTCACAAATCGTCTTCAAACAAATGCTCTTCCTACAACCCTATAAAAATGTCAATCAGACAGACCGCTAAAGTATCAATAACAGAGGCTTCAAACACTTCACATCTCTTAACCTTGTGCAAATAAACATTGAGACATTGACAAGAGATCACAGAAAGAACCACTTCTTATAAACACTTAAAAATATCAATCAAACAATGTCAAGAGTTCTATACAGTTGTCTAAACAAAACCCACTACTAAGATAATCCTTTTATGACTCTGGGCTCTCAGCCAAGCCTCATTGTGTATGCTTTAAGGGCAAGTGTTACTCAGGATACATTAATGGAATAGATGTGTAAGTGGTGCTAATAATGCTATGTGCTGATCTAGAAAACATACCAGTATAACATTTTCAAACACCTATATGCGTATCCTACCATGTTGACATGGTGCATCATGTGTGGCTTCAGCTGAGGTAAGTGAAATGAGTCAGATCCCTGCTCCAACAGCTGAGTTGCTTTTGACCTATGACCTCTGGGATTGGAGAATGATGGCTCCGCTAAAGACTGCTCCAACCCAACGGGTGAGAAAGGGGAGCATTCTCAATGGAGTCCAAATTCCATGTCCCCTCTTATGAGTAACATCACTCCTATTACTCTGCTGGAGAGCAGCTTGCTGATATGGCCTGCAAGGACCTGTGCTTGATTCTTTATGGATTGTGCCACTCTTTCCATGACAGTCTCACAATTAATTGTGACAATAATGCAAGCCTGTTCAAGCTCAATTCCTCTCTCCACTATTGTGGAGGGTGTGCGTGGCATATCCATCAGTGCCTTAGAAAGCCGCTGCTGTCAAAGCCACTATCAATCTCCTTCTCAACAATGATTCAGCATCGTGTCCAGCTAAGCAGAGCCAGGAGAGGGTTGCACTCCCTGAAGTGGACCCTCCACAGCTGTCCCTGTCACTAAAGTCTGCTCATACTCACGTGAAGTATAAATCACCCAGTGAAAAGTTAACTCTTTCTCTGACTAGACACATTGAGGTGCAAGTTTTTTGTGCTGGCTGGATGGTTGTATTTCCTGTGCATCCTCAGAAAAAAGATATTCTGAGGAATTGTCCTCTTTATCACCAGTGATTGATACATGGGGAGGGGAGGAAGTGCATACAATGTGAAGATGTTCCCTGACAACCCTCATTCACCCACATCCCTCATTCTCCCTCCCAATTCCCTCTCCTCATGATCCCCATATTCTCCTCCCCCACCACATTCCCCCTCTCCTTCCTTTTCCTTCCCCCACATTCCCCCTCCTTCCTTTCCCCTCCCCTCCCCATCTCCCTCTCCCATTCCCCCATATCCCCTCCCCTCTAATTACCTTTCCCCCATTCCTGTCCCATATTCCCCCTCCACTCATTCCCCATCGCCCTCATTCCCCCATTCCCATTTCACCGTCCTTACACCCTTATTTCCCCTCCCACATCCCTTTATTCCCCCATCCTCTCATTTCCTTCTGTCTTTCCCTCATCATTTTCCCGATGTTTCCCCCCTCATTTCCCACCCTTACCCCCACCTCCCTCATTTCCCTGCCTCTATCCCGTTCCCTCTTCATCAATATTCCTCCCCCTCATCCCTCATTCTCATTTCCCCTCCCCTTTCCCCAACACCTCAGTTTCCCTCCCTCAATCCCCTCCCACCTCATTTCCCTCCCCAAAGCCCCATTTCCCCATCCCCCTCTGTTCCCCTCCCTCAGTTCCCGACACCCCCTCAGTTGCCCTCCCCTTCCCCCAGCCACCCGATTCCCGTCGTCCCTCATTACCCCGCCTCATCCCCCCTCCCCTCCCCGTTTCCCCCTCCTTCTCCCCACCCCCTCATTCCTCCCACCCCACCCCCCTCGTTCACCCCACCCCACCCCTCCCCCTCCTTCACCTTCCCCCCACCCCGCCCCCTCGTTACCCCCGCACCTCCTCGTTCCCCCACCCCTCCCCTCTCGTTCCCCCAAGCCCTCCCTTCCCCTCTTGTTCCTCCCAGCCCTCCCCTCGTTCCCCCCACCCCTCCCCTCACTCCTCATACCACCGGCCCCCTCGTACCCCCCGACACCTCCCCCCTCGTACCCCCGACCCCTCATATACCCCAAACCCTCCCCCTCGTATCCCCGACCCCTCCCCCTCTTAACCCCCGACCCCTCCCCCCTCGTATCCCCCCAACCCCTCCCCCTCCTTTCCACTCCCCGTTTTGCCCTCCGCCTCCAACACATTTCCCCCCCACTCGTTTTCCCCCTCCCCTCCCCCGTTTCCCCTTCCCCAGCCCCTCATTCCTCCCACCCCACCCCTACCACCCACGTTCCCCCGCACAAACCCTCTTTCCCCCACCCCTCATCCCCCCACCCCACCCCCTCCTTCCCCTCCCCCAACCCTCCCATCTCGTTCCCCCCACCCATCCCCCCTCGTTCACCCCACACCTCCCCCCTCGTTCCCCCCACCCTTTCCCTCCCCCCTCGTTCCCCCCACCCCTCCCCTCCCCCCTTGTTCCCCCACCCCTCCCCCTCATTCCCCCCACCCCTCCCCTCCCCCTCATTCCCCCCACCCCTCCCTTCCCCTCTCGTTCTTCCCAGCCCTCCCCTCCCCCTCGTTCCCCCCACCCCTCCCCTCCCTCCTCATACCACCCTCCCCCTCGTACCCCCCAACACCTCCTCCTTCGTACCCTCGAACCCTTGCACCACTGGCCCCTGACCCCTCCCCCTCGTATCTCCAACCCCTCCCCCTCGTAAACCCCGACCCTTCCCCCCCCCACCCGACCCCTCCCCCCTCCCCGACCCCTCAAACCCCTCCCCCACCCTCCCCCTCACCCCCTCCCCTCCCCCCACCCCCACGACCCCTCCCCCTCATTCCCTCACCCCTCCCCTCATTCCCCCCACCCCTCCGCTCCCCCTCATTCCCCCCACACCCTCTCCCACCCCTCCCCCTCATTCCCCCCACCCCTCCGCTCCCCCTCATTCCCACCCCTCCACCTCGTTCCCCCCACCCCTCCCTCCTCATACCACTCCCTCTCCCCCCTCGTACCCTTGGACCACTGGCCCCCGACCCCTCCCCCTCATATTCCTCGACCCCTCCCCCTCATATCCCCAACCCCTCCCCCTTGTAAACCCCGACCCTTCCCCCCCATATCCCCGACCCCTTCCCCCCTCACCGCGCCCTCCCCTGAACCCTCCCCCACCACCCCGAACCCTCACCCACCCTCCCCCCACCCCCAGTCCCCCAATCCTTCACCCCCTCCCCCAAACCCTCACCCTCTCCCCCGACCCCCCCTCCCCACCTCATTTCCCCCGACGCCCCTCCCCACCTCGTTTCCCCCTCCCCCACCCCCTCGTTTCCCCCGACCCCCCCCTCCCCACTTCGTTTCCCCCTCCCCCCCCACCACCCCCTCTCCCCAGCCTCCTCCCCTGACCCCTCCCCCACACCCCCTTCCTCCCCCCCGACCCCACCCCGCTCCTCCCCCCCGACCCCACCCCCTCCTCCCCCCGACCCCTCCCCTCCCCCCCACTCCTCCCCTCTCCCCCAACCCCCCTCCTCCCCCCCGACCCCACCCCATCCTCCCCCCCGACCCCACCCCATCCTCCCCCCCGACCCCTCTCCCCACCCCACTCCTCCCCTCTCCCCCAACCCCTTTCCCCCGACCCCCCTCCTCCCCCCCACCCCGACCCCTCACCCCCACCCCCCGTATCCCCCGACCCCTCACCCCCCGTATCCCCCGACCCCTCACCCCCGTACCCCCCAACTCCTCACCCCCCTCCTTATCCCCTGACCCCTCACCCTCTCGTATCCGACCCCTCCCCCCTCCCTCGTATGCCCCGAACCCCACCCACACACTCGTATCCCCCCCACCCTCGTATTCCTCCCACCCACCCCCCACCCCGTATTCCTCCCACCCACCCACTCCCCTTCCCCCTCCCTCGTATTCCTCCCACTCCCCTTCGTATCCCCCCACCCCCCGTATCCCCCCCACCCACCCAACCAACCACCCCCTCCCTCATATCCCCCCACCACTCGTATCCCCCCCACCCCTTGTAACCCCCCCACCCACCCGTATCCCCTCGTATCCCACCCACCCACCCTCCCCCCACATCCCCCCACATCCCCCCCACCCACCCACCCCCTCGTACTCCCCCACCCACCCCTCGTACTCCCCCCCACCCACCCTCCCCCCATATCCCCCCCACCCACCCTCCCACTCGTATTCCCCCCCACCCACCCACCCCCCCGTATCCCCCCCACCCACCCTCCCCCCCCCGTATCCCCCCCACCCACCCTCCCCCCCCCGTATCCCCCCCACCCACCCTCCCCCCCCGTATCCCCCTCACCCACCCTCCCCCCCCGTATCCCCCTCACCCACCCTCCCCCCCGTATCCCCCTCAACTACCCCCCACCACCCCCCCGTATCCCCCGACCCCTCACCGCCCCCCCCCCCCACCCACCCTCCCCCCCCGTATCCCCCCCACCCACCCTCCCTCCCTCCCCCCCGTATCCCCCTCACCCACCCTCCCCCCCGTATCCCCTCACCCACCCTCCCCCCCGTATCCCCCCCACCCACCCTCCCCCCCGTATCCCCCCCACCCACCCTCCCCCCCCGTATCCCCCCACCCACCCTCCCCCCCCGTATCCCCCCCACCCACCCTCCCCCCCCGTATCCCCCTCACCCACCCTCCCTCCCCCCCGTATCCCCCCCACCCACCCTCCCTCCCCCCCGTATCCCCCTCACCCACCCTCCCTCCCCCCCGTATCCCCCTCACCCACCCTCCCTCCCCCCCGTATCCCCCTCACCCACCCTCCCCCCCGTATCCCCCCACACCCACCCTCCCTCCCCCCCCCCCCACCCACCCTCCCTCCCCCCCGTATCCCCCTCACCCACCCTCCCTCCCCCCCGTATCCCCCTCACCCACCCTCCCCCCCGTATCCCCCCCACCCACCCTCCCTCCCCCCCGTATCCCCCTCAACTACCCCCCACCACCCCCCTCGTATCCCCCGACCCCTCACCGCCCCCCCCCCCCCCCCCCCCCACGTCTTATTTTCCACCCTTAACCCTCCCCCCCCCCCCCATGCTAGATTGGACGATAAGAATTGGGCGTGGCCTCCCCATTATCCAACCAGCGTCGCCGCTCAGGCGGTGCTGGAAGATTCTGGAATCGCGGCGATGCGCGAGAGCTAAACGGCACAAAGATTTAAATCAGCGGCCGGCAGCCTCCCTCCTCCCGCCACCCCCTCCCCGGACTGAGCAACCGCCGTTGCCGGCCATCCGGAGCCGCTTGTTGATCGGAGGCCAGTCGGAGCCGGGCGGGCGGTGTGAGCTGGGCTGGGCCGGGCCTTGTGGCGGAGATGGAGGAGGAGTCGTACAGAGTGATGTCGGCGCCGGCGGTGGAGGTGCGGATCACCAGCTCGTTGACGTCCTTTGTCTCGGAGAAAAGGTTCAACCGCGGCATCACCGTGTCCGAGCTGAAAGTGAGTGAGGGAGCGGCCGGGGGGGGCCGCACGGGCTGCGAAATCAAAACCCTCGGGAGATGGAGCCTCCGAAGGGGGGGCGCGGCGGTGTGGGGGCGGGGCCAATTGGTCGGGGGGGCGGGCCCAATTGGTCTAGGGGTCCGATTGATGGGGGGCGGGGCTTCGGTATCCGATTGCCCCCGCCGCCCCTCTCCCCCCCCGCAGGGAGTTAAGGTTGCGCCTGCGCCCTTTGCAGCAGCTGTCATCGACAGATGTGTCAAAGCCCCTGACCAGCCAGCCAGCCAGTCAGGCGGTGCCTGCTGTTTGCGCTCGCCTTCCCAAGAGCTCCCTGGTCAGACTGGGTTAAAGATCACAGGGCGGCCAGTGGAAACGTTTCAAAGATACCCTGGTTTGAAGAAGATGGGCTTTGACCTCAACAGCTGGGAAGAGAGCGCACTGGACCACCCATGGTGGCCTCCCCTGCTTCACCAAGGGGTAGCTGGTTTCGAAGCAGGGTGGATGACAAAGGACGAAAGACGCGAGAGCAAGAAGAAAGCTCAAGAAGGCATCCCCTCGTGGACCATGGACGGACTGGCTGACTGACTAATGGAGTGCTTCCCAAACACACACACACACCCTGGGGGATGTTTGTATTCTTCCCTGCAGAGCAGTGGAGGCAGGGTCATTGAATATGTTTAAGGCAGAAGGTAGATTCTTGACTAACGAGGGAGCCAGAGGTTATGGGGGGGTGGGGGGTGGGGGTAGACAGGAATGGAGAGTTGAGACCACAATCAGATCAACCATGATCTTATTGAATGGTGGAGCGGGCTCGAGGGGCTGAATGGCCTACTCCTAATTTGTATGCTTGTATTAGAAGGAACCTCACAGATGTCAGAAATCAGTCTGAGCTTGACATCAGCCATTACTGCCATGGAGCTCACAACCCCTGTTGGGGTCATGACCCACAGTTTGGGAAGCCCTGGACTAATGACTGGCTGTTGTTGTGAAATGTGGATTTTTGGATTCGTTTTTTCCATTTTAATGTTCTCTCTCTTAGCCTTCTACTTTCCCCTACACCGACTTTGACCCATCCCTTTGTAGCCTGTCTCTTCCTCCCCACTTTCTTTCTGCCCCTCTCTACTCTGGGACTCTGTGGCAAGCATCCTTCTCTTTTTCGGAGCCCACCATTAGTTAGTCACCTGCAGTAGGCAGCTAGAGGCAGTAAATGCTATATAATCTTTAATAACTACCTATATGCAGCTTTTTGATTTCTGTAATTTGTCTTATGCTTTTCAAAAGCTAACCAGCTGATACTTCACTTAAAAAAGCTTTTTTTTTAATGTGTCAGGATGAGGGATATGCTAAGAGATGGGCCATTTTATCCACTTGAAGTATATGGTGTCAGCATTGGACATGCACAGGGTCATGAGCTCTAAGGCAGTAATGGCTGCTGCAGAGCTCGGATTGATTTCTAACATTTGCGAGGTCCCTCCTAATGTGAATATATAAATTAGGAGTAGGCCATTCAGCCCATCAAGCCTGCTCCACCATTCAGTAAGATCATGGTTGATCTGATTGTGGCCTCACTCCAAATTCCTGCCTATCCCCCATATCCTCTGGCTCCCTTGTTAATCAAGAAAATCACAGACATGCTATTCTAAACGTCTCCCTTAAATCAGTGGAACACCAGTTTATCTGGGGAAAACTAGAGGGATGAAGCACTTGTCTGCACCCACTGTTAAAGCAGTGTGCAGTTCTGTGCTGCAGCACATGGGGACATCCTGGCCTCAGACTAGAATGAAAGTCACGCCAGCTGATTTTTGGGATTGGGCACTTCTGTGAGAAAAGATAATGGGCATCTGGTGGAACATATTAACATTTTAAAATGGATATTTTGAGTAAAGGTGAAGATTGGAATCGAAGGTAGGACATTCAAGCAAGATGGTAAGGCAGAAGCAAGTAACCAATTGATTGCTTCCTACGCTACAACAGTGACTAGACTTCAAAAGTACCTCAATGGATGTAAAGTGCTTTTGAGATGCCTGGCAGTCATGAGAAGCACTATATAAGTGCACGTCTTTCTTTTGCTTCTCCCCCTTAGCTTTAGCGTTACTCAAAGCCAGAATCCTGGTTGATGGAAATGATCTGGTATTATTTGGGAGCTCAAAATACAAGATACAGGATTAATAATGTGCTGCTGGGATTATATTTCCTGTAAACTACGCAGGTGCACAGCCATACAGCAACCCAGAATGTATTGTGCAGTACAACAAACAACCAGCCAAAGTTCCCTTTTAATACATAAATAACTGGGATTTGGGAATAGAACAGAAGGTACTAATGATAGGATGTTATGTCTTTGCACTTTTTGACTATATTTACTCAAAAGATATGGAAACATGTTTATTTTAATCTTGGCCTTTATGCATAGTGTTTTCACAAGTATTTTTTGGCAAAAAAAGGCTTTGACTAGTTAGGATTAAGGTGCTAATTTGATAGCTCTGTTGTCTCAGGGTCTGTACATTTTGCTGGCCTGCCTTTAGAAATTGCACAATATCTCATGTTGTTTTGGAAAGTTGTTGATCACTTTTCCTAGCTGCGGAATCAACAACAACTTTTATTTCTGTAGCATCTTTAATGTAATAAAACATCCCAAGGCACTTCACTGGCGCGTTATAAAACAAAATTTGACACTGAGCCATGTAGGGAAACATTTTAGGTCAGATAACCAAAAGCTTGGTCAAAGAGATAAGATTGGGTGGGTGTTGGACTGGGGCAGTCATGTTTTAAAGCAGAAGGCTGCTGAAAGCATAATTTACATCTATGGAGTTAGGTCACAGATCAGCCATGATCTCATTGAGTAACAACAGGCTGGAGGTGCTAGATGGGCTATTCCTGTTCCTAAGTGCCCTCTAAGGTGTATGAATGTGCAGCAGCCCAGAAAATACCCCGCTAGCAGTTCCGTTCAAGATGACATGGACGTGTGTGTTTTTAAAAATTTAAAAGGTACCGTGCATTGAAATGAACAGGTTGCACACCAGAAAAAAAAGGAAAATTGGCTAGAAGGATACATTGAAGAGAGTAGTTGATAATTAATTTAAGGCAGGTGGCCCCACTGTTATGGGGAAGAACAGCATTTTTTTTATTTCTATACTACTCTGCAAAATATAATGGTACTGATTTTAAAATAAGACTAAGCTGTGCAGACCCAGTATCCATTTTCTGTTGAAGTCCTAGATATGTTGTGACAAACCTGTTTTTAAAACCTTGCTATTCACCTTTTATGATAGTGCAAACTGGAACTAATTGTGGGCTCTCCAGCCTCCTGCATGGAGCTGCAGCTGTTCAGTCCAGATGACAAATTCATCGGCTTGCTGAACCAAGATGATGCACTGCTTGGTTCCTATCCCATTGACGACCGCTGCCGGATACATGTGAGTATAGCACAGTCACACAAATACTTTCAGTGAAGCTCATCGAAGGTGAACCTCCCAGCTGTTCAGGTTACAACAGGTTGAGATCAATATTGTAAATTTCAAAAGTCCTTTTTTTAAAATCTTCCACTTTTTAAATATTCCTTTCTTTTTAGTTGCCCTTGATACCTTCAAGTGCTTTTTCAGTCTTCCTTGTTGCACATATTATCATTTTGGTGGTGTTGCTTTTTCTAATTCCAGCAGTTAGGCTAGCAATTGAAAGCAGAATTAAGCCAATGCTCCAGAATTGTGCCTGCTGTCCATTTTGGATGTGCTGTTAGATCAATAACAAATGTCTGGCTGTTCATAACCCTGGCTCCATTTGAAGCTGGTCAGGAAACTGTAATGTTATGATTATTGTTGTTATGCTACCAAAAGCAACTAAACTGTTTGTCTTGGTCATTGCTCTTTGTGGGAGCTTGCTGAAAACACAATTACTACTGCCTGTGTAACGTTTGCAGCTTTTCAGAAACAGTTGATGCTCTGTGGGGCTTTGTGGAATGTCCTCTCAATCTAGGAAGGCATTTGAAATTTTGTGGAAAACTTGTAAGCCATTCTAAGTGAATTTAGTAAATCTGTCCTTTCCTATAACTTCTGCGTTCCTCTTTCAATCTATATCCAAGTTAAAATCTCTCTCTCTATTGCCCCTAACTGACTGGGCCTAGTTTGAAATGAAATTAACTGCCCCTCCATTTAAGGCCCACTCTTGCCCTCATGCTCTTCAATCTTTAATTATCCCAGCTAATAGTGTATAAAATTTGATTCTTTTCACCGGACTTTTAATTAAAAAGCTGGAAATACAAAATAAAGTTGAAGAATGGGTTAATGCCTTGTGTACACAATCAACTTAGAGGGCCAAAATTACTTTTAATGGAGATCTGTAGAATATTTTTCTCTGGAATATCACCAAAATAGGATGAATGTGCTCTGAAACTTCTGATCACGATGGATTGGAAAAAAAAATAGATTGCTTGTGATGAAAGCTTAAAAAAGCAATTTCACTTCCTGGAAACTGAAAGAATGAATTAAATGTACCTTTTTTAAAGATTACTAAAGCCTTAGTGGTGGCATGAAATCAGCACAATGGAGTGAATTCATTTTGTCTCATCATTGCTCTTGAGCAGACAGACAGGAATTTATATAATAATGGTACTAAATCGTTAAACTTTTATTAATCCTGCATTTGATAAATCAAATAGATTCACTGAATTATCAAAATACCACACGGTTGTAGGTGAAGTTCTACTAAGTACAGATAGATATACAATTAGCTGTGATAATTAAAGATTGGGGAGTGTGAAAGTGGCCGAAAGAGAGAACTTGATCTAAAGTGACATTTAGATGGAGGGGCAGTTGATTAAATTTCAGAGTAGACCTGGGCCACTTAGGGGCAACAATGGGAGATTTTAACCTGTTAGGTATGTTTTGGCACAGTACAGAAGAAGTGTACTTGATGGAAATTGGTTAGAGTTCCTGGGGCAAACAATCAGCGCAGTTATTATCATTTCCCTTTTAAAGTTAACTGGGATGATTTCATATGTTTGTTTTGTAGGTAATTGATCAAAGTGGAGTGAAGATTGGAGAGTTTGAGGATGTGTCTAAAGTTATAAAGTACGAAATGTCCAATGAAGCATATGATAAGAGAACAGGTAAGATGACTTCGCGCAATATCACGTACTGTTTTATTTATTTCTTTTATACTTGTACTCCAACCATGGAATGTTGAGTCTGCATTCTATAATGTGTAGAATTGTTTTCGTAAAATTAAGAGTATTTGGCTCAATTTTCTGATTTAACTATGTTAGTTCAGATGGCTAGGCTCTGGCTGCCAGATTGCTCTTAAACCAGGTACTGAGAAGTGTACAGGTGTCACCCGAGGTGATGAACTTGAGAATTGCAGGGTTGAAATGCATTTGAAACACTAAATCTGGTTTTTAGTTAAATCTTTTTATTGTGTTCGACTATGTGACGCATGAAATGTCTCTTAAGTAGCAGATATCCATAATAAACTATATTCCCCTTTTGGGGATCCTTTCGATGCTGACTTTTGCTAAATTGTGAAGGAGAGCCCAAGAGCTTCATAGACCTAGATGATTCATTATATCCTGATAGCTATTGTGAATTAAACTCCCAGATATGAAGTAACTCCTACAAAACACCAGATGCCAACCACTCCACCTGACTTGTTGTCTCACTCCCTTTTGCTGTCTCAAGGCTCATCTCATTTCACAGTGTAATGACGAGATTTTGTCAAACAGACATGGACCACACAAACTGCATTTTCAGCCAATGTGAAACAGCATAGTCAGCTAAAGTGTGTACCCTGCCATGCTTTAAACTCTAAAGCTGACCCTGCGTACAGGAATCTTTTAACCACTTTGTTATTTCTAGCTACAACACGCACTCAGCAGCCATTAATAGGTAAAAAAGAAAGCAAAATAACCTTGATTGTCTAAGATACTCTAATCCTACGTGTATATCTATACATGACTAAGGTATCTTACAGAAACTTGCCGCAATTCAGGCTTCTTCCCAATACTTTCCCTGATCTTGCTGCAAGAGGCAGATTCCTTGGGCAAATCCACATTTCCTATAATATGAAACTAATTTTAAGTAACAGCTTGGATAGTGTGGAGCAGTGAATCCTTGTACCATTCGGGTTATGCACCAGAAATATGATCTGTAAGCCGTATCCTCCAGATCTGAGTTAGTGAAAGCACTCTTCTGATGGATCACATTTTGGCTCAAGCTAAAAACTACTTCTGAAGTTTAGCTTTTATTTTAAATTTATAATTTATTTTTAACAGCATACTTCATTTAACTCCCCCCCCCCCCCCCCCCCCCCCCCCCGGCCATCCAAAGTTCCTGTACAAAAATTCTGACATTTACATTTCTGTTAGTAACCTTTTGAATCTTGTGATGAGAAATTTTGTTAGAACTGATTCTCGTGGAGGCTCTATTAATCTCCCAACTTGGACAGCAGCAAAGCAAAACTAGGAATTTAGAGAATGGGCACCAGCCTGGCTAAATTACTATGCCCAGGCTGGCACAGTGGTGCGATAGCATTCCATCTTGATAAGGCAGCGTTGCCTGGTATCTGCTCAGTAAATAGGAATGTGAACAAAATGCATCCTCATCAGACTGTTCCCCTAGCTGATTAACTATTATGTCAAACAGTCTTGCTTGCTTTCCCCATAGTTATTTTATCCAGCTTCTAAATTCCATTTTTGATGGTAGACCACTCAAGAATTACTCAATTCATTTACCCTTTATAAAGGAAAAAGTACAAAATCTTGTAGTTTGAAATAGGATTGACTTTGACTCATTAGCCTTTTTCTTCTCTGGGAGGAGGGAGTTAGGGAGTGCACTTTGAAAGTACTGAGCTGGCTTTGCTGAGCTGGTGAGTGAAGCTTACTGTGTGACATTGGTCAGGGAAATTTCATTTCCCTCCCCGCATCAATTTGTTCAGTTAACTTTTGTAATAAGTTGTTGAACTGTGCTCCCAACAAATGTGTGAGACGATGTTAGCTAAGAGTGCTTCAGGCAGTTTGTAACTGAACAATTAACTGGTTTTGATTTTAGATTCAATGCGTTTGTTCATGAAACGCAGTAAACTAGGCTTGTATAATGAGGAACAAAAAGCAAAGGATAAGATCGATCTCGAGCGGAGGATACAAGAAGAAAAGGCTTTGGCTGACGCCATTCTAGTTGGTGCAAGATGTGAGGTTCTAATCCCTGGGCAGCCATCCAAGCGGGGTACAGTAATGTATGTGGGTAAGTTGGTTGTGACTTGTAGGGTCCACAATTTAAAGTATCTTCCCATCCTCTCAGTGATGTATTTTATTGTGTTCTCTTTTGCAGGCATCAGATGCTTCCCTTCCCTTCCTTTTTGTCCCACTGACCCTATTTTTTCCCTGCCACTCACCCACCCCTACAGTGTTTCCTTTTGTGTTGTATCTTATTGTTGAATAAAATGAAATTTAGAATGTTAAAGTAGCTCCATCAGAGCCCACTAAATGTATTTGTGGCCCATCTAATCTGGGAAGGCCATGGTTGGTTGGGCTGCCAGCAATAAAGGAATCGCTTTAGTGTAGCTTTGGTTCCTGTTACATCCCATACTCTTGATTTCAGCTAACCATTTGTAGCAACATGTCCTACCACATAATGAGGCAGCATCTAATTGGGAAGAGGACTTTTGTCCACTGTGATATTTTTAAATCTACACTGGCCTGTGTGTTCTACCCTAGGGAAGTTCACTGCTTTCCTCAAGGCAATCCCAGTGTACTTTTCGTTTACATATTGCATGCTACGCAGAGGTATCCTGAAAAATTTTCCTCAAAAAAAATTTTGTTCAGCTTGTTTGTTCTAGTGGAGCAGTTGTCAACATGAAACAGGATCTACAGAACTCTTTGGGCCAGGCATTTTTAACCATCATGTGCCTAGTCATAGATTTCAGTTGCACATTCACTGCCACTTAGTGTGTATTCATGGTAAACATTCACAAGTTCAGTCTGGGTTTGCACATTGTCTCAAATATCAACAGTGAGTGTGTATCACCTGTAGTTTTTCTATTTCAGGTCAAACAGAATTTAAACCCGGATACTGGATTGGACTAAAATATGATGAACCTTTAGGAAAACATGATGGCAGGTAAAGCCTGTGCTGTGAAATTCAATTGTTAGCAGTAATTGGTTATTGTCTTGTACTGAAATAGCATTTTGAATGTAAAATTGCCACAGTCAAACTGGTCTGAGTTCTTTGCTCTACAGGTAATTAATTGCTTTTTGTGTTTTCTGCAGTGTGAACGGAAAGAGGTATTTTCAATGTCAGCCCAAGTACGGTGCGTTTGTGAAGCCACAGTCTGTAACAGTGGGAGACTATCCGGAGGAGGACTACGGTCTAAATGACGAAATGTGAATGCTAATTACCTACATCTTAGAAGCATTGACACACTGTCTGTGGACTTGTCCCGATAATCCTGAATACAAGTGATTCCTCCTTACAGCTACATTCAGGTGCTTGGAGTTTCTGAATACACTGGGACTTTGTTATTTGTTTTAGATGCTCTGCAGAGAGAGTTTTGCTCGAGATGTCCATTACTTTTATATTTGCAAGATTAATATTCCCAATTTACTAGCTGACACTGGTTACATGTAAATCTGTACAGAATTTGCAAAGTACAGTGGTTTGACACACCTGGCCATTTCCTGAGTCACTCTTGGGATCTCTATGTAAACACTTGTGAAAAGTTGCTACTCCTAATGTAAGCCATGGAAATTAATGTTGCATTGCATCAGACCACAACCATGGCTCAACAATGCCCAGCACTAGTCATTTAGGTACATTTGTGAAAGAGTAGTGTTTGTTCCTTCTGAACATTGTCTCTTTTATACTTAAATGTATTTTGCTCACTAGGGCAGAGGTCTGAGCTTTCAGCTGAAATAATTGATCTGCTGCTGATTGCCACAACAGTAACTTTAGATTATATATCCAGCTACCTTGGTGATTACTCTTTTAAAGTTAGCAGATTGTATGTCACTTGTTTCCTGGGGTAGGTCACAATGATGCTTGTTGTCAAATCTTTTTAACTTATTCTGAGACACCTCTGGGTGCAACTTCTGTAAACAAAAGGCTTTAAATCTGACATCAAAACTGTCTTGATTCTGTACTGAGTTATTTATGCAGAGGACAATATCCCATCAGCTGTGTAAAAGATTGGATGGTAAATATGTCTTAATTTTACTATTGTTTATTTTTATCCTTTCCCAGTGAGTTTGTAACACTTAATTGAGATTTAAAGTTTGCATTATCTTGCCAAACACCCACTTTCTTCTATTTAAAAAGAGGGAGGGCAGTGATTTACTCCCATGTCAATGAAATGTTGCTTTATAACTAGGGTGTGCACATAACATTTTTGTGTTGAATGAAAAGGATATTTTTGTTTTGCCTTAACTTCTGATTTTTGCTGATGATTACTTAATGCAGTGAGAGATTTAACATTTTAAGTACTGTGCCATTCACTTACCTCTCTCCACATTTTTATCACCAAGATGTGTTTGACAATTGCTGCACTATTAAGATTGCCCCTGCGGCAAGGTTTTGGCACATGTACACCAATGTAAAAGATAGTGAAGAAATAAAGCATCCTTACCTCATAGAAGCTTTACATTGCATTCTGGTATACCATCTGTTGTGCAAACTGTATTTTATAAGTTTATAGTTTATTTTTGTCAACAGCAGTGCACTCATCAGAACTTTAATTAGTTTTTGACATGGGAGGGTGGCTGGGGATGGTGGGGGGAAAAGGTGGTACACCTACATAAGAGATGAATACGCGGAAAATCATGCACTAGAGTAGTACATGGGCAAAATATAGGTTTCCATCTAATAGAGGGTGGTGGCTTAAGAGGAGAGAGAGAGAATAATAAAATAATAAAATATTGATAAAAACAAAAAAACTGCGGATGCTGGAAATCCAAAACAAAAACAAAAACAGAATTACCTGGAAAAACTCAGCAGGTCTGGCAGCATCGGCGGAGAAGAAAAGAGTTGACGTTTCGAGTCCTCATGACCCTTCGACAGAACTTGAGTTCGAGTCCAAGAAAGAGTTGAAATATAAGCTGGTTTAAGGTGTGTGTGTGTGGGGGGAGCGGAGAGAGAGAGAGGTGGAGTGGGGGTGTGGTTGTAGGGACAAACAAGCAGTGATAGAAGCGGATCATCAAAAGATGTCAACAACAATAGTACAAAAGAACACATTGATGTTAAAGTTGGTGATATTATCTAAACGAATGTGCTAATTAAGAATGGATGGTAGGGCACTCAAGGTATAGCTCTAGTCGGGGTGGGGAGAGCATAAAAGATTTTTAAAAAATTTTTTTTTTAATTTTTTAAAAAATAATGGAAATAGGTGGGAAAAGGAAAATCTTTATAATTTATTGGAAAAAAAAAGGAAGGGGGAGACAGAAAGGGGGTGGGGATGGGGGAGGGAGCTCACGACCTAAAGTTGTTGAATTCAATATTCAGTCCGGAAGGCTGTAAAGTGCCTAGTCGGAAGATGAGGTGTTGTTCCTCCAGTTTGCGTTAGGCTTCACTGGAACAATGCAGCAAGCCAAGGACAGACGTGGGCAAGAGAGCAGGGTGGAGTGTTAAAATGGCAAGTGACAGGGAGGTTTGGGTCATTCTTGCGGACAGACCACAGGTGTTCTTGAGCCTTTTAAAGGTAGTACTTACTTGGAGGGGCAGAATACCTCAATTGATGTGCATAGAACAAGAGAGTGGTCAGCGGGGACCTTAAAAGTGCAGGCATGTGAGGCTAGCCTAAGCAGTGGAAGGTGACTGCACTTTAAGGGTAGTGTGGCGAAGGTAGTTGAGGTACTGTGCTGGGAGGAGTACAGTGGTTGAGGCCAAGGGGGTAAGGGGTTGGTGAGGTTCACAGCGAGTGCTATGCTGGGGGCCGGGGAGAGGGGGGGGTGGGAATGAAGGAGTGAAGGGAAAATTGTAACACAAGTAGGCCACTCAGCCCCTCAAATCTATTCTGCCACTCAGAACATGGATTAACGGAAATAAGGTGCAAATTAGCCATTTTTTTCCCTATATATCCTTTGATATATACGTTGTTAGGTTAATTGGTCTATTTTGGAAAATTACAGGCTTTGGGGGGTGGGGAAGAACGGAACTCCAGATATCGCATTACCCTTTGTGTGGAAATGGTGTTTCCTGGTTTCATTTCTGAAAGGCTTAGCTCTGATTGTAAGACTATGACCCCCCCCAAGTTCTATTTCTCTGCATCTAGCCTCTTTAATCCTTTATTCTATTTCAAATACCTCCAATTAGATCAACCTTCCAAGGGAAAATACAAGCCAAACCTATGAAACCTGACTTCCAGAATTTAACCCATTAAACTCAGTTTCATTTTGCTGAGTCTGCACTGTCCTTTTCAGTTTATCCTTCCTGAGCCGAACTTTGTAATCTAGATAGGGTTGACCAAGGCTCCAGAATAAATGAAGTGTAACTTCCTAGTCTTCCTGTCCCAACCCTCTTGACGTTAAGAATAACATTCCGTTAGACTGTGCAATTGATCTTTGTACCTGATTTTGTGTACCTGAACACCCAAATCCCTTTTTTTCTCTAGTTCTAATGGCAAGAATCTAATAAAATATCCAGTTTGCCTTTCTTGGATCCAAAGAAGATTATCACACATTTATCCATGTTGAACTCTTTTTTTTATGCCCACTCATGTTTCTATGGCCCTTTCACTTTCTGTGCCTTCTAACAGTTAGCTCAAAACTCAGATATACAACTTTTTTTTTGTTTTTATCTCTGTGTTTAATTGACTGCCACTGCTCTTCAAAAAATGCCTACCTCCTTGAAGAAGTTCTGTTCTCTTCTGCGACAAGATTTCCGTTCCTCTCTTTTGCCCTGCTCACCTTCCTTGCTTTTCATTTCCCTCCTGGTGTTTGACAAGGTGTTTACTAAAACCCGCTTTCACAGCCATATCTCCTTTCTCAGTGACTGTCTCCATCTCCGACTTACCCCACGTGGATTTCAACTGAAATTCCACCCCTCATGTTTCGAACCCACCCAGGATTACAGGTATCTCCGGGACATAAAACGTTTCTCGGACTGCTGTTCCCGTCACATTCTGAAATCCACTCTCAGTGCCATGCGCCGCCATATGACACACCCGACCTCTCCCTCCAGCAGCACCGCCGTAACTTTTTGAAAGCTGCGCGTGGCCCCGGTTTCATTTTATCCTTCGGCTCATCCGACGCCTCAACAAGAAACTTTTTCTCTTTCAAGTGCTAAGGAACGCAAGCTCCAACAACTCATCGACACCAACACCCATCTAGGACCCTCCACCCCTGCCTGTCCCTCCGTCCCCACCCTTTCTTCCAATCCCAACCCCAGCCGTGTATTCACTATACACCCTGACTTTCCCCTCTCCGATGCTGAACATTCAGTGCTCAGCAAAGGACTTAGTTTCATACCCTTACGCCCTCACCTCAATGAATTTCGGGCTTGGCATGACGTTGAACTCTTCTTCCGCCGTCTTCGTCTCCGGGCTCACTTCTTTGGGCAGGAGTCCTCTCCCAGTTCAACGGATCCTTTTACCCATCTCCAATATTCTCCCTCCACCTGGACCCCTCCCTCTGGATTCTTACCTTCTCTTGATCTTTTCATTGAGAACTGTCGGCGCGACATTAGTCGTCTCAATTTCTCTGCTCCTCTCACCCATTCTAACCTGTCTCTCTCTGAACTTAGTGCACTCCATTCTCTCAGCTCCCACCCTGACATTGTCATCAAACCCGCTGACAAGGGTGGTGCTGTTGTTGTCTGGCGCACTGACCTCTACCTCGCGGAGGCTGAGCGTCAACTCGCAGACACTTCCTCCTACCTCTCCCTGGACCATGACCCCACCACTGAACATCAAGCCATTGTTTCCAGGACTGTCACTGACCTCATCTCCTCTAGGGATCTCCCTCCCACAGCTTCCAACCTGATAGTTGCCCAACCTCGGACGGCCCGCTTCTATCTCCTACCCAAAATCCACAAACAGAACTGCCCCGGTAGACCGATCGTCTCAGCTTGCTGTTGCCCCACGGAACTCATTTCTCGTTATCTTGACTCCCTTCTCTCTCCCCTTGTCCAGTCCTTTCCCACCTACATCCGTGATTCCTCTGACACCTTACGTCACATCAATAATTTCCAGTTCCCTGGCCCCAACCGCTTCCTCTTCACCATGGATATCCAATCCCTCTACACCTCCATCCCCCACCAGGATGGTCTGAGGGCCCTTAGCTTCTTCCTCGAACAGAGGCCCGAACAATCCCCATCCACCACTATTCTCCGTCTGGCTGAACTTGTTCTCAAGCTGAACAATTTCTCCTTCAACTCCTCTCACTTCCTCCAAATAAAAGGTGTGGCTATGGGTACCCGCATGGGCCCCAGCTATGCCTGTCTCTTTATGGGGTATGTGGAACATTCCTTGTTCCAGTCCTACTCCGGCCCCCTTCCACAACTCTTTCTCCGGTACATCGATGATTACTTCGGTGCGGCTTCATGCTCTCGTCGGGACTTGGAAAAATTTATTAATTTTGCTTCCAATCTCCACCCCTCCATCATTTTCACGTGGTCCATCTCTGACACTTCCCTTCCCTTCCTTGACCTCTCTGTCTCAATCTTTGGTGATGGACTGTCCACCAATATCCATTACAAACCCACCGACTCCCACAGCCATCTCGACTACAGCTCCTCACACCCCGCTTCCTGTAAGGACTCCATCCTATTCTCTCAGTTCCTTCGCCTCCGTCGCATCTGTTCCGATGATGCTACCTTCAAAAACAGTTCCTCTGACATGTCCTCCTTCTTCCTTAACCGAGATTTTCCACCCACGGTCGTTGACAGGGCCCTCAACCGTGTCCGGCCCATCTCCCGCGCATCCGCCCTCACGCCTTCTCCCTCCCAGAAACATGATAGGGTCCCCCTTGTCCTCACTTATCACCCCACCAGCCTCCGCATTCAAAGGATCATCCTCCGCCATTTCTGCCAACTCCAGCATGATGCCACCACCAAACACATCTTCCCTTCGCCCCCCCCCCCCCCCCCCAGCGGCATTCCGTAGGGATCATTCCCTCCGAGACACCCCTGGTCCACTCCTCCATCACCCCCTACTCCTCAACCCCCACCTACGGCACCTCCCCATGCAAACGCAAAACATGCAACACCTGCCCCTTCACTTCCTCCTTCCTCACCGTCCAAGGGCTGAAACACTCCTTTCAAGTGAAGCAGCATTTCACTTGCATTTCCCCCAACTTAGTCTGCTGCATTCGTTGCTCCCAATGCGGTCTCCTCTACATTGGAGAGACCAAACGCAGATTGGGTGACCGCTTCGCAGAACGCCTTTGGTCTGTCTGCAAGCATGACCCAGACCTCCCTGTCGCTTGCCATTTCAACACTCCACCCTGCTCTCATGCCCCTATGTCTGTCCTTGGCTTGCTGCATTGTTCCAGTGAAGCTCAACACAAACTGAAGGAACAGCACCTCATCTTCCGACTAGGCACTTTACAGCCTTCAGGATTGAATATTGAATTCAACAACTTTAGATCTTGAACTCCCTCCTTCATCCCCACCCCCTTTCCATTTCTTCCCCTTCCCTTTTGTTTTTTCCAATAATTTATATAGATTTTTCTTTTCCCACCTATTTCCATTATTTTTAAATGTATTCCACCCATCGTTTATTTCACCCCGGCCCCACTAGAGCTACCTTGCTTGTCCTGCTCTCCATTCTTAATTAGCACATTCCTTAGATAATATCACCACCTTCAACACCTCTTTGTTCTTTTGTCTGACATCTTTTGGTTATCTCCACCTATCACTGGCTGCTTGTCCCACCCCCCCCCCCCCCCCCCCTTAAACCAGCTTATATTTCACCCCTTTCCTACTTCTACTTAGTCCTGTTGAAGGGTCATGAGGACTCGAAACGTCAACTTTGCTCTTCTCCGCCGATGCTGCCAGACCTGCTGAGTTTTCCCAGGAATTTCTGTTTTTGTTCTGGGAGGACCAGGGTGGGTAGTGACGGTGGGCGGCGCTGCGCTGGGAGGACCAGGGTCGGTAGTGAAGGTGGGCGGCGCTGCGCTGGGAGGACCAGGAGCGGTAGTGACATTCGGCGGCGCTGCGCTGGGAGGACCAGGAGCGGTAGTGACGGTGGGTGACGCTGCGCTGGGAGGACCAGGGTGGGTAGTGACGGTGGGTGGCGCTGCGTTGGGAGGACCAGGACTTTACGGGTAAGTGTGAGGAAAACGGAGGGTGATTTTGGCCGCTTTTGGCCTGAAATTGGCGCATTTAGAAACGGGAAAGGAGAGCCAGATCCGCCAGGCGGCAATGGGAGCGGCTGCTGCCTTTCGGGGCGCGGAAGCTGAGCGCGATTCCCGCCCTGTGGAAAGGGGTCACCCGGGCTCGGCTGGCTCCCAGCCTCAGGTTACGACGGTTTTACGCCGACTCAAAATTGGGGAACTAAAGCCAAATGCTCCATGAGATTGGGGGGGGGGGGGGGGGGCGGGGTGGGGAGGAAGGTTAATGCAAAAAGAACCAAACAAAACACTCTTCATGGTGAAAAATCTGAGATAAACACGAAATTTGCTAGAAATTCTCAGTGACCTGTGGGGAGAGGAAGAACAAATGGTTAATATTCCAGCTCAGAAACTCTCCTGTTCTTATACCAAAGAGAAATGCATTGGGTAAAGTTGAAGGAATGGGTTTCTAACCCATTCCTCAGGGGTTGCACCGCGCCCCTCATGTTTCACCTGTCTGTCTCCTCGATAAGCCCCTAATATTTTCTTTATTACAGGTTCAAAGATATCAAGCAAGCTCCGCACCCTGAATTTTGGACTTGGATCCCCTCTCCCCCCCCCCCCCACCCCCCGTACTCCTGTCCCTTCCCCGGAGTCTGCCGGGGGCTCAGGGGGTCGCACCCTTGAGGCGGATGATTGTGGGCAAGATCTCAGCAGAACGTGCCTGTGCCAGACTTTCAGATCAGATCTTCACCTGAGCACCTCCCCCACCACCGCCCGCATTCTCGGTTGAAAACGGAAGTTTGCACAAGAGGAGGAGGCTGTTCGGCCCATCGTGTGTGCCAGCCAAAAGGCAGCCATCGGGTATAAATTCTCATTTCCGCCTCTTCGTCCGTAGCCTTGCATTTTGCAGCGTTCCGAGCGAGTATCTTGGGTTTTTCTTAAAAGCGGTGAGGATTTCTGCCTCCACCACCCTTTTGAGGCAGTGAGTTCCAGTTCTCCGACCTTCTCTGGGTGAAAAGATTTCTCCTCACTTCCCCTCTATTCCTTCTACCAATTACTTTAAATCTATATCCCCTGGTTATTATCCCTGATCTAGCCACTCTATCTAGGCCCATCATAATTTATACACCTCAATTAAATCTCTGCTCCGCCTCCTCTGTCCTAGAGAGAACAACCCCAGCCTATCCAATCATTTCCTTACAGCTAAAAGTCTCCATTCCTGGCAACATTATCTTAAATCCCTGATGTACATTTCCTGCTATAAGCACATCCTTCTGGCAATGTGGTGACCAGAACTGTAAGCAGTGGCTTAACTAGTGTTTTATACAGTTCTAACATTACGTCCCTGCTCTTATGCTCTATGCCTCAACCAGTAAAGGGCAGGATCCTGTATGCCTTCGTAGCCGCCTTATCTATCTGTCCTGTTACCTTCAGGGATTAGTGTCATAGAGTTATACAGCACAGAAACAGTCCCTTCAGCCCATTGTGTCCACACCGGTCATCAAGCCTCTATCTAATCCCATTTTCCAGCACTTGACCCATAACCCTGTATGCTATGGTGTTTCAAGTGTTCATCTAAATACTTTTTAACTGTTGTGAGGGTTCCCACCTCTACCACCCTTTCAGGCAGTGAGTTCCAGATACCCCCCACCCTCTGGGTGAAATATTTTTCCTCAAATCCCCTCTAAACTTTCTTCATATCTGCCCTGTCCATGCCCCTCATAATTTTGTACACCTCAATCAGGTCCCCCCTCAGCCTTCTCTGCTCTAAGGAAAACAACACCAGCCTAACTAGTCTCTCTTCATAGCTGAAATGCTCCAGCCCAGGCAACATCCTGGTGAATCTCCTCTGTATCCTCTCTAGTGCAATCACATCCTTCCTATAGTGTGGCGACCAGAACTGCACAGAGTGCTCCAGATGTGGCCTAACTAGCATTTTATACAGCTCCAACATAACCTCCCTGCTCTTGTATTCAATGCCTCGACTAATAAAGGCCAGTTTACCATATGTCTTCTTAACCACCTTATCTACCTGTGCTGTTGCCTTCAGGGATCTATGGACATGCACATCAAGGTCCCTCTGATCCTCTGTACTTCCTAGGGTCCTACCATTCATTGTGTACTCCCTTGCCCTGTTAATCCTCCCAAAATGCATCACCTCACTTCTCAGGATTAAATTCCATTTGCCACTGTTCTGCCCATCTGACCAGCCTATCTATATCATCTTGTAGTCTAAGATTTCCTCCTTCCTATTTACCACACACCCATCTCGGTGTCATCTGTGAATTAACTGATCATGCCTCCTACATTCATGTCTAGATCATTAATGTACACGACAAACAGCAAGGGACCCAGCACCAAACCCTGTGGTACGCCACTGGACACAGGCTTCCAGTCACATAAACAACCCTCAACCATCACCTTCTGCCTCCTGCCACTAAGCCAATTTTGGATCCAAATTGCCTTGGATCCCAAGGGTTCCTACCTTACCAGTCTCCCATGTGGGACCTTGTCAAAAACCTTACTGAAGTCCATGTAGACTACATAAACTGCACTCCCCTCATCTACACAACTGTCACCTCCTCGAAAAATTCAATCAAATTTGATAGATATGATCTCACCCTGACAAAGCCATGCTGACTATCCCTGGATTAATCCTTGTCTCTCCAAGTAGGGATTAATTCTGTCCCTCAGAATTTTTTCCAAAAGTTTCCCTACCACTGATGTTAGACTCACTGGCCTATAGTTCCCTGGTTTATCTCTACTACCCTTCTTGAATAATGGTACCACATTAGCTGTCCTCCAGTCCTCTGGCACCTCCCCTGTGGCCAGAGAGGATTTGAAAATTGATGACAGGGCTCCTACAATCTCCTCCCTTTCCTCCCACAGCAGCCTGGGATACATCTCATCTGGGCCTGGGGATTTATCCACTTTTAAGCCCACCAAAAACCATTAATAATTCCTCCTTCTCAATGCTAATTTATTCAAGTATATCCCAATCCCCCTCCCTGAGTTCTGTATCTACATGGTCCTTCTCTATAGCGAATGCAGATACAAAGTACTCATTTAAAACGTTATCTACGTCTTCCAGCTCCTCACACAAATTGCCACTTTGATCCCTAATGGGCTCTACACTTTCCCTGGTTATCCTCATGCCCCTGATATACTTAAAAAATGCCTTTGGATTTTCCTTTATTTTACCCACCAGTGTTTTCTCATTCCCCCCTCTTCGCTCTCCTAATTTCTTTTTTAAGTGACCCCCTGCACTTTCTACTCTCCTCTAGGGCTTCTGCTGTTTTGAGCCCTCGGTATCCACCATAAGCTTCCCTTTTTTCCCTTATCCAATCCTGTACATTCCTTGACGTCCAGAGTTCTCTGGACTTGCCGTCCCCACCCTTCACCTTTACAGGAACATGCTGGACTCTCACTATTTCCTTTTGGAATGACTCCCACTGCTCTGATGTAGATTTTCCTACTAGTAGCTGCTCCCAGTCCACTTTGGCCAGATCCCTGTCTAATCGTATTAAAACCGGCCTTCCCCCCCAATTCAGAACCTTTATTTCTGGTCCATCTTTGCCCTTCTCCACAACTACCTCAAACCTTACTGAGTTATGGTCACTAAATCACTGGAATGTTATTTGTTTGTATTTTTGAACAGATCCAGGCAGATCACCATGGTCAGACACAGTAAACTGCAGAAACAGGTCTTAAACCTTTACAAACAGTTTCTCCGAGCGGCCAGGGAGAAACCTGGATTTTTGCCTCTGATTCACGACGAATTTCACAAGAACTCCCGAATACCCAGAACTGACGTGATGCACATTGAGTATCTGTTGAGAAGAGGGCAGAGACAGTTGGACCTGTTAAGCAAGTCGAACACCAAACAACTGGCAGCATTCACGAGGTTCAATCCATCGGAGAACCTAGGCCTACCGACGATGAAAGACCCGCCGTGACTTCCGTGAGAGCTGGCCTGAAGACGGTTAACATCTTGATTGTGAAGGAAAGTTGGCATGATGGTCCAAACTTGGAAAATTGAGCCACAGGGTAAACGTGGAACCCAATGAACTAGTTTGCGCTGGTCACACTAATAAATTAATAAACACTATGTGTATATGATATTACGACACCATAATGGTTATGTTACTGGACTAGTAATCCAGAGACCTGGACTAACGTTCCTGAATTATGAGTTCAAATCCCACCATGGCAGCTGAGGAACTTAAATGAATTAACTAAATCTTGCGGGGGGGGGGGGGGGGGAAAGGGGCTAGTATCAGGAATGGTGACCAAGGCTACCGGATTGTCGATTTGGTTCACTAATGCCCCTTTAGGGAGGGAAATCTGCCATCCTTACCCAGTCTGGCCTACACATGACTCCAGAGCCACAGCAATGTGGTTGACTCTTAACTGCTCCTCTGACGTGGCTGAGAGAGGCAATTTGTATTCAGGAAGGTGGCTCACGGCCAAGGGCAACGCGGGATGGGCAGTAAATGCTGCCTCCTCGCCAGTGACGCCTGTGAACAAATAAAAACAAAACTTCATTGATTGTGAAACAATAGGAAAGATTACAGCCTTTAGAAAAGAGTTTTCTGAATCTTTCAGCGCTGGTCTTTGCCTATGCCAGAGGGTTGCTGGGGACAACCTGATGTTATGCAGTTTGCTTTATTCTTTCAGGGGATGTGGGTGTCACTAGCTGGGTCAGCATTTAACAATTAGCCAGTAGTTAATATAACTAAAAGAAAAAATATCGGGGTTGACTCTCAAGTATTGTTATCAGCATTGAATTATGGATTTACCGCCTTTGGGATGTAGTCTATGAGAGTTTTATTGTAAGCCGTTAACCGCAGAATTTCCATAGTTAATTCTCATACAAGTTGGTGATCATTACTCTAACCTCCTATCATCAGCTCAGAAGTAAATAGAACGTGGAGCAGTAGCAAAATGGATAACAAACTGACCAGAAAATAGAGAGTAGGGGGTTCAAGACGGAGGTCGCGTGGCGCAGTGGGTAGCGCCGCTGTCCCTGGGCCGGAAGCTCCGGGTTGGGGTCCCACCACAGGACTTGATGGCTGAGGAAGGTGCTTTCATGACGCGGCCAAACGGGTTGAGTATCAACGTGTAAATCCCTCCAACACACGCCAATGGCAGGTAGTTAGAGTGGGAGAGATTCCTGGTCGGCCATGTGATGGAAAGAATGTGGGAGCCTCTACCGTCACACTCTGTTAACTCCAGGCTACAAACATGCAGGTAACAGTATATGTTGCCAACTCAGACACGGGTGGTGGTGGTGGTGGGGTTTGATGGTTGGCTTTATGGCCTGTGTGCATCAGATCAGTGCCAACAGCATGGGGTTCGATCCCTGTTCCAGTGGGGTGGATTCTAGACCTGCCTCATGTCCTACCCGTGGTGGAGATGGTGGCGCCATGGGCCAGACCCGCCTTTGAGCAGAGAACTGAAGAAGGGGTTAAAGGTTAGCTATTCAGACTGGCGGAGAAGTGGTGTTCCACAGTGAAAGGTGCTAGAACCACTGTTACCGTTTACATAAACGTTTTAAATTGGAAAAATTCGTGAATGGCACCAAATTGAGAGTTGTTAATATTGAGGAGAACTGCAGCAAGATACATAGAACAACCTTGCGAGTGCGCAAGTAAATGGCAAATGAATTTCAATATAGAGAAATGTGCATTTTAATAGAAGGAATAACTGCTCCTTGGAAAATAAGTCTAAATGGTGTAGAGGAGCAAAGGAGGTACAGATATATAGATCACTAAAACTAGTGAAGCAGTTTAATAAGACCATAACAAGCAAAGCATAGATTCACTTCCAGAGGGATAGATTTGAAAGGCAGAGAAATCATGTTAACCTGATACAGAAATTTGGTTACACCACACTTAAAGAGAACTGTGCACCATTCTGATCACTATATTATAATACAGAGAGTGGCACTGGAAAAAATTAAGAGAATGATCCCAGAACTGAAAGGTTATACCTGTCAGGACAATTGTACAGCCTGGGACTCTTTAGGAAAGAGAAGGCTGAGGAATATTCGGATAGAGGACTCAAAAATTATGAAAGGGTTTGAGAACATTTCCACTTGCTGGAGATTCCAAAACTGCTGGTTACAGTTACTCCTGGGAGATCTGCTGTCATGGTACGTTATGCTCATCTATCTTTTATTCATTCACAGGATGTGGGCATCACTGGCAACTGCCCATCCCTAATTGCCCTTGAACTGGGTGGCTTGCTAGGGCCACTGCAGAGGGCAGTTAAGAGTCAACCACATTGCAGTGGGTCTGGAGTCACATGTAGGCCAGACCAGGTAATGATGGTAGATTTCCCTCCCCAAGGGGGCATTATTGAGCCAGATGGGTTTTTACAACAATCAATGATAGTTCACATAGGCTTTCTATTCCAGATTTATTACTTGTGTTTCCATTCCACTGGCTGCCATGTTGGGATTTGAACCCCTATCCCCAGGGCATTAGACCAGGCCTCAGGACTACTAGGCCAGCAACATCACCACCATCTCCCCAACACGTCTTGTGCCATCCTTACACATCCACTGTCGGCCATCTGCAATCAAAACTAGGGGCCGCAAGATACGTAAACAGGGAATTCGGGAGAAACTTCTTCACCCAGAGAGTGGTGAGAATGTGGAACTCGCTACCACAGGGAGTGGTGGAGGTGAATAGTGTTGATGCATTTAAGGGGAAGCTAGGTAAACACATGAAGGAGAAAAGAATAGAAGATTATGCTGATAAAGTTCCATGGAGGGAGGTGGGAGGAGGCTCGTGCAGAGCATAACTCCGGCGTGGACCAGTTAGCTCGAATGGACTGTCCCTGCATTGTAAGTTGCATGAAGTGGATGCACAACATTCCTTGTGACATCCTTCACTTTGGTTTATGGAAGTTGGAAGACCAAGCACTCAGATCAGGCTGTGGCTTAGGCCATAAACTATCAAATAGATTTATTGAACCGTTAAATTTGCATGTATATCGCACCTTTGTTCAGAAAAACAAGACCTTCCAAAATACTTCACAATTAATGAAGTGCTTTTTAAGTGCATTTATTGCTGTAATGTAGGGAACCCAGCATTCATTTTACGCCCACAAACAGCTATGTTTTTGTCATGCTGATTGGGGGAATAAATATTGCCCAGGAGAACTCCCCTGCTTTTCTTTAAAATACAACAATGGGATTTTTTTTTTACATCCACCTGAAAGGGGCAAACAGGGCCTCAGTTCATCTCACCAGAAAGATGGCACCTCCAGCACTGTACTGGAGCCTCTTCATTTAGAGGTGAGGGGACTACCCACTGTTGATTTTTTTTCCTCCTTTTATTCTTTCATGGGATGTGGGCATCACTGGCAAGGCCAGCATTTGTTACCCATCCCTCATTGCCCTTGAACTGAGTGGCTTGCTTTACAACTAATGGTTTCATGGTCAACATTACTGAGACTAGCTTTAACTCAATTCAAATTCCACCAGCTGCTGTGGCATTAGGCTAGGTATCTGGATTACTAGTCCAGCAACATTACCATTACTCCACCATCTCCCCATAGGAGAAGGGTAAATGAACTGGATTAGATACAAACAGATCAATAATCATTACAATTTGACTGTCCATGTACTATTGCAAGCAGCAGATTCATCTCTTTTGCCAACTGTCAAAATAAAACAGATCTTTGTAAACTCAGCCCCTTATGTCTTAGTCTGTATTCCTGTAGTTCCTGAGTCTGTATTCTGTCCTGCCTCTGTCAACTTCAGAACCGCAGCAAACTGAAAGCCACCTTCAGGGCTGACACTCCAACTCTTGAAGATTCACCAGAAACAAAGGCCAATAAACCATATCTTTCATTGTGTGTTTATCCATTCATTGAGAAACAATATGGTCCTGCACAAATGCAGCTGTTGCATACAGTGGAGCTGAAAAAAGTTATTCACCTGCTCATCTATACTCAGCTGAGATGTCAAGATGAACAAATGGAGTAGAATGACACCTAAGCAGAAAGGTCTTAGGAAGTATCTGGTAGGTCACCAGATCAACAGGTAATCAGTTTGTTTATCTCATTGTTGTTCACATTTCAGTGTACTGGAAACTACATATAATAATACAAAAGGCCCTGTTCTTTGCAGACACAAAGAACATGTGCACACAATTGTGCTTTCAGTTAAACAAAATAACTGACAGCCATTCACTGGTTCATTCCCAGGGCAATGTCTTGACCAATCAAAGTCAGGCTGCTTGGTTTAAATTTCAAACAATGCTTGGCAGTTAACTGTCAGTGGCCATCAACTGGGGCATTCTCCATGGCAATGCCTCTACCAATCAGAGTCTATTGTCCCCTGACATTGGTGTTTTCTTGTGAATTGTCCTGAAGAGTGCAAGACGAAAAGCTTCGAAAAATAAAAATCTTATTTCAGCAATATGCATTGCTGTTTGTAGGACCATTCTGGGGTGCCAGTCCAGAGAAAGTAAACTCAGCTTTTACACCAGGGCCGAATGGTCTACTCCTGCTCCTAAGTCCTATGTTTTGGCTTCCCTTCTTCACTTGCTCTCACGTGACCTCTTGTTTTTCACCCGGCAGCTGCTGGTCTGAAAACCCAAGCGAAGATATTCAATTACATGGGATTTAATCTTTACAAGATGAAGCAGTGACATTTACAGAGAGCATGTGATCAGATGCTGCATTGCCATACATCACATGATCAATGTCATGTGATGAGATGCCACATGGCTATACGTCACGTAATCAGACATCATGTGGACAGAATGTCACACAATCAAACCTCCAATTAGAGTTCACAGCCTGAGTGCAGAAGGAGCAACATTTTTAAATCTTCCAAAATACCAGTGTACAGTACCAGCAGCATGAACCCTTTCCTAATTACTTTCATCATTGAGAAAACTTGATCTTTGCCCACCGAAATCCAAATGCAAAGTTAACTAAATGGTTTAACCACTTTTTTCTCCTCTTTTTTGTCCCTCCTAGAATATTATATGTCAATGGGAATCAGGAGAGGGGAGAACATTTTTGGTCATGATGCTCTGGTCATATGGTGCAGGGCAGGCTTGATTTTTTTTTTATTTCTTAAAAAGTACTTTATTCATTTAATTTTGCACAAGTACATTACATAATGCAAATTTGACATTAAAAAGTGCAAGCAGTCCAATTATTTTCAATACAGTACAGTACATGACACCCTGAGGTGCCTCACTGCACTTATAATCACAGGTAACGAACATTTCATTTCAAACATGCTTTGGTGCATATTGTCCCAGGCATTTTACACAGGTTCCAGTCCTTAGTGTTATAAATTGTCGCTCATTCACTGAGCAAAGGAGGAATCTGGAGCCAGTTCTGCCTTAACATTGGTTTATTCACATAACCCAGGAAACACAGGCATAAACTCCCTTTTCCTCTCCTCACACAGGTGCAAACTGGTTCTTATATATACTTAAGAATAATACCATAACCTTTCCCCAATTAGTAACAGTTGTTCTTACTTACAACTAGAGCATGCACTTCATTGTGGCAGGATTGCAAAATTTACTCCAGTGAGAAAGCCTTTAGAGTGGGGCCTTTCTCAATCTTGTCTGTCAATTCCACATGTATCACTTAGCCAATCCCAAGTGGAACTTCTGTGACCTATTTTTCCATACCCTTGCATGCTTCAGACAGCCATGAAATTGAAATTCCTGATGATCTATCTTGTTGCAATATCTTTCAGCCACAATTCATTGTTAAAAAATCATAAACTAATGCAAGTGGGGAGGACAGTCAGGAGATCAGGGGAACGGTCAAGTCTCAAGATGACAAGTCCAAGGGTATCAGCAGTAGAAGATCTGAAGCAGAAGCATAAAAGCAGTTTTTAAAAAATCAGTTTTTTTCTCCCCTCTTTAGACTTTTCATAGGCCAGAGCCATTCAGGAAACAAAAGGAAAATGAAGTCCAGAAGTTCAAGAAGCAGTTTATCCACCTCCTGAATCCCCCTCCTTCTGTCTCCTGGTCTTATTATCTTTTTTATCCCTTTGGTGTTATTGGCCTCAATGCATAGATATAATACACAAAGTGCCAACTTCCCCACACAGCACAATGGCACAAAAGGATAACATAATAGAAAGCAATTCAGAAGTGCTTTTCACTGAACTGAAATTTAGGATGGGTTCTTAGCTCAGTTGACAGTTAATTGTTCAACTCTTTCACTGATGGCCTTCATGCAGTGAGTGGTTAAAGTCTGGAATGCACTGCCTGAGAGTGTGGTGGAGGCAGGTTCAATGGAAGTTTCAAGAGGGAATTTCTAATTAATTAGAGTGTTATCGGAAAAGAAAGAATGCGCAGGGCTACTGGGAGAAGGCAGGAGTATGGCACTAAATGAATTTCTCATTTGGAGAGCTGGCACAGACATGATGGGCTGAATGGCCTCCTTCTGCGCTGTAACAATATTGTGATTCTGCAGTATTGCCAACAAGAGCTAAATGCATTCCTGGAGGTTCCATCACATGACTCGCCCCCACACTCCAGTCATGAGTCGGCCAACACAATCCATCCTTGTGACGTACGGCCTTCCTACGCCAATTGGAAAGCAAAAAGACTCATTACCCATTTGGACGATGCTTGACTGGCAGCCTTTCTGTCCCCCCCCCCCCCCACCACCACCCCACCCCTCCACCCCCCACCCCACCCCACCCCACCCCACCCCACCCCATATTTTTACATCTGGTAAAGTGAAATATTCAAAGAAAATAAATAAAAAGCAATCTTTTTAAATGCCCCGATGATTTTTCTCCAGGGTTGCACAGCAGCCGTGTGCTGGAGATTGACCTTCAATTCCTGGAGACTTTCAGGCCAATCCTGGAGGGTTGGCAACCCTCTGACTCTTGTCATGAATACCCTGGCACTGAGATATGCGTGGGTGGGCGGGCAGAACTTCCGCCAGCACCAAAGATGGCGGGATCCTATTTCTCACGCGGCTTCTTTTTTTTTGGCCGGGGGTCATGCGCCGCGAGATTCCCGTTTGACCCTGGCCCGAAATCCCGCAGTTAGTTTGCGGGCGGTGGGGCAAGATGGCGGCCCAGGAAAGTGAGGTGCTGGTCAGGCCGGCGAACGGCGAGGTGAGGAAACCCGGGAGGGGCGGATGACGTTCCGGGCCCGGGGATGGGGATGGGGATGGGGATGATGATGGGGGGGGTGGGGAAGGGAACCGGTCAGCGGCTCAAGGGAGGGAGGGAGGGAGGGAGGGAGAGGACGGGGACGGTCGGACGGCCGGACGGCCCCTGGTCACTGACCTCAATACAAAGCGGCTGCTCTGGGGCCCTGAGCTGGAGTCTCTGTGAGGAGCCCTGGGCACCTCCACCTTGGGCAGCAGCTGGGAGGCGGCGCCAGTTAGATTCACCAGAACGATACCTGGATTAACCCACAGGCCGGGGGCCGGGGGTGTTGTCTCCCCCTGAATTGGAAAGGCGGAGGGGCTGATTGGATTGAATTTGCCCGCTGGAATTGCTGGTAATGTCACTGGGGCTAGCAGCCCAGAGGGCCCGGGCGAATGCCTTTGGGACGCGGGTTGAGATTCCCGCCACGGCAGCTGGCGGAATTTAAAGCCCGTCACTGCAGTCTGGAATTGAAAGCTTAGCCTCAGTGACCGTGACAGCTTCAAAAAAAAACAACCCCCCTACCTGGTTCACTAATTTAGGGAAGGAAACCTGCCCCCCGCCCCCCCCCCCCTCTCTCCCCCTCTCTCCCCCTTCTTTACCCGGTCTGGCCTGCATGTGATTCCGGGTCCACTGCGATGTGGTTGACTCTTTCACTGCCCCCTCCGAAACGGCCGAGCAAGCCGCTCAGTTCGAGGGCAGCTAGGGATGGGGTAGCAAGTGCTGGCCTCACCAATCTGTGCCGGGTGGCTCGTTTGAGTTTTCACGCCAGCTTTCGGCTGAAAACCAAGAGGTCGCATGGGAGCCGGCCAAGAAGGGAATCCAAAAGAGAGGACTTAGGAGCAGGAGTAGGCCATTCGCCCTTTGAGCCTGCTCCACCATTCAGTAAGATCATGGCTGATGTGGTTGTGATCTCAATGCCATTTTCCTGTCTGCCCTCCCATAACCCTTGACTCTTTTGTCTATCAAAAATCTATCTAACTAAACCTAATTCAATGACTCAGCCCCCATTGTTTTCTGAGGAAGACAATTCCACAGACTAACAACCCTCTGAGAGAAAAAAAATACTTCATCTCCATCTTAAAAGAGAGACTTCTTGTTCTTAAACTGTGTTCTAATTTTACCCACAAGAACAAACATCCTCCCAGTATCTACCCTATAAAGCCCCTTAAGGATCTTGTGTCTCAGTAAGATCACCTCTCGTTCTTCTAAACTCCAGTGGATTCTCAAATCCAACTGAGGTGTGATACTGCAGAGTCTGGCTGCAGAGATGAATGATTGGCCAGTAAGGTTGATCCCAGACCTTCGAGTACTGGAGTAGCTTGATCCTAATTAATGTCTTCGCACTAAAGAGAAGGAAACATCTGCATTTCTATAGTGCCTTTTGCAACCTTAGCTGAGAGGAAAGATTGTCTAGGCTGGAGTTATTTTTCTTCCAGTGAAGACTGAGGGGAGATTTAATTAAGGTGTATAAAATTATGAGGGGCTTAGATAGAGAGATAGGAAAGACCAATTTCTCCTCACAGTGAGGTCAGTAACTAGGGGGCATAGATTTAAAACTTTGGTAATATTAGAGGGGAGTTGAGACATTTTTTTTCACATTGAGGAT
Organism: Carcharodon carcharias; assembly: GCF_017639515.1. NCBI lineage: Eukaryota > Metazoa > Chordata > Chondrichthyes > Lamniformes > Lamnidae > Carcharodon > Carcharodon carcharias. The sequence goes on from NC_054500.1 coordinate 15,084,457, forward strand.
GGTGGGGATCTGGAACTCACTCCCTGAAAGGGTGGTAGAGGCAGAAAGCCTCATTGTATTTAAAAACCACTTGGACGTGAACTTGAAATGCTGTAACCTACAAAGCTTTGGGGCAAGAGCTGAGAAGTGGGAATATTCTGACTAACTGTTTTTTGGTATTCATGAATACGGTGGACAAAATGACTGGCTTCTGTGCTGTATAAATTTCCAATTCTATGAACTTCAGAATGCCTCAAAAAAAAAACTCTACAGGCAATGCCCAATATCTTGAAGTGGCATCATCGTTGTAACATTGGAAATATGGTAGCAAATTTGCGCACAAGAAACTTCCAAAGTAGTGGGATAAATTCTGTTTGTGGTGTTGGCTGAGGGATAAATATTGACCAGGATACAAGGGAGAGGGAAGGCAGGGTTTCAGTTTAACACCCCATCTCTGACTGCAGCATTCTTTCTGTACTGCAGTGAAGTGTCAGCATAGATAATGGACTCAGATCTCTGGCCTGATCCTGTAAGAGGTTCAGAGACCGGACAAAATTCGGACAAGGAGGCTCTTGATCCTGTGGTATCAGGACAGTTTATTAAGCAACAAAAGTTACCCTTAACAAACAAAGGCAGTCGATATCCTCATTCAGATTACTGTCTGTCCTCTTGAACTTCTCACAAACCCACAAGCTTCAATCTGGGCTGCGAGAGTGTGACAACCTAGTTAAAGCTGATGATGGTAGTGATGAGATCCATGTTGCAGAATGTTCTTTTGGTTGGGACAGAATGAAGAGAGCTGTGGTTTCCTGATTATATTGCTTAAGATTGTACAAAAGGAAAATGTTGCCACCCTCTTGGAGCTATTCACTGTCCTGGTAAAATGGAACCCAGCACAGATTCTGTAACCGACCTTTAAAGCTGTGCGAGAGATGCAAGCTTTTATAAAGAACACACATTCACAGAATAGTAATAAAAACAGAAAATGCTGGGAAAACTCAGCAGGGTCTGGCAGCATCTGTGGAGAGAGAAACAGTTAATGTTTCGAGTCCATATGACTCTCCAGAGCTTTTTCAATTCACAGTAATAGTCAGACAAAAAGTGACGGAGCCCATGAAGGTGATGTTAGGAGCAGCTGCTAGAAGTTCACTCAGATTTTCAGAAGGCTTATAAAGGGGGAGAGGTGGATGGAAAGGCAGAGAGGTTTTTAAGGACAGCATAGCAGCTGTTGGACCACAGATTGCTGAAGGCACAGTTGCCAATGGTAGGGTGAAGGAAGAGGTAGTGGGGCCGCATAAGAAGCCTAGATTAGAGGAATGCCAAGTCATTGAGGAGGCAGGGCAAGTTGATCAAGATGTGCCTTCAGCTACCCGGCCCAAAGTTCAGGAATTCCCTCCCCTAAATCTCCCTCCTTGACGAAACTGGTCATCTGTCCTAAAACACCCATATTTGTATTTATTTATCCGGCATTTATTGGCTATGATTAATTGCTCTTGAGAAGGTGGTGGTGACAGCAGAGTGGCTTGCCAGGCCATTTCTGAGGGGCAGTTCAGAATCAACCATATTGCTGTGGGTCTGGAGTCACATGTAGGCCGGACCAGGTGGGGATGGCAGATTGAAAGCCGAGCAAAGTTCCTCCCCTAAACAGTGTTGGTGAACCAGATGGGTTGACATCAATCCAGAAGTTTTGTGCCCACTAGCTTATAACTAACAAATGAATTTCAACACGGATCAATGTGAGGTATCACATTTTGCCAAGTAAAATAAGGAAGTTGCACATTACTTGGGAAATGAGAGTTAATTCGGGTGCAGGAGCGAAGGGACCTGGGAGTACAAATACACAGATTGCTAAAAGTAGCTACAAAGGTCAATAAGACCATAACAAATGGTCCGGAGGGATAGAATTGACAAGTAAAGAAGAAAATTAGAGTACTGTGTATAATTCTGGTCATTACATTATTAAAAAAGAGAGACAGGCACAGGAGTGGGTGAAAAAACGATTTACAAGGATGGTACCAGATGTGTGGGGGGTACACCTATCAGGGGAGGATGAACAGGCTGGGTCTGAAGGAAGACGGAGGCGGCCTGATAAGGTGTTTTGGATAGAGTGAGTACAGAGAAAATGTTTCCTGTTGTGGGCAGGAGCAGGGAAGAGCATAACTAGAGGCGGTCAATATAAGATAGTCATCATGAAATCCAATAGGGAATTCAGAAGAAACTACTTCAACCAGAGAGCGGTGAGAATGTGGAACTCGCTACCACAGGGAGTGGTTGAAGCGAATAGTATAGATACATTTAAGGGAAGGCTTGGTAAGCATTGTGGGTGCAGGAATTTGAGAGCTATGCTGATAGAATTAGATGAGGAACAGAAAAGTGGATCGTAAATGCCAGCATGAATTGGTTGGGCAGAATGGCCTGTTTCTGAGCAATTCCGCCAGCTGCTAAGGCAGTGTGTTCTAAATCCAAACCACTCACTGCATAAACAATTTTTTCCCCATGTTGCCTCTGGTTCTTTATATTTGTGCCGTCTGGTTATTAACCCTTACATTAGAAACAGTTTCTCTTTATTTGCTCCATTTAAATCAATGGTGTTCACTAGAAAAATACTTGAGGGCCAATTGGGATATTGAAAAATTTTGATTGGGCTGAATGGCCTCCTTCTGTGCTGTAAATGTCTGAGTCTATGAGAGCGGGGAGGGGGAGGCTGAGAGACTGGGCTTGGCGGGGTGGGGAAGAGTTGTTGGAGCAGGAATGGCGGGGGAAGTTGAGAGCGGGGAGTGATTTTTTTTATGTCTCGCAAGCTCTGATGCACGCAGTGATGGGAAATCGGAGTGCATTTCACAGCAAAGACAAAGAATTTGCACACAGGCCCTAGGAGGAGATGGACCATGTAGCAAATACCCCATAAATCCTTCAGGATTTGAAGCACCTCTATCAGATCTCCTCTTGCTTGGCCTTCTCTGTTCTATGGAGAACAGCCCCAGCTTCTGCAGCTAATCCATGTAACTAATCTGGAGTCACTACTAAATCTCTTCGGTACCCTCTCCAAGCCCTTCATGTTCTTCCTAAAGTATCCCAGAACTGGGCGCAGTACTCCAGCTGAAGCTGAACTATTGTTCTATATCGGTTTAGCATGACCTCTTTTCTTTTTCTCTCTATTTAATAAAGTGCAGGACTCAGTGTGCCTTAACCGTTCTGTTAACCTGACCTGTCTCCTTTAAAGATTTGTGTGCACACACCCTCGAGGTGGGGGGGCGGGAGGGGTGGAGTTCTCTCTGTTAACGCACCCCCTTTAATGTTGTATTTTTAAATTTATATTGTCTCTCCTCATTCTGCCTACCAAAATGCATCGCCTCACACCAGCCTGCCTGTGTCCTCTTGAAGTCTTACCATTTTCTTCACTTTCCTGTACTTTGAAGCTTTGTGTCATCTACAAGTTGCTCCCTGTATCCTGTCCGATTCATTAATGTATATCAAAAAAACAGCAGTGGTCCCAGTACTGAACCCTGGGGGAACATCACTGAATCCCTGCCTCCAGTCAGAACAAAGAGCCATTCACCATCTGACATTGCGTATTGGTCACGTGTTGCTCAGCTGTTGTATGTTTTGATTAGTTAGTGAATCTCTCATCTGATTTTGGCCTAGATTCATTTCCTACTGATCTGACCATTGCTGCAGTTGAGGGTTTGTTAGCTCGAGAAGTGGAGGCTGAATATTGCTCCTGTTACTTACAGGGTAGTTGCCCGTTGCATCCTAATTCAGTGGGCTGAAGGGGATATGGATTTTTACAGCAGGCCTGGAGACCGGTTAATGGTCTACGTGGCTCATGATCGCAAAGAGGTTGCCTCCAAGAAGTAAGTTGCTTCTTTTGTGCCAAACATGTTCTTTCTGTCTCAGTGGCTCCTACCACCAAGATGTCTCCAAGCTTTGGAATCCAGCCTATTCCCTTTCAGAAACCTCTGGGCTTTTGAAGTTCAAACTTGACATCGCCTAATTACTTTCTGATTTGCCCTGCTTTCTCTTTCTCTCTCCAAACCTGATTGATTGAATGCGGCATGAGCCCCAACCCTTCATCTTAAACTGAACCCCATGATAAACTTGCGTTTTACTCACAATTGGATTGCTCTAGAGAGAGCTTGCATGGACTTGATGGGCTGAATAACTGCCTTCAATACCATAATGACTCTAACTCTAGTAAGGGGAGAGAAACTTTCTAACTTATCTTGTGCTCCTGGACAGAATACTGTTACAATAGACAATCATGTCTAGCCTCCAACCTTTCTCTATTGTGTTCTCATCTCTCAGCTGAGGTTTTCTCTCTCGATTTCCCCTAAGCTGCAATCACTGTGTCTTGAACGCCCTCCCTTCTCCCTGCATCCTCATTGTGTTGAAATTAAGATGTGTGACCGTTTCTTGCAACCTAACTCATCCTTTCCTAAGGTCCCAGCAACTTATCTCAGGCTTTTGCTGCTCCAGTTGGCACCGCGCCCCCCTCCCCACCACAATCACAAAGTTAGTTTTCTTCTTACCATTTGCGAGCTTAGTGGTTTCTACAAGATCATTTCTCATCAAAAAGTAAAGCAGCTTGGTCGGTTCACCCTCATTTTTTTAGCTTTGAAATTTATTTGGCGGCAACGCCAAGTTGGTTTCCCACACTCGTACCTGGGAGTTATGACATTGAAAGCAGAGCTGGAACAATAGGGTAGTAACTCTTGAACCTTTTTGGTTGAAGGCCCCCTTTCCAATGGGTTAGTAATCATAGAACCTCATCTAAATTATGATGCTGTATAATACTCAGTACCTGGGTGAACTTTTTTTTTGAGTTCAAGAACATGGATATTTAAAATTTTCCTCTTCAAGGCTGAGAGCACCTGGCACCCATCACCAGCCTTGTTAACTATGAATCTACCTGCCGAACCTCCACGCATGCTCTGCTCCGAGGGTGAGACAGCCAGCCTACTGTGCTGCACATGCGGTGACCTACCCCACTCCTGTCCCCAGGATTACACCAAGCCTGCCTTTGGACCTTCACTATTCACGCTCAGCTATTTCCTGGAAAGGCAGTGCAGACCACCCAGAGCTCTGCGGACCCCAGTTTGAGAAACACTGTTTTAGGGGACCCCTCCCCCATTTTACATTTATTGCCAAGATGGTTGCCTTCCATCTGGACAGTGTTCTGCATCTTCACCCCTACCTCTGCCCTTCTAGAAGCATTGTCCATGCTTTCACCACCCGATGATTGATTTCTTGAACTCGCTCCTCATTTTCCTCATTTACTGAACTCAACTAATCTGGAGCTGTGACATTTAAATCAACCTTCTTCTTAACCTGAGTCATGAGCCACACCTTCCTACATTACAACTGTGATTATATTTTAAAAGTGCTTCATTGGCTGTAAAGAAATTTGAGATATCCTGAGGCTGTGAAATGTGCTATATAAATGCATATTTTTATGACCCTGGTTTGTGTCTAGTCCTCTAGTAGGCTTCATCTCAGAACAGTGTTGCTTTGGGGACATTTCTTCTAGATACAATACTTTTTCTATCATTCACCCTCCCTTCTGAAAGACTTCTTTCTCAAGTTGTGTCTTTGGTCCATCTTTCCTGTTTCTCTTCAACGGCTTTACTTTCTGCTCTCACCTGACGTTGAGATGTGAGAAGGACATTAGGACAGGCGGGTTAAAGCTAGTCAAAAAGAGCTATGTTTTGAGGAGTGCCTTAAAGGCGGAGAGCAAGAGGGCAGAGAGATTTAGGGAGGGAATTCCAGAGCTTGGGGCCTGGACAGCCAGCAGTGGCAGGGGTGGTGGAAGCAGGGGATGTACAAGAGGCCAGTCTGGAGGAATGCAGAGTCCTTGGAGGGGTGTAGGGCTGGTAGAGATTACAGAAATAGGGAAGGGGAAGGCCACTTACACCAAGGTGGGAATTTTAATACTGAGCTGTTGATGGACCGGGAGCCTGTGTGGATCAAAATCCTGGAGCTCCCTCCCTAACAGCACTGTGGGTGTACCTACACCACACGGACTGCAGCGGTTCAAGAAGGCAGCTCACCACCACCTTCTGAAGGACAACAAGGAATGGGCAGTAAATGCTGGCCCAGCCAGCGAAGCCCACTTCCCGTGAATGAATTAAGCAAAAAACAAGCGCAGGGCTGCTGGGTGAATGGGACCTGGTGCAAGTTAGGGAATGGGCAACAAAGCTTTGGATGTGCTTGACTTAACGGAGGAAGAGAGATGGGAGGCTGGCCGGGAGCCCATTAGCATACCAAATGTAAAGGTGACAAAAGCATGGATGAGGGCATCAGCACCAGATGGGATGAGGAATCCAAAAATCAGTGTTATTCTGAGTGTTACAGCAAATGACATAGAATTTACAGCACAGGAAGAGGCTGTTCTGCCCAGCTGGTCAATGCCACACAAACCTCCCCACCCTTCATCTAGCCCTATAAGTTAAGCTGCTATTCTGTTCCCCATAATGTGCTCATCCAACTTCCCCTTAAATGCACCCATACGGCTCGCCTCAACCGCTTTCTGTGAAGAGACGTCCCACAATCTCACCACTCTCTGGATAAAGAGGTTTCTCCTGAATTCCCTATGGGATTTATTAGTGGCTATCGAAGATTAATGTCCCCTTAGTTTTGGCCTCTCCTGCAAGCGGGAACACCTTTTCTACATCGACCCGATCAAATCCTTTTGTAACCTTGAAGAGCTCTATCAGGTCAACCCTCAGTCTCCCCCTTTCTATTTTCTATTCATAAAATATAACTTTAGTGGTTGACTTTTTTTTAAACATACCCTGTGACTTGAGAGCACTGCCACAATTGCAGGAATTTGCATTGATTTATTTAAAAATCCACCCAGCAGGATTCTGAAATCTCATGTTGATGCCTTCAATTCATAAATTAGTCACATGTCGTTTCACCAGAACCATACTGGAGTTTGGAGTTTTGAAGTAACTCTTTCCAGTACAAACACGTTTCCATCTGTTCCTATTCAGATGAAGTTACATTGTTTCATAGTTTGCCATTGTGAGATATGAACTCTTGATTTTGGGGTTACAAGCCCAGTACCATAACCACTTGGCTATTTAGGAGGACACAGATGGATGTAACTTGTATTCTGACTTATAATAGCGATCTGATCACTGCATTTAGTGTTAAAAAAGATTTGATGGGGACAGATATGGAGAAACTTTCTCTGCTGGGAGAAATGAGCATATAATGTAACTAGAGCTAGGCCCAGAAGGTGGTTTCCTTTGATAGCTGACAGGGTTATTCTGAATGAGGTGTTGCAGACTTGTGCCCTGTGTTGTATACGTCATCTTATCTTGTGGTATTATTCTGATTGAGGAAGTTGTGTTTTCCAAAGCTGATTATTGCTAAGCAGAACACATCTAGATGTGACGGCGGGAGAGCTCATGCAGTGGAGCAAGGGGCTGGAAAAATCTTTCCACATCCCTGCCTTTTCTTGGGTTAAGATGGGAAAAATTACCTCCCGGTGTAACTGATTTTACAAATATTCAGACAGAAACCGGTCATTTTCATAATACATCCATGCTGGTGCTGGTTTCATACGAGTATCCTCCCACTCTGCCAGTGCACCCTGTTCTTTTCTCTCCCATGCTGACCAAGCTTCCCCTTTAATGCAACAATGCTATTTGCCTCATCAACCCCTTGTGGTCACGAGTTCCACATTCTAACCACTCATTGGGTAAAGAAGTTTCTCCTGAATTCACTGTTGAATGTGTTAATAGCTATCATTCATGACCCTTATTCTGGTCTTGCCTGCAAGGGGAAACATCATCTCTGTGGTCTGCCCTATCAAACCCTCCCATAATCTTAACGGCCTCTGTTAAGTCATCTCTCAGTCCTAGTTGGTTCAATCTTCCCTGATGGGTATAATCGCTCAGTTCTGTTTGATTTTATTTGAAAATGTACAGAGAGCTTCTGCCAATGGTTTTAATTCCTCTTTTGGTCTTTATTTCCTGCTGATTGGTATTGTGGCATATCCTGGCCAGTGCCCTGTGCTGTTAATTTGTAAAGACTAGTGAAATGATGTGGCAGGAGCTTTATACACAGACGCATAGAGTGTAAGAGCAAGAGAACTATGCTTATTCTTTAAAAAAATCACTGGTTTCACCCCACTAGAATATTGTGTTCAATTTTGGGCACCGCACTTTAAGAAGGATGCCAAGATCTTGGAGAGAGTGAGAAAGTGCTTTAGTATTGCTGAAAAAAGAGGCATGCTATTGAAGCTTTTCATCTTGCAATCATCAGGACAGCTACACAAGATAAACCAGCAGTAAAGGAAACAACAGTTTATACTGCATGAGAAGAGAGTGCTGATTGGTTGCCAAATGGACTCTGATTGGTAGAGGCCAATGAGGAGAATGCAACAGAAGGAGCATGTCCACACATTACAGCTTTTCCAACTAAACAAAAGCTTGGGCGTCCGCCATTCCCCTGGCAATGGCTTGACCAATCAGAGTTGACGTGCCTCGTTGAATTTGAAACAAAACCTTGGCAGTTAAACGTCCTCTGCATTTTCCATGGCAATACCTCTACCATGGCAACACTTCTACCAATAAGTCCACTTGCCAACCAATCACTCTCTTCTCATGCAGTATAAATTGTTGTTCCCTTTACTGTCGATATATCTTGCATAGCTGTCCTGATGAGTGCAAGACTAAAAGCTTTGATAGCATGCCTCTTTCAGCAATACTCAAGTTCGGTGCTAACAAAACACTGTTAAAAGTGCTTTACTGGAATGGTACCCACAAATGGGATTTCAGTTACATGGAGAGACTAATGTAGTTAGGGTTGTTCTCCTTGGACCATAGACTGTTGAAATATTTATTAGAGGTAGTCACTGAAGGATCTTGATACAGTAAATAAGGAGAAACTTTGCCACTGGCAGGAGGGTCGGTAACCAGGAGGACACAGATTTAAAGTAATTGGCAAAAGAGACATTTTTACACAATGTTGTGACCTGGAATGCAGTGCCTGAAAGGTTAATGGAAACAGATTCAATAACTTTGAAAAGGGAATTGAATAAACACTTGGAAGTAAAGGTTTCAGGGCTGTGTTGGAAAGGGCAGGGGAATGGGACTAATTGGATAGCTCCTTCAAAGAACTGATATCAGCACAATGGGCTGAATGGCCGCCTCCTGTGAAGTATTGCTCTGAGTCTATGACTCCCATGGTGGAGTATAAATTTTGACATTTCTAAATTTAATTATGTTTGTTGCATATTATAAACAGGTGATGTCACTCTAGCTTGAATTTTCATTTTTAGTAACTTTTCATGTTGCTCAATCTTTTTAATTTCAATGTTTATGTAAAAATGAATTTTATTTACAAATGCATTTGGCTAATTACTACACTGCTGCAGTTGAATTTTAAGGCTGTTCTGAGAATGTACTTGTTGATAAAGCAGCCAGTAAATAAATGAAAAGAAATGGCTTTTTTTTTTAAAAAAAAGGTGTATTTATATAGGAATTTTCACAATTTCAGGAGGTCCCCCAAAGCCTTTTACATTTGAAGTATAATCACCTGTTATTTAGGAAATGAGGCAGCTCCCGCAAGCAGCAGTGAAATAGATGAGTTAAATATCTGTTCTAAGTGTTGGTTGAAGGATAAGTGCTGGCCAGGTCTTCAGGGAGGACTCCCCTGCTCGTCTTTTACACCTGTCTGAGGGGATAGTTGGGACCTCGGTTTAACGTTTCCAGCGCGGTAGAGCTCCCGCCCGCTGGACTATGAGCCTCCGGAGTGTGACTTGGACCCGCAATTTTTCCGACTTGCACAAGTAGCAGCGGAGCCACAGCTGAAAATGTGGCACTGTTTATGTGAAATGTTTCCACTTTTGCTCCGTTATTTCTGTCCATCCTTCCTTTTGGGTTGAAGCCTGATTCTATAACCTGTTTGTATTTGCATTCTGCAGGTCAGCAGTGAGGTGGTTGCTGATGGGCAGGTCCAAGTATTGGAAGGTAATGGGGTCGATACGCAACCACCACAGCAGCAGCAGCAGCAACCCCCCAATGCTTGGCAAGTGATAAAAGGTGTTTTATTCAGGTGAGGGCTACATCAGTAGAACTAGCAGGGCCGAGGGAGTTATAGTTATGAAGATGAACTTGTAAAACGGAAAGTTGATGGGTAGAAACCATTTCCCTTGGTGGGAGAGCTCACAACTAAAGGGCATGATCTTGAAATTAAAGCTAAGTTTTTCAGGGATGATTTCAGGAAGCACTTCTTCACACACACACACACACACACTCTAATAGGAATTAGGACCTCTCTTCCTCCAAAAGGCTGTTGGAGGCCAACTGAACATTTTGAAACTGCGATTGTTAGGGCTTTTGTTTGGGTATGAGCATTAAGGGTCATGGAACCAACGCAGGGAGGCGGAGTTCAAATGCAGCTCAGTCTCAATCTAATCGAATGGCAGAACAGGCTTGAGGGGCTGAATGGCCTATTTCTGTTCCTATGTTATGAAAAATTTTTGCGAGGCTGAGTATCGAGATAAGGTTTCTACTGTCTGGCCAATTAGTGGTGAGGGAGCACAGACTCGAGTAGAAGGATGAAGCAGGAAGCAGAAGTCTTCCACAGAGGTCATTGTGACATGGGATGTCTTATTGCTAGTGGCTATGTAATTTGAAAAGGAATAGGATAGCATTTGAAAAAGATGAACAGAAGAGTACATGAAAAGATTATGAATCCGTACCTAAAACAGCGGTGGAAGCAGAATCCCTAATAGCTTTGAAAAGGGAAGTAAATGTTTTCTTCAAGTATTTAACAGACTACCAGGAAAGGGCAGGACAATGGGCCCGATTGGATAGCTGCCTTTAAGAGTTAATTCTGGCAAGATTGTGCTGTAAATTTCTACAATTCTAAGACTTTCCCCTTGACCCAGCCTGTTTTTGGATAATTAAAATTCCCTTCAGCTATCACTTTTTAATATACCATTCTCCACAAATTGAATTCCCAATTTCCTTTCCAGTGTTTAGCGGTTCATAATATACTCTTCACTAATGCGCCTGATCCCTCGATATCCCTGGCCTCACTCTGAAGGGATTTTGCTGTAGTTGTATGACTAATGGGAAACAAAGCAGCAGGTTTGGGGGGGGGGGGGGGGGGGTGGGGGGGGGTGTGGATTCAATTTCATGGAAAATTATGAAAAAACTGAAAAGAAAGGAGAGCCCAGGAGAGGCTATTAAAGTCCCCAGAACACAAAATAGGACAGAGTGTTTGGAAAGGGCTAGGAATCTAACTTCAAGCACATCAGATAAAGGGACGACAATGAGAAATACAGGACTGAAGGTGTTGTATCTGAATGCACGCAGTATACGAAATAAGGTAAATGAGCTTGTGGTGCAGATTGAAATTGGCAGGTATGATGTGGTGGGCATCATGGAGACACGGCTGCAAGGGGATCAGGACTGGGAGCTAAATATCCAAGGATGTACATCCTATTGAAAAGATAGGCAGGTTGGCAGAGGGGGTGGGGTTGCTTTGTTAGTAAGAAATTAAATTAAATCGATAGCAAGAAATGACATAGGGTCAGATGATGTAGAATCTGTATGGGTAGAGTTGAGGAACCGCAAAAGTAAAAAAACCATAATGGGAGTTATGTACAGGCCTCCGAACAGTAGTCAGGATGTGGGGCACAAGATAAACCAGGAGATAGAAAAGGCGTGTAAGAAAGGCAAGGTTACAGTGATCCTGGGGGATTTTAATATGCAGGTAAACTGGGAAAATCAGGTTGGTAGTGGAATTTGTGGGATGTCTACGAGATGGCTTTTTGGAGCAGCTTGTGGTGGAGCCACTAGGGAACAGGCAATTCTAGATTTAGTGATGTGTAATGAGGCAGATTGGATAAGGGAGCTTAAGGTGAAGGAACCCTTAGGAGGAAGTGACCGTAATATGATAGAATTTACCCTGCAATATGAGAGGAAAAAGCTGGAATCAGATGTAACGGTATTACAGTTGAATAAAGGCAACTACAGAGGCATGAGGGAGGAGCTGGCCAGAATTGACTGGGAGATGAGCTTAGCAGGAAAGACAGTGGAACAGTAATGGCAGGAGTTTCTGGGAGTAATTTGGGAGACACAGCAAAAATTCATCCCTAGGAAGAAGAAGCATACTAAAGGGAGGACCAGGCAACCATGGCTGACAAGGGAAGTCAGGGACAGCATAAAAGCTAAAGAGAAAGCATACAATGCGGCGAAGAGCAGTGGGAAACCAGGGGATTGGGAAGCCTACAAAGACCAACAGAGGACAACTAAAAAAGAAATAAGGAGGGAGAAGATTAAATATGAAGGTAAACTAACCAGTAATATAAAAGAAGATTGCAAGAGTTTTTTAGTTATATAAAGGGTAAGAGAGAGGCAAAAGTGGACATTGGGCTGCTGGAAAATGATGCTGGAGAAGTAGTAATGTGGAACAAAGAAATGGCAGAGGAACTGAATAGGTACTTTGCGTCAGTCTTCACAGTGGAAGACACAAGTAACGTCCCCAAAGTTCAAGAGAGTCGGGGGGTAGAGGTGAGTATGGTGGCCATTACCAAGGAGAAGGTGCTAGGAAAACTGAAAGGTCTGAAGGTGGATAAATCACCTGGACCAGATGGATTACACCCCAGAGTTCTGAAGGAGATAGCTGAAGAGATAGTGGAGGCGTTGGTGGTGATCTTTCAAGAATCACTGGAGTCAAGGTGGGTCCCAGAGGAAAATCGCTGATGTAACCCCCCTGTTTAAGAAGGGAGTGAGGAAAAGATAGGAAATTACAGACCGATTAGCCTGACCTCGGTCGTTGGTAAGATTTTAGAGTCCATTATTAAGGATGAGATTTCAGAATACTTGGAAGTGCATGGTAAAATAGGGCAAAGTCAGCATGGTTTCATCAAGGGGGAGGTCATGCCTGACAAATGTGTTAGAATTCTTTGAGGAGGTAATGAGTAGGTTAGACAAAGGAGAGCCAATGGATGTTATCTACTTGGACTTCCAGAAGGCCTTTGACAAGGTGCCGCCCAGGAGGCTCAGTAAGCTAAGAGCCCATGGTGTTAGAGGCAAGGTACTAGCATGGATAGAAGATTGGCTGTCTGGCAGGAGGCAGAGAGTGGGGATAAGGGGGTCCTTCTCAGGATGGCGGCTGGTGACTAGTGGAGTTCCACAAGGGTCAGTGTTGGGACCACAACTTTTCACTTTATACATTAATGATCTAGACGAAGGAACTAAGGGCATCCTGGCTAAGTTTGCAGATGATACAAAGATAGGTGGAGGGACAGGTCGTATTGAGGAGGTGGGGAGGCTACAGAAGGATTTGGACAGGTTAGGAGAACGGGCAAAGAAGTGGCAGATGGAATACAATGTGGGGAAGTGTGAGGTCATGCACTTTGGTAGGAAGAATAGAGGCATAGACTATTTTCTAAATGGGGAGAGAATTCAGAAATCTGAAGTGCAAAGGGACTTGAGATTCCTCGGCCAGGATTCTCTTACGGTTAACTTGCAGGTTGAGTCGGTAGTTAGGAAGGCAAATGCAATGTTGGCATTTATTTCGAGAGGACTAGAATATCAAAGCAGGGACGTGCTGCTGAGGCTTTATAAGCCTCTGGTCAGACCACATTTAGAATATTGTGAGCAATTTTGGGCCCTGTATCTCAGGAAGGATGTTCTGGCCCTGGAGAGGGTCCAGAGGAGGTTCACGAGAACGATCCCAGGAATGAAAACGTTTGAGGACTCTGGGTCTATACTCGATGGAGTTTAGAAGGATGAGGGGGGATCTGATTGAAACTTACAGAATACTGAAAGGCCTGGATAGAGTGGACGTGGGGAAGATGTTTCCATTAGTAGGAGAGACTAGGACCCGAGGACACAGCCTCAGAGTAAAGGGAAGACCTTTTAGAATAGAGATGAGGTGAAACTTCTTTGGCCAGAGAGTGGTGAATCTATGGAATTCATTGCCACAGAAGGCTGTGGATGCCAGGTCATTGAGCGTATTTAAGACCAAGATAGATAGGTTTTTTATTGGTAAAGGAATCAAAGGTTACGGGAAGAAGGCGGGAGAGTGGGGTTGAGAAACTTATCAGCCATGATTGAATGGCAGAGCAGACTCGATGGGCCGAATGGCCTAATTTCTGCTCCTATGTCTTATGGTCTTATGAAATGCAAGCCTTTGCAGGTGTGTTGTGTTAGAATTCTGTTTTTGATCTCTTATTCTTCTGAGCAGTAATTTTATTTTTTAAAATTGTATTTCAGAATTTTTATCATCTGGCTGATCAGCAGTTGGTTCCGTCGTGGAAGTGCACCTCCGGAGCAGAGTGATCCAACCGGAACAGTGCGACATCCCAGCCGCAATCTTTTCCCCAAAGACACACTTATGGTAAACTAAACTGCTTTCTGAATCATTCCCCCACATCCCCCCACCACCTCAAAAAAATACATAGCCTTACTTAGAAAACATGAGTGTCTGCACCTGAAAGAGAGGCAAATTGCTTCTGCTGAAGCAATCAACTTGAAATCTTCAACCCATCTTCTGACACACTTGGTGTGCATTTACACCATTTTCTGCATTTAGTTCTAAAGACGTACTTTTATAGCACCATTTGACGATCCCAGGACACTCTAATTTTTTGGCTTTACACCCAATGACTGACTTTTGAAGTGTGGTCACTGTTTCGATGTGGGAAGCATGGCGACCAATTTGCGCATTGCTACCTCCTGCAAACTGTATTATAACGACCCAGTAATTTTGTTTTTAGCGATGTTGGTTGAGGGATATAAAAGCCAGAAAAATGGGGAGAGCTCCCCTGCTTTTCTTCGTGGGAATTTTTACGTCCACCCGAGAGAGGAGACAGGATCTTAGCTTAAAATCTCATCCAAAAGACACCACCTCCGAAGTGCTGGGCTTCCTCGCTGCTACACTGGAGTGTCAACCTACATTTTTGTGCTCAAGTCTTCAGATTTGTTCCTGAACCTCTAACCCTTTGACTCGGCTGAGAGTACTACTGAGCCATGGCTGACATTGTGCCTTATTTTCTGCCATTTTGCTGGCCACATATTAATGTGTGGGTCCTGTAGGGGACAGTGCTTAGACCCTGTTGACTCTAATCGACATGTTGTTATGATCCCCATAGAGACCAATTTCTTTTAAAAAGAAATTCGAACTTCCAGTTAATGCCTGAATGTATGACAACAGGATTGCATGTCGTAAGACATTTACTGTAACAAAAGACTAAAAGCACTACTGACCAAACACCATCTTTGTAGGCAACTTATACTTTAAACCACAGAACGGAATACCTCCCTTATTTTTAGCACAACTGAAAAAGCACACTTCAATGTCCTCTTAAGTAGACACTCAATTCTCCCTCAATCGGGCCAAAAATGATTCTTGGCTCCTGAGGGTTTATTTCTATTGCTTTTGTTTCTCAGCCTGGTAACTTCTAACCCCAGAAGTATTCTTCTGAATGAGGTGAATCATCCAACCTCTTTTTAACTCCTTATGAATTTGGTCAAGCTCAAGCTTCCACCTGCATCCTGGTGCAGTGAACCATAGAGACTTTTGGTCTCTAGCTCCTCTCTTCCTTGCTCTCGCTCACTCTTTTCTCACTCTCGCAGCGCACACACACACTTCCCCTCCCTCCGGGACGCTGGCAGAATAACCCATCTGAGACGTTCTAAGAATATGGCCTCCTCTGTAACTACCCCATCTTGAAGCACATCACCATGGCAGTGTGAATCACATGGGCCTTGTATCCAGGTACAGGTGCTAATTAGCTATCCATGGGACCCCTTTTATCTTGGAAGTAAATGGACAGTTTAAAGCATAACAGTTTGTAACCTGACATCCTCGACACTTTTCTAGGACTTTGGAGACTCTCAGTCTAACCACTATTAGCACAGAGGCTGCTGCCATTGTTTCCAAGTGTAAATAAATAGCTTGTACCTTCTTCCCAGTAAAACAATCTGGCCCCCTTTTAATCTCTAACAATCAAACCACCTGAGCCTGTTGCCAGGCAGACTTCAGAACAGGTCATGACCCCCTTCATTTTACCTTAAACGCAGTCCCAAAACCGCAATCTTATCAACCGCAATTTGTAACACTGTGAAAAATGGCCTAGACAGTAGAAAGAAACATAACAATCGTTGTTACTTTTTCTTGCAGGTTGAATCCGATTTACCATGCCATGCTTTTCTAGGCTATGCACTGTCACCAAAATTATTCAAATTGATTTTTCATTCCTTGTTTTCACATTATCCCAAAGTATCTCCTTTACGATCTTGACAGGACCTACGTGTTTATATCTCAGAGAATGAGCACTTCACAGAATTTAATGACACTGTTCCACTTTTCTGGGAGCACCTTGATCTGGTGTATGGAGACTGGACAAGTGGAGAGTCCGGGACTGGATGTTATGAGCACTATGGAGAAATAGAAACAACGGAGGTACAGCAGCTCTGCTATTTGAATATTTTTTTCAGCAATCTGGCTTGTGTAAAATTGAAAGCCCTGGGAGTTACTGAATTGCTTCTGCCCTTGGGCTGATGACTCTTCAGCCCAGAAATTACTGTCAGTGATATTTGTGAATGAATGCCTTGTGTTTTATTGGACTTTTAGCTAAGAGGGTTTCCTCATGCACAGCACCAAAGATTACTCCAACGTGCAAGCTCTCACTCCGTGGTAGTCATGTTCGTGGGCTAGTAATCCAGAGCCCCTGGGCTAAAGATCCAGATGCACAAGTTCAAATAACACCAGAGCAGCGAGAAAGTTAAATTGATTGAGTAAATTTGGAATAAAAAGCTGGTATCAGTAACGGTGACCATGTAGCTATCAGATTATCATAAAAGCAAAAAATTAGTCAACCATCTGGCTCACTAACGTCGTTTAGGGAAGGAAACCTGGGACCCTTCCCTGATCGGGCCTACACGTGACTCCAGACCCTCAGCAATGTGGTTAACAATGGAAAGCAGTGTTCTATTAGTCTACAAACCACCAAACTGATTTATCAACTAGCCAACCCTAATTAAATAAGGTGCTATATAAATCTAAGCTGTTGTTGCAAATGCTTTTTCAAAGACAAATTCCATAGGTTTACTGTAATATACAGAACATAAATATGCCTGCATGGAATTTATGCTTTTACAATTAAGGATGCTTTTGGACAGACAGATGCAAAAGGTTTTATGCTCATCAGTCATTAACCTTCTCAAGGTCTCATTTTTATTTGCAGCAAGCTATAGATATGCCATTTTTGTTCCTCTTTGTTGGCCAGACCTGTTCCAAAGTGAAATACAGAAAGAATTGCTTGTAATAAAATTTAATCATGGGACTTAATTGAATTGAGGCATAAAAATTAATAATGGCTGCATCTACTGAACGTTTAATGTGTTCACATGACATTCCTGTGTCCGGCCTTAAAACAAGATTTTAACTGAGCTAAAATATTGGAAAGAGTCTTTTCTCCCTATCTCTGTTTTTTTTTACTTAACCTTGTGTCTCTATGTTAAGTTTTGTCGCTTATCTGTGTTTACTTTCTCTTGCTTTCTGTGGCCAAGTAGGTGCACCAGTTTCTTCCTTCTAGTCTGCCTTATTTACGATTTCCCAGATTGAGGTTGAACCGAGTTGCAGGAGGTAAGATGAGAGATACAAGCTTGAATCTGGCACACTGTATCTTAGGAAAAGGAATAGGCCATTCAGCCCCCTTGACCCTGCTCCACTGTTCAATTTAGATCATGGCTGATCTGCATCTTATCTCTTCCACTGTTTTAAAAATTTATTCTTTCATGGAATGTGGGTGTCACTGGCCAGGCCAGTATTTGTTGTCCATCCCTAATTGCCTCTCGAACGGAGTGGCTTGCTCGGCCATTTCAGAGGGGCAGTTAAGAGTCAACCACATTGCTGTGGATCTGGAGTCACGTGTAGGCCAGACCAGATAAGGACGGCAGATTTCCCTCCCTAAAGGGGCATTAGTGAACCAGGTGGGTTTTTACAACAATCGAGGATAGTTTCATGGTCACCATCACTGAGATGAGCTTTCAACTCCAGATTTTATTAATTGTATTCTTTTAAACTCCTCCAACTGCTTTGGTGGGATTTTGAACCCCTGTCCCTGGGGGATTAGCCTGAACCTCTGGATTACGAGTCCAGTAACATTACTACTACTCAACCCTCTCCCATATCCCTTGTTAATCTTACCCAACAAAAATCTAGTAATCTCAGTCTTAAATTCAAAAATGTCCTGACATTCTCAGCTATTTGGGGGAGAGAGTTGCAAATTTCTATTGTCCTTTGTATTTGCAAAAAAACTTCTTGACCTCACGCCTGAATGGATGGTGTCTAATTTTAACATTATGTCCCTGTTGTTCTTGATTTTTTTTTCCCCATCAGAGAAAACTGCTTCTCTGTGCCGACATTATCTATTGCTTTTGACCTTTTACACTCCTCAGTTGGGTCGCCCCTCCATCTCCTCTACCCAAAGGAATACAAGTCACACCTGTTCTCACAAATTAACCATCCAAGGGCTTTGAAGATGTGGACAGCACTTTCCAAACCCCCGACCACTACCATCTAGAAGGACAAGGGCAGCAGATAGATGGGAACACCACCACCTGGAAGTTCCCCTCCAAGCCACTCACCATCCTGACTTGGACATATATCGCCGTTCCTTCACTGTCGCTGGGTCAGAATCCTGGAACTCCCTCCCTGACAGCGCCGTGGGTGCACCTACACCACATGCACTGCAGCGGCTCAGGAAGGCAGCTCATCACCATTTTCTCAAGGGGCAGTTAGGGACGGGCAATAAATGCTGGGCCCAGCCAGCGATGCTCACATCCCGTGAATGAATAAAAAAGAAACTAATTCCCCATCGTGTAATCTTAACGCAGGTTATTGTGAATCCTGGTTAGAAGCATTCTTAGGATGCAGCCATCCTTTACATTCTGAGCTTGCAGTTTGAAGGTTGATTGCTATAGTTAAGGTGGGTTTATACATTTAATATAATCTCCAGCTAAAAGTTCAAATGAGAGGGAATGTAGTGTATCGTTAAACCCATACCAGGAAACCATTCTTATCCTTGTTTGGAAAAATAAACAAATTACCAGTGTGTTGTGATACTATTTGCATTCCATGGCTGCTGCTAATTAGGCATCAGTGTTAGCCAACTGACTGACAGGATTTATCTATTCTCCAATATACTTAGAGCTGGTAAGTGCGAGTAACATTTGTTCTTTTTATTACAGAATATAAAATCCAATGGTTCCATGTACGTTCACATATTTTTCACCAAGAGTGGGTTTCATCCAGATCCAATGAGGAAAGCCCAGTACAGACGCCTGGCCACAGTGTCGACCACAAGAAGTAAGCTCAAGCATAGCTTCAATAACTCTTTTTTGCCTTGTGCTGGGAAGTTTAAGCTAGAACCGTGTATGAAACACTAGTTAAGCCACAGCTAGAGTGCTGCAGGTCGGTCTGGCCACCGGATCACAGGATCTCACTAGAGCGAGTACAGAGGAGATTTACAGAAGATATCATCGGGACTGGAGAATTTTAGCGATGAGGAAAAGATTGGATAGGCTGGGATTGTTTTTCTCAGGAGCAGAAGGTGCTGAGGGGAGATTTAATTGAGATATGTACAATTATCAGGGGCTGAAATAGAGTGGCTAGGAAGGCCTGTTTCCCTTAGCAGAGAAGTCAGTGACCAGGAGGCATAGATTGAAAACAATTGGCAGAACTACTAGCGAGGAGCTGGGAAACTCACTGCCCGAAAGGATGGTATAGCCATATGATTTAAAAATACACCTGGATAGGAAGTAAAAGTGCTGCAACTGACAGGGCTACAGATCGTGAGCTAGAAAGTGGGATTAAGCTAAATTACATTTTTGCAGCCAGCTCGGAGATGATGGGTCAAATGGCCGCCTCCCTGTGCCGTAACTTTCCATTATTTGCTGTTGACTTGCTGTTACTAACTTATGGTTAGTCCTGCATGTTCCTGAGATTGATGTGCAAATGTAGATTGATTCCAGATTTAACTGGGTTTGACATTGTTACAGGAATGGGAGACCCAAGAAAGTCTGTAAAATGCTACCGTTCTCAAAATGGTACTGTGCCTTGCACTAGTAACAATTATTCCTTAGTTAACTGTCTGTATGTTTTGCAATAGTGTTGAACAAATACAAGAGACGGAAGTTTCAAAAGACAAAAAACCTTCTGACTGGGCAGACGGAGGCTGACCCTGAAATAATTAAGGTATTTTTGTAAGGTTTTATCCATGTTTAATGCTCTTTCTTGAACACAACAAATATTCAAAGCTAATATAAAAGCAAAATACTGCAGATGCTGGAGGTCTGAAATAAAAACAAAGTGCTGGAAAAACTCAGCAAGTTCCAAAGAAGTGTCATGTTGGACTCGAAACGTTGACTCTTGTTTCTCTCCCCACAGATGCTGTCAGACCTGCTGTGTTTTTCAAGTGCTTTCTGTTTTTATTTCAAATATTCAGAGCTGTCTAATGATGTTTTCTGTATATGTTCGTCTTTTTTGCAGCGAGCTGAAGACTATGGCCCAGTTGAGATCATTTCCCACTGGCATCCAAACCTCACAGTCCACATAGTAGACGATCACACAGCATGGGCAATGGGAGCGGTGCCACCTCCTCTAGACCAGTGTAAGTGAATAATCATTGCCCCTTGACTTTCTCATGGCCTTTTCTATGCCCTTCTCAATTTTCCTCCAAATCAAATTGTTACAGTAGTTAACAGCCCTGTGGTGGCGTAAAGCTAGCTTTGCCAATGTAGCCTGGAGCTCAGGAATGCTGTGTTTCTGTACCACTCTCGATATATGTTTCTAGGGACTCGCCTCTTAAAATGAACCAGGGTTGAATAGTAATATGAAGACAGAACATTCCTTTCGCGGAACAATTTCTGTGTCTGCTTTTTGATGGTGATTCCCACCTAGCAGTTCGGTACAGAAAGCTGAGCTCTGACTTCTCGTTGAGAAGCTGCAAGCCCTGGTATTGAATGTGTAACCAGTCTGGAATAAAATACTTCGCTGCTACTTGGCTAAATTATATTTTTTCACTGGTGTCAGCACATTCAGCAAAAACAGTCTGATTAAAATGGTGACCATGAAACCGTTGCCGATTTTTTTTTTCTGTAAAATATCCATCTGGTTCACTGATGCCCTTTAGGAAAGGAAATCTGCCATCCTTACCTGGTCTGGCCTACGTGTGACTCCAGACCCACAGCAACGTGGTTGACTCTTAAATGTCCTCAGAACAAGGGCAATTAGGGATGGGCAATAAATGTTGGCGCAGCCAGCGACGCCCGCGTCCCATGAACAAATAAAAAAAAACAGATCATGGGGAAGTGGTGGCAAAGTGGTAATGTCACTGGACTAGTAATACAAAGGCCCAGGCTGATGCTCTGGGGACACGGGTTCAAATCCCACCACATAGCAGCTGGTGGAATTTAAATTCAATTAATTAGTAAATCTGGAATTGAAAACTGCTCTCAATAATGATGACTATGAAACTATCATCGATACTTGCAAAGGCCCATCTGGTTCACTAATGCCCTTTAGGGAAGGAAATCTGCCACCCTTACCCGGTCTGGCCTTCACGTGACTGCAGACCCGCAGCAATGTGGCTGACTCTTAACTGCCCCCTGAAATGGCCGAGCAAGCCACACGTTTCAAGGGCAATTAGGGATGGGCAACAAATGCCGGCCTTGCCAGCAGCACCCACATCCCATGAAAGAGTAAAGAACAAAAAGGAAGCAACTTGCAGTTAAGTAGCATAAAAGCAAAATGCTGTGGATGCTGGAAATCTGAAATAAAATGCTGGAAAAACTCAGCAGGTCTAAAGGCCTCTGTGGAGAGAGAAACCTAGTTAACATTTCGAGTGCAATATGACTCTTTGGAACATTTCAATAGCACCTTTCTAATATAGGAAAGAGTCCCACCATGCTGCTTGGAACCATGAGCGGAAAAAAATGGGTGCTGAACCAAAGAAGCGGACGTTAAGGCTGGTGTGTGAAAGATGGGGTTTCAAGGTGGGTTTTAATGTCGAAGGCATAGAGATGAAGCAGTTTAGCGAGGAAGTTCAGCGCATTGGGACTTTGGCAGCTGTGCCTTCAGCAGCCTGTGGCAGGAGGAGGAAAGGCATGGACCAAGTTCAGGAACAGAGTTTGGGATGGGAATGAAAGAAGTGACCTAAGGGGTGAGTGTTTTACATTTTGATGCGTTGGAGGACCAGGAATCAGTGTGTAAATTTCAGAATTCAGTCTGAAGGTGACCGAGGCATGGGATGAGGTAGAAGTGAGGCAGGTGATGTTACAGAATCACAGAATTGTTACAGCGCAGAAGGAGGCTATTCGGCCCATCGTATCTACACCGGCTCTCCAAATGAGCAATTTACTTAGTGCCCTACTCCCTGTAGCCCTGCACATTCTTCCTTTTTCAGACAACGGTCTAATATCCTTTTGAATACTTCTATTGAACCTGCCTCCAACACGCTCTCAGGCAGCGCGTTCCAGACTGTGTGAAAAAGTTTTTCCCTCGTATTGCGTTTGCTTCTTTTGCCGATTACTTTAAATCTGTGCCCCCTTGTTCTTGATCCTTTCACGAGTGGGAACAGTTTCTCCCCATCTACTTTGTCCAGACCCCTCATGATTTTGAAAATTTAATGCGGAGAACTGTAAGGTAATGAATGCACTTTGTAGGCAAAACCAGAGATGAAATCTGCTCAATGGAAAGATTTGAAGAATGATGATGAACAAAGCTGCAGGGTTCTGGGGCGAGGGGTGTTGCCGGGGAAATGGGCAGATGGAATGACTGCAAACCTCCAAATCTTCACCTGGAGAAAATTGATGCTTATCCAAAACTGGATGTTTGGCCAGCAGTCCGGCAGCACAGCAGTAATAGAGGGGAGAAGTGGTAGAACTGGGTGTCATCAGCTTGCATGTGTGGAAGCTGGTGCAATGTCTGCCAAAGGGAAGCATGTTGATGAGGAAGAAGAGAATCCCTCGAGGCGCCCAGTGTGATGCTGCAGGCTTGGAAAGAAAAGGCATTGGTGGAAATTCTCTGGCTACGATTGGATAGGTAAGAAACAGATCAAGTGAGGGGCAGTCCCACCCAGCTGGACCATGGAGGGAGATGGTATGGTTGGCCGTATCAAAGGCTACCGAGCAAAGGAGGAAGGATAATAACACATTTGGTTATTGTGACAGAGAAAGTCATGTGTGACTTCAGTTGGGGCTTTTTCAGTGTTGTAACAGGGAACGGAAACCTGGTTGGAGAGATTCAAACAGGAAGACATGGATCTGGAAACTTAAATGCACCATGCCTCCAAAATTATTTTGAAGATTATGTCCTGGTTTAAGTTTTAGACTATTTTTTAAGAAGTTAGTTGTAGGGTTCTGATTTGATATCTCAGCAGGAAAGCGCACCACCTATTGAGCCATGCAGATCAGGAGGGCCCCATGTTTCAGATAAATTAATCATCTGGACTTATGTTGCTATTTGTGGGATCTTGCTGTGGACAAATTGGCTGCTGCACTGCAACAGTGACAACGTCAGTAAAGCACATGATTGGTTACAAAGTGTTTTGGGATGCCCTGAGGCAGTGCGAGGTGTATATATAAATGCAGGTTTATTCTTTCAGTCTATTTGATCCCAAGTCGGTTGATCTCCGCTCAACAACAGTAGACTCAGAATTAACAGATTAGAAGGAGCTGTGGTGCTTCCTAGTCTCTCACCTCATTTCCTCTTGAACTTTTAATATATTTTATCTGATTCTATTTCAAAACTGTTATGGATTCTGCTTCCAAACACTAGGCATTCTAAGGATTTGCACTATTCTTTTAAAAAATCCTCCTCATCTCTCCTTTATCTGTTTTTGCTGATATTAAGTTCATACCCTCTAACTCCAAGATTGCTGACCAGTGGAAATAATTTTTCCCTATTTTCTATATCAAAATCCTTCATAATATTGATCATGCCCAATTGGATGCCCTCTTAACCTCCTCTGCTCCG
This sequence comes from Carcharodon carcharias, assembly GCF_017639515.1. Lineage (NCBI taxonomy): Eukaryota > Metazoa > Chordata > Chondrichthyes > Lamniformes > Lamnidae > Carcharodon > Carcharodon carcharias. Next base: position 15,108,448 of record NC_054500.1, read on the forward strand.
ATGAAAAAGTGCCAGAGTTTCTTTAATCTCTCCTTCTGTCTGCTCTGAAATCATCTCAACATGTCTCTCCTGTATCACCTACGTGAGCTTGAGACCCTTCTTAAAATTAGGGCACCCAAAACCGGACGCGGTATTTTGTCCATGATCTGTCCAGTGTTGATCTCCTTTTTGGTTTTTATATTTGTTGCCCTTATTTTTGAAACCTAGGACCCACTGTTGTATTAAATTGATAAACTTGTGCCCCCACTTTTAAAGACTTGTGCATCTATCCCATTCACTCAGTGTTCCTGGGATAAAGAGGTTAAAGGCAACCAGATCATTGTCGCCTGATCCCTGCAGGCAGGCTTGTAACTATCATCTGTAGCTTCTCTGGTCGCTCACTTGGGTACCTGTTTATAAACGTTGACTCCCCTATATCTACTTGTGTGACTGCAGGACCCAGGAGTATAAGAGTGAAACTCTCTTATAACCTAGACTGCATTTTTGTGCCTTGAGTGCACGCATGACTCCAATCTTTGAGAAGGCTGAGTTAACACTGGATGAGACGAAGCTTGGTTTGAATTGTGAGCTCCTTCATTTCATGGTGGTTAAAATGTACAGAGCAGTGGGATGGATGAGAGTTGCTCGGGGTATAATTTCTGTTCGTTTACTGTTGAAAAGTCAGGGACGCGAGTGTGCTAGCCCACTCTGGGTCATCTAATTTAAAATTTAAAAGCACAGTCTCTCACAATGCTGTTCAGCTGTCACAAGACAGTTGTTTGCTTGCTTGTGCTGTTCAACAGACTGCCGGTCGTGGTCTGGATCCCCCACCTCCCCACCAACCACCTCTCTTATTCCCATTTACTGTCTCTTTTCCTTCCCTCTACTGTTGGGGACTGTTCCTACAAGCCCCAGTAGGGACCTCCTGCCACTAAAGTTCAGCTGCCGCTTATAAGCCAGGTCTCAGTCTGTTGGGTGCAAGTTATTTAATTAATTAAATGAGCCTGCCATTAAGATTGGTAGGGCATCCATTGCCCCACTCTTGCTGAGTTCTCATCACCCTTTACTGCTCTCCTACCTGCATCCCCACATATATCTAAAACCTGGAATATGTCTTCTGACTTTTAAACAGACCTCGGATATCAAGATCGGTGAATGGTGGAATTGACTCGAGGGGCTGAATGACCTACTCCTCCTATTTTCTATGTTTCTATCAAAAAAGAGGTTACCCAACATCAAAGTGGAAAGTGAAAGCTAAAATATTGCGGATGCTGGAAACCTGAAACAAAAACAAAAAATTGCTGGAAAAACCCAGCAGCATCTGTGGAGGGAAAGATAGAGTCATATGGACTTGAAACGTTTGGGAAGCAAACTCCTTTAGCCAAAGAATCCTGAGCCATGATGGGCTCAGTTGAAAATCCTGCTGACAATTGCAATCAAGGCATCCACTTGATGAGGCAATGCCCTCAGGAGAGGAGGATGAGGAAATGCTATCAGATTACAGGAACCCTGAATAATGGTATCCGAGAGGCTCGAGTTGTGGTCTATTTGTTTTGAGTAGTTACTGTACATTTGAGCCTGAGCCAAGGTTTTTTTATTGGTGGTCATACAGCATGTAAAGGCTAGCACTTGAAGGCAATGCTAAGTAAAAATTAGTTACTCCTATTTTGTGCTACAGTGCCACTTCTGATATTGGCCTGTCACATGGTTATACTAAATATGGCCAGTAGTAACATCTTAACTATAGTGTTGGTTTTTTTAAAGAAGCATGGATTGGCCCTGAATGACTGAGCTGTCATATGGACTCTGGGTGGAGAGCAGCATTCAGACAAAGAGGCATAGATGAAAAGCCTATTCAAGTACAGCTCTAATAGCCCACAGCCACATCTAATCCTTCAAGTAGCGAACTCTCCGACTCCTGAAGGAGTGACCTTGAAAAGCAGGTCTTAAATTTACACACAATTGTATTTTTACGCACACTTTTTTTTCCCCCACATTTGGGGAATAGGGGAAACTGTTGGAAGGATTAGCAGGCTGATTATCAACCTGTTGGACCGCGCCACAAATGCTCCTTGATTAGCCAACAAGTTTGGGTTGCCCTTGAACCAGGAGCTTCTGGCTCAGAGGCAGGGTCATTCCCGACTGAACCACAAGACCTCCTTCAACATCATTAATGGTTTTGGTAGAATAAGTAAGGAGAAACTGTTTCCATTGGCAGAGGTAATCAAAGGACATTGATTTAAGGGAGTTGGCGGAAAAAAAACTAGAGGCTTTAAAACTAGCTTCATGTCGTGAGTTAGGATGATCAGGAACGTGCTTCCTGAAAGGCCAGTGGAAGCAAATTTACTATCTTTCAAAAGGAAATTGGATTAATGCTTGAAGGGGTAAAATTGCGGGACTATGGAGAAAGGACAGGTGAGATGGAGCTAATTGGATTGTTCTTTCTATCATGCCTGTACTTGCTTTTTGACTGAATGCTGTGTCATTCTATAATTGTGTGAAGTTGAATACAAGTCACTGTGACTGATTTGGTCAGCCTCTTGAGATCGATGTGGCCGCTTCCTGTTGCAGTGGCATTGTTGTCCCTTTGCATTTATTTCTGCTCAGAAAAAGCTGCGGCCGCTCTCCCACTCAGACGAAAATATTGTGGCGTGAGTGCAAGCACACTTGCATTGATATAGCACCTTATCGAGTTCCTAAGAGATTCACAGCCAATGAATTACTTTTAAAGTGTAGGCACTATTGTTATTCATTTAGTGTAGGCACTATTGTTATTCATTTAATCAAGTTCCAAGAATGGCAAATGAACAGATGACTGATTTTAAAGTGATATTTGAAGAAATTTTGTATAGGATATAAGGAGACCGGCAGCTCTTCGCACATTATCTTTTATTGCTGAACGGTCAGAAGAGGCTTGGTTTTAATGTTTCATCCGAGCGAGGCAATATGGGCAATTTAGCACTCCCTCGGTGCCAGCCTAAATTGTGCCATCATTTCCTGTGCCCCAAAACCTTCCAACTAAAGGGCAAGAGTTTTAGCAGCTGAGGCTAAGTGAACTTGAGCGCCTGCCCTTGTGACAAGTTCCAAGGAACTGACTATCAGTCATCATTCAGTAATAAAAGGTAATGCACAGAGATAAACACTGGTTTAATTGGGAAGCAGTAATTTCACGTCTTTATGTATATGTCATAACTTGAAAGGAATTCAAGTTCAAAATTATACCTGGTACCTCTTTCTCCTTATTCCTCTTTCTTTTGTTCAGTACTGAGGGTGTTGCGCTGCGTGCCATCTTTCGGGTGAGACATTAAACCAAGGCACCCCCCCCACCCCCCCCTCCCCTGTTTGCTCGGGTGGATGTAAAAGATCCCATGGCACTATTTCGAAGAAGAGCAGGGGATTTATCCCTGGTGTCCTGACCAATGCTAATCCCTCAATCAACAGGACAATAAGAGATTACCTGATCATTATCACATTCCAGTTTGTGGGAGCTTGCTATGCACAAAATTATCTGTTGCGTTCCCTGCATTGCAGCAGCGACTATACTTAAAGTACTTTGGCTATAAAGCACTTTGTGATAGCTGGTGAAAAAGTGCTATATAAATGCAAGTCTTTCTTTCAGTTTGTATGTTTGAATGGAATTTGTAGCCCAGGTGGCAATTTAAAATGATAATGCAATGGCCAAATTCCCAAGTTATATTAAAGTTAATGGTGATTGTTTTCATGTGATTATATGAGCATTAATGCAGTGAATTGTGGAATACTTGGAGACTGTGCCATGTGGAATGATGTTTCTCTTGGGTCCTGTTTTGATTTTCCCACAGATGTGAAGTTTGATCCAGTCAGTGGTGACTATTACCCAATAATTTATTTCAATGATTATTGGAACCTGCAGAAGGACTACTTTCCCATCAACGACACGCTGGAGAAACTCCCTTTGCGTATGACCTACTGCCCGCTGTCACTGTGGAAATGGCAGCTGTATGCTGCGCAGAGTACCAAATCTCCATGGAATTTCTGGGGAGAGGATTTGTACGACCAACCAGATGAGGAGCAGGATTCAGTGAAGGTTTTTTCTCCCCCCCCCACCCCCGCTTAATATCCAATATAAGTCATGTTCTCAATTATAGTTGTAAGCCTGATTGTGGAGCACCTAAAGTTCCAGTTGAGAGACCTAGCCCAGTAGCTGCATAGGAATGTAGGAACGTGAATTGGCCTTTGACCCGCTTCAGCCATCCTGTTAGATTTTGGCTGACCTCCCATTTTCCTGCCTTTTTGCCCTAGCCCTGGATACCCTCACCAACCAAAAATCTATCATTCTCAATCTTGAAAATTTCAACTGCCCCTCGACATCCTCAACCTTTTGGAGAAGAAAGCTCAGAGGCGGCCTTACTACCCTTGGATTGTACTCCTACCTGGGCTAGCTCTAATGTAAGATTATGCCTTCTTGTTCTTGATTCGACCAGCAACCCCCCCGCCGACCCTAGAGGAGGTAGTTTCTTTGTATCTACCCTGTCGGATTTAAACGCCTCAATTTTCTAAACTCAAGTGAATCCATTTTAAGTTTATGCAACCAGCTCCTCATAATTTAAGCCTTTAAGCTCCAGTAGTACTCTGGTGAAGCTGTGCTGCATTCCCTCCAAGGCCACTAGCTTTTAGCGAGTTGTGCACATGGACATCTGTATCTCTTTGCTGCTTTTCAGTTCATAGCCTTTCGTCAACCAAGAGAAAAAAAATTTGATTTGTCTTTCTTGGATCCAAGATGGATGACCTCGCATTTTCCCATATTGACTTCTATTTGCCGTAGCACCACTACTTCATCTCCACCCCTTTGTAATTTCTTCCTATCTGTGCCTCCTCACTTAGTGTCATTTGCAAGCTTGGATATACAGCTCTCTGTTCATTTTGTCAAGTTATTAATATGGTGAGATACTGAGGCCCCAGCCCGGATCCCTGAGGAACTTCATTCGTCGCGTTCCGCCAATTGAAGAATGTTCCCTTTATCCCTACTCTCTCCTACCTCCCAACCAGTTACCCGGTTTAGGTGGTTACCGTTTGAAGCTCGACACAGCGGTCCCCTTACGGCTTTGTAGGGAAATGCACCGTTTAATGTGATACTGTGATCTGTAAAGCTATTGGAGATTTGATCTCTAGTCTCTACGAATCAATTGACCAGCACAACTAAGAAGCTATAAAACATCAGGCAGGATTTTCGCTTACAATCAGTATCCATTGAGCATGCACAAAAAAAAATGGTCTTGTGTGTTTTTTTGAGTGAAGACTGGGTTAGGGTTAACTCTCCTCCCTTCTCATTCCTAACGAGTTACCTAATTTATAGTCTTACGGATGAAGATTGCCCACTCCAGACCCGTGCTGCAGCATGATTCAATGCTTTCCGGAGGGAGGTGGGGGGGTGAAGAAAGGGAGTGAAGAAATCCTTTTCTGCTCCATTTACCACACCACTAAAATCTAGCAAATTCCAATGCGTGCTCGTAAAAAACATCTACCCCCTGAGATATTTGTAATGTCTGTGGAGACCTGTTATTTTGGACCTCTGCCAATAGCAGAGAACAGTTTTGCTCTTGCAGCCACGGAACTGTAGATTCCATTCAGAATTTTTTACGTTGACAACCTCACTGGGTCTGGATATTAATTGCGAGGCCTGTGAGCTGCACTGCCAACTCCGTGTGCAGCAGCACCTCACCAGTACGGAATATAAATGAGATGCTTTCTTCGGTTAGCTTTTTTTTAACTGGAGAAGGGGCTGGAGGAATTATTGTTAAATGATTTGCTTTTAATTGATTTTCCAAGGTGTTGCCTCAGCAATGTAAATACTGGGAATTGATGAGGGACTTCGCCAACCTGTGTTTGGTGTCTTTGTTGCTATGTTTACTTAGATAACTTGGAAAATGTTTCGTGGCTTTTTCCCTTTAACCCTTTAACACTGACTTACATCCTCCAGTTAAACCCTGCAATCTTAACTAAACCTCTAAGCTTTCTTTTCTTGCAAGTTGACCCCATTGCAAAAGTCAGTGAGATAGGAATCTTGAGCTACTATAAACTCTCAGCATGCCAACAAATCGCCAGACACTTAAATGTCATATTTCCACATGACCAATTTAGGAATTGCAACAAAATAGTAATAGTTTTTTTTTAAAAACTTGTGCAAGAGGAAACATTTGCAGAGAAAAGAAGCAGAACAGGGAGACTAATTGGATAACTGACACAGACAATGAGCCGCATGGCCTTCTTCTGTGCTATATGATTCTTTAATGTGGAATTCATCAAAAAAGTAGACTGGATTTAATGCGTTCTGCTGTCTCTTGTCGGCTTATATCATTCTGTGAAAGGAAGATGATTTCTTTCAGTGACTCTTGCCTTTTTGGTCACAGTTGCACATTTTCATTTTTAATATTTCTTTGAAACCTTTTAATGTTTCAGCTAGTGGGTACAAACATTTCTTGTCCCTGCTTCCTTCATTGAATTAGGCTGACACTCCTTTCTCCAGAAAAACGAAGGCTGAGGTATGACTTCAAGGAGGTCTTAAAATTTCGAAGGATTTTGGTAGGTTGGACTTTAAGATGTTTTCACTTGTAGGGGACACCCAAACTAAGGGCCATAAATAAGATAGCCACTAATAAATCCAATAGGGAAGTCCGGAAAACTCCTGCCCAAAGAGTGGTCAGAACGTCGAACTCGCCACCACAGGGGAAATGAAGGAGGTGGTGGTGTAGTGTTTATGTCACTAATAATAATCCAGAGGCTCAGCTGATGCGCTGAGGATGTGGGTTCAAATCCTACCACAGCTATTCGAATTTAAATTCAATTAATAAGTTCAATTTATTGATTTTAAAAATCTGGAATTCAAAGCTAGTCTCAGTAACTGCAATCGATTTATAGTTAAAAACCCATCTGGTTCACCATTGCCATCAGGAAATCTGCCATCCTTACCCAGTCTGGTCTACATGTGACTCCAGACTCTCAGCAATGTGGTTGACTTTTAATTGCCCTCTGAAATGGTCTAGCACACCACTCAGTTTTACTAAACTGCTACAGAAAAGCCAAAAAGTAATAAAACCGCATGGGCCACTCAACCGGGACACTGGAAACGACAAAGGCACACCCAGCCCTGTCAACCCTGCAAAATCCTCCTTACCAACATCTGTGGGATTATGCCAAAATTAGGAGAGTTGTCCCAAAGAACCTGAGATAGTTTTACCCACAGAATCATACCTTGCCACCAATATCCCAAACCTCTCCATCATGATCCCTGGGTATGTCCTATCCCATAGAGAGGACAGACCCACTAGAGGTGGTGGCACAGTGGTATACAGCTGGGAGGGAGTTGCCTTGGGGGTCCTCAACATGGGCACGGCAACCTGCTGTTTACCACCTACCCTCCACGTTGAAGACCATGGAAGAATCACTGAGGGTGGCAAGGGCACATGAAGTCCCGAGCTGGTCAAATCGTGAAGGGCACACCTGCCAGACTGGGCCTGCAGCAGGAGGTAAGGGAGCCAACAGGAGGGAAAAACCTCCTAAACCTTGCCTTCACCAATCTACCTATTGCAGATAATGTTCATAAGAGTATTGGTAGGAGTGAACACACAGTCCCACCGTCATACCGAGGATACTACCCATCATGTTGTGTGGCACCACCACTGTGCTAAATGGGATAGATTCAGAACAAATCTAGCAGCTCAAAACTGGGCTCCCATGTGGTGCTGTGGGCCGTCAGCAGCAACAGAATTGTACTCGACCACAACCTGTAACCTCACAGCCCAGTATATCCCTCACTTTATCATTACCATCACATCAAGGGATCCACCCTGGTTCAATGAAGAATTGCAGGAGGGCATGCCAGGCGTAGCACCAGGCATACCTAAAAATGAGGTGTCAGCCAGGTGAAGTTACAACACAGGACTTTTTGCATGCCAAACAATGGAAGCAGCATGCAATAGACAAGAGCTAAGTGATCCCATAACCAACTCACTAAGCCTCCTTCGACAGCACCTTCCAAACCCACAACCTCTCCCACACAGAAGAACAAAGACAACAGGCACATGGGAACACCATCACCATCAAGTTCCCTCCAAGTCACACACCATCCTGACTTGGAACTAGTTTGCCCTTCCTTCACTAGCTGGGTCAAAATCCTGGAACTCCCTTCCTAATAACATCTGGTGCACCCTGCACTAGATGGATTGCAGCTTACCACCACCTTCTTGAGGGCAATTAGAGATGTGCAGTAAATGCTGACCTTGCCATCGATGCCAGCGTGCCAATAAAAAGAATAACAAAAAGCACAAAGTAGTTGAATGATATAGATGCATTTAAGTGAAAGCCAGGTAAGTATATTTTGGCTTAAATTATTCTTTGTAGTTTGCAAAAAGACATCTGTTTGTATTGTTAGGACAGTTTTCTGTTTAATTTATTACCCTCCTCTATTCTCTTATCACAGGTTGCCTTGTTGGAAACCAATCCCTATCTCCTAGCAGTAACTATTATTGTGTCAATTGTGCACAGTGTGTTTGAATTCCTAGCCTTCAAAAATGGTGAGACATAACTGCAATTTGTTTGTGCTTACTTCGTAATTACAGCGTAACCTGCTTCTCTATTGTATGATAGACAACTGTGTTCATCCCAGTAGTCCCAACATAACAGTGACCTGAGTGTTAATCTTATGCTGTGTGCTTTGCTGCGCGTCATTATATCTGTTTTGTAGACCTTTGCGGCTTGCCTTTACAGGGATTATATTCTGATTATTGTGAGAAATCGTGTAGCTCTACCCCCACCTCAGCGGAGACCTTTAAATTCACACCAGAGATCAAAGTTGGTATCTTCCTGGACTTTAGGGCTCAGCTGATCATTGGATAGAATTGGAGGAGCTAAGAAACCTTGAAATTTGGAAACTGTCCTTTACTGATCCTAACCTGTGATGGTCCATCATTATTTTAAAAGCCCATTGCCTGAAACCTTTTAAATTTGCACAGATTATACCAGAACCAAAGATACAACTATCAGGAAAGACTGAACAGGCTGGGGTTCTTTTCTTTAGAATAGATAAGGCCGATGGGTGAACTAATCAAGGTCTTCAAAATTATGAAGGAGTTTGTTAGGGTAGTGTTATGACTCAGCAGTTTGTAAAGGCAGAGTTATTTAAAATCCCAGCGGGAAACTTTAAACAACTTTCATAACCTATATTTTCAATTGGTATGTTTTGAGCTGCAGCTCTAAATTCAGGAATAAGACCACCGGTTCTTGTGAGGTTTTTATATCAAACTAAATGAAGCATTTATTAAGTTACAACAAATTAAACACATACACATGGCTATCATAACTTGTAACAAATTAATCTCCACTAAGGCAACAATAACCAGTACAATTAACCAGCCACCAGGCAAAGCATTTTCACCTTACGAATTCAGAATGAGGTTCCTTTCAATTTGTTCCTTTGCAGATAGTTGTAGGCTTACAGGCTTAGATCTTACATGCCTCTGACCTGCACACACAAACTCCTCAGGTTATGCCTAGCCGTCCCTTTGAATCCAAATTCTCATTGTATCACCGGGCCCTTTGAACTCTACCTCTTCTAACAATAAAACCCCTTTCATTGCATCAGTTTTATTAGTAACATAAACATCTTGCTTGGAGTCTCCTAGCTAGGTGCAAAATTTCATTCCCAGTCTTTGAATGCTCTATTTAAAAATGCAAATTGCCCCCCCTGTTTATCTAATTACCATTTCAAACCTACTTCTTTCTATGCAGACTAGCTGGCTTTAATCCAATTAACACACACACAGACTAAACCTCTATTTAAAAAAATAATAGTTTCCAATAACATATACATTAATATCTCTACCTGACAGGTAGGTATAGAGATGTTTCCACTTTTGGAGAGATTAAAACCAGGAACCATAAATAAGATAGTCACGCAGAAATCCAATAAGGAATTCAGGAGAAACTTCTTGACCCAGAGAATATGGAACTTGCTGCCACATGGAGCAGTTGAGGCAAATAGCACAAATTTATTTAGTGGGAAGCTAGAAAAGTACATGAAAGGAATAGAAAGATATGCTGATCGGGTGGGATGAAGAGGGGTATGGAGTTGTAAGCACTGACATATACCAGTTGGGCCAAATGACCTGTTTTTGTACTTGAATGTTCGATGTAAATAGAGCAATGTAACTAATTTTTCAGACATTCAGTTCTGGAACAGCCGTCAGTCCCTGGAGGGGCTTTCTGTGCGCTCGGTGATTTTTGGTGTCTTCCAGTCTGGCGTTGTATTGCTCTACATCCTGGACAACGAAACCAACTTTGTGGTTCAAGTCAGCGTATTTATCGGCCTCTTGATCGATCTTTGGAAGATCACAAAAGTCATGGATGTGCGGGTAAGAATATTCTCTTCCACTCCAGGGGAGAGTTTTTAACAGTGCTTTGTGGGAGCAGTATTTCAAGTGGCCAACCTGTGGAAGAAGCTCCTGAGGGAGACTGAAGAAGCAGATAGTCTTGATTCAATCTTAGATAATTAGCCTGATTTATCTTAGAAAATGCCATTTTGATTCCAGTACATTAGTAATTGAAGACACAATGTGTTGCATGTAACATGCTTGGGTGGATCAGGTGACTTTGCTTGTAAAAGCTGTCCACCAAGAGGTTCCTTTCACCTCATGTCTGGGTCTGCCGTAGGCCAGTTGCTAGTGATTGATCTTTATGATTATTTTTGAAAACCGGTGGAGATTTTGAATTATGTTGCAGCATGATTAATCCAGTTTGGGTTTTTAACTGAACGGTATTTTTTATTTTAAAATAAACCACAAACTATAATGAGATTATCAGCATATTTTCTTACAGTTTAATAATCAGTCCATTCATAAAATGCATTATTGCAATAACACATATTGCAGTGCACCCTTACAATACAGCCCCTATCTAATTAACTGAAACAAGAAAAGATAGTGCAAGAAACAGATGCTGCACAGCATCCCACAGTGGGCCCAGTGTTATGTACATGCATACGAACATGGAGTAGGCCCTTTGGCCCCTCGAGCCTGCTCCGCCATTTAATAAGATCATGGCTGATCTGATGGTAACCTCAAATCTACATCCTGCCTACCCCCGATAACCTATCACCCACTTGCTTACCAAGAATTGATCCACCTCTGCGTTAAAATATTCAAAGACTCTGCCTCTGCTGCCTTTTAAGGAAAAATTCCAAAGACTCACGACTCTCTGAGAGAAAAAAGTTTCACCTCACCTCTGTTTTAAGTGGGCATCCCCTTATTTTTAAACAGTAACCCCTTGTTCTAGATTCTCCCACAAGAGGAAACATCCTCTCCACAGCCTCACTGTCAAGACCCCTCAGGATCTTATATGTTTCAATCAAGGCTAACTCTTCTAAACTCCAGCGGATGCAAGACTAGTCTGTCCAACCTTCCCTAATAAGAGAACCCGGCCATTCTAGGTATGAGTCTAGTAAATCTTCTCTGAACTGCTTCCAATACGCTTACATCCTCCCTTAAATGAGGTGACCAATAACGTACACTGTACTCCAGACGTAGTCTCACTAGCGCTCTGTATAATTGAAGCATAACCTTACTACTTTGTATTCAGTTCTCCACACAATAAATCTTAACATTCTATTAGCTTTTCTAATTACTTGCTGTACCTACATACTAACCTTTTGTGAGTCATGCACTAAGATGCCCAGATCTCTCTGCATCTCAGAGCTCTGCAATTTTTCACCATTTAGATAATATGCTTGTCTTTTATTCTTCCTGTCAAAACAGACAATTTCACATTTTCCCACATTATAATCCATTAGCCAGATCTTTGCCCACTCATTTAACCTATCTAGATCTTTTTGTAGCCTCCTTATGTCCTCTTCATAACTTACTTTCCTACCTGTCTTTTGTGGCATCAGCAAATTTGGCAACTATCCCTTCAATTCCTTCAATCAAGTCATTTACATAAATTGTAAACAGTTGAGGTCCCAGCACTGATCCCTGTGGCACACCACTTGTTACATCCTGCCAACCTAAAAAAGTCCCATTTATGCCTATTCTCTTCTTCCTGTTATCCAGCCAATCTTCTTTCCATGCCAATGTGTTATCCCTGTATCATGAGCTTTTATTTTCTGTAATGACCTTTGATGTGGTACTCTATCAAATGCCTTCTGGAAATCTAAGTACAGTACATCAACCGGTTCCCCTTTATCCACAGCACATGTTGCTTCCTCAAAGAACTCTAATATGTTGGTTAAACATGATTTCCCTTTCACAAAACCATTTTGACTCTGCCTGATTGCCTTGGACTTATCCAAGTGTCCTGCTATAGCTTCTTTAATAATAGCTTCTAACATTTTCCCTATGACAGATGTTACACTAACTGGCCTGCAGTTACCTGTTTCCTGTCTCCTTCCCTTTTTAAATAACGAAGTTACGTTTGCTATCTTCCAATCTGATGGGACCTTCCCCGAATGTAGGGAGCTTCAGAAAATTAAAACCAATGCATTCAACTATTTCACTAGCCACTTCTTTTAAGACCCTAGGATGAAGTCCATCAGAACCCGGGCACTTATCAGCCCACAGCTCCAACAATTTACTCAGTACCACTTCTCTGGTGATTGTAATTTTCCTGAGTTCCCCCCCTATCTTCCATTTCCAGATTTACAGCTGCCTGTGGGATGTTACTTGTATCCTCTATAGTGAAGACTGATGCAAAATATCTGTTCGATTCATCTGTCATTTCCTTGATTTCCATGATCAACCCTCCAGACTCTCACTCTATAGGACCAACATTCACTTTGTTAACTCGTTTCTTTTTAAAATAGTTATAAAACTCTCTCAATCTGTTTTTATATTTCTGGGCTAGCCTTCGCTCGTACTCTAATTTCTCCCTCCTTATTAATCTTTTAGTCATCCTTTGCTGTTCTTTATATTCGGTCCAGTCTTCTGGCCTTCCACCTATCTTTGCACAATCATATACTTTTTCTTTACGCTTGATACTATCTTTAGCCTTTCTAGCTAACACGGATGGTCTGTCCATCCCTTGGACTTTTTCTTACTTGTTGAAATGTATCTAATCTGTGCATTCTGAAATACCCTCTTAAATGTTTGCCACTGCATCCCTTAATCTAATATGCCAATTCACTTTAGCCAGCTCTGCTTTCATGCCCTTATAATTGCCCTCATTTAAGTTTAAAAACGTAGTCTCAGACCCACTTCTCTCTCCCTCGAACTGAACGTAAAATTCAATCATATTATGATCGCTGCTACCTAGGAGCACCTTCACTATGTGGTTATTAATTAATACCATCTCGTTGCACCATACCAGGTCTAGGTTAGCCTGCTCTCTGGTTGGCTCCAGGACATGCTGTTTTAAGAAATTATCATAGAAACATTCTATGAACTTCCCACCTAGACTACCTTTGCCCATCTGACCTTTCCAGTCTACATGTAGATTAAAATCTCCCATGATGATCCCTGTGACTTTCTGACAAGCTCCTTTTATTTCTTCCTTTATGCTCCATCCTACCATGTGGTTATTATTAGGGGGCCTGTACACGATTTCCACAAGTGTCTTCTTGCCTTTACCATTTCTCATGTCCACCCAAATCACTTCTACATCCTGGTTTCCTGAACTTAGGTCATCCCTCTCTATTGTGCCAATACCATCGTTAGCTAACAGAGCCACCCCTCCACCTTTTCCTTGCTTCCTGTCCTTCCTAAATGTCCTATACCCTTTAATATTCAGGTCCCAAACTATGTCCTCCTGCAGTCATGTCTCTGTAATGGCTATCAAATTGCACTTCTTTATTTCTATGTGCGCTCTCAGTTCATCTGTTTTGTTTCGAATGCTTCGTGCATTCAGACACAGAGCCTTTGGTTTGATCCTTTTATTCCAGCTCCGAGCAGATGCCTCGAACCCTGGCATCAGGCAGGCAACACAGCTGTCTGTTACCCACGCTCTTTGCTGCATAGAACGGTGTCAATCCCTCTGACTATACTGTCCCCTACTATCACTACATTCCTTGTAACCCCTCCCTCCGATTGAATGGCTTCCTGTACCACAGTGCCATGGCCAATTAATTCATCCACCCTGCAGCCCCCACTCTCATCCGAACAAGCTGAAGATCCTGAAACCTGTTGGACAATTGCAAGGGCTGAGGCACCTGCACTCCTGCCCTCTGTGCCCCCTTACCTGCCTCACTTGCAGGCACGCCCTCCTGTCCCTGACCACTGACCAAATCAGAAGAGTCTATCCTATGGGGTGTGACCGCCTTCTGGAATAAAGTGTCCAGGTAACTCTTTCCCCACCCCACGACACCCCAATTTGCCGCAGTGTCTGCAGCTCGGCTTCTAGCTCAATAACTCGGAGCTGAAGTTCCTGTGGCTGCAAACACTGCAGATGTGTTTGCCCTGGATGACACCGGTATCCAAAAGCTCCCACATCCTGCAGTCACAGCACATCACCTGCCCTGCCATTTGCAATATAATTGCTAATTAATTATAACTAAAGTCTACACTGTCCAGTGGGTTTTGGCACTGCCAGTGAACCTTGCAATATTGATAAAAAAATACAGTACTTACAATGCTGATAAAACTAATAATACCAGTTTTGGTTTATCTGCTCCTGCTGCACCAGAGTGGGAATCAAATACTGGCGGCTGAGAAAGAGTAGAGGAGTAAAAGCACCTCCTCCCTGCCCTTCACCGAACTCCCCACTCAGCACACTTCACTTCTTGCAGCAAACCTTACCCAAAGCACCTCTTTCCCACTTTGAACCAAATTCCCAAGCATAATGACTCGGTCTCTGTCTCATACAGGCCTAAGTCTCCACTCTCTGACCGTGCGCCTCTCATGTTCCCTGAGTGCAAAGAAAGAGGTCAGGGGCTGGGTTGTAATCCTATTTAGTACAGTGGGACAAATAATTGCTGCTTGTTTCTTGAATGTAGAAGTTGTTCGCAGTCCTTCACCGTTCTATAATTCTGAACAGTAAAAGCAGCGATAGCTTAACCATACCTGCACAAAGTGCTCAGGGAGCACCTAGTTTTTCTCTTAAAGACACTCATAAGCTTTTGAAATTATTGTAGGTAATGTGATTGGAACTTTTTTTGTTATAGATTGACCGAGATAATAAAGTGGCAGGGATCTTCCCCCGCTTGACATTAAAGGACAAATCAACATATGTACAGTCCTCGACTAAGAACTATGATGATGTGAGTATGAAGCTGTGTTTATAATTGCTTAAAGCTGTTGAGTATGTTTTAAAATACAGGTACGGTACTCCAAACCCGGCACTCTCGGGACCGTGACCATGCCGGATTTTGGATTTTCCTGGATTTTGGACATCCAGCGTGTTAACGTGTAATAGGGTTTAGCCACAGAGTTCAGTCTATCAGAACAGCTGGTTCTCATGCAGTATCAGTTAGCAGTTTGTGTCTGGCTTTTGATGTTTTGAGGGCGTGTTGCCAATCAGAATCAGAGGGAGTAAGCAACGATAAGCTCCTCGTGCTCTAAGCAAGAACCAACCCCGAGTTGGGCTCAACCAGTACAGTGTCCGACCAGTGGCGCCATGTCAAAAATGACCGGTTTCTCAAATTGCTTTACGCCAATTGATTTATTGTTTTCTTTGTGGACGTTCACCTGGGCAAGCATTTTTCAGGCAGACGGAAAGCAGCATGCGATAGCTCAAGCAGTAAAGTTCTCTACTACAAAAATGTCCGGTTTTTGGATGCTGCTGGTTATCGGGTAGCCAGGTTTGAGGTACGCTACCTGTATACGAAGCTCCAGAGTGAAATAAGGCTATTTACATTATTTCCTTGGCAGTCTGTTTCCAACTCTATCCTCAGTCGCATGTCCTAAAGACCCAGCGCGTCACCTCGGAAGAAAGTACGCCGCCTTGGTATGCCACTGGCAAACCCGGTTTGCAAAAGTGCAAAATTAAGATTGCAGAATTAGGTGGGAAGCATTGGTTTAGGCTGCAGACAGTTGCTTGTTGAAATTGTGGAGCAAGTTGCTTTTGTCCATAAGCTGACGGAGTTGAGGAAGAAGCTGTGAGATCTCGGGCTCAAACAGCTTCCTTCTGCTGAAAATCTTCAGTGCCAGCTAGCAGTGGTGTAATCTCATTGCTGTATGGTATGGGAAGAGGAAGCCACAGTAATCAGGTGTGTCAGTATCAAAATACATCTAGCACTCCATCCAGAAACTGGTGCACCTTCTGGACCTGGTGTGGCCTTTGAATGAAAGAAAGACATCGGTGCTCTAAAAGCTCCAAGAGCGGACCCAATGTCTCCCATTGTGGCTGCCTCATGTTCCCCTGATTGCCAGAGGGCTCAGGTTGTAATCCCATGGTGACATTGTCTTTAATAGCAAAGAACTGATTTGAAGCTCTAACAATTGTGGTCTTTTCTGCCTCTACCTCATCCTCCAAAGCGCAGAAGCAGGGAAGTTACACTGAACCCTTATAAAGCCCTGTTAGGCCATAACTAGAGAGCTGCATCCAGTCCTGGTCACCACACTTTAGGAAGGATGTGAGGGCCCTCAAGAGGATGTAGAAGAGATTTAACAGAACGGTTCCAGGGCTGAGAGATTTTAGCTACAAAGTTAAGGTTGGATAAGCTGGCGTTGCTCTGGAGATTGAGGCATGGTCTGATAGTGTATAGAAAACCGAGAGGTTTAGATAAGGTGTACAAAGGAAATCTGTTCCATTAGCTGATGATATAAGGAGTAGGGGGCACAGATTTAAGTTATTAAGCAAGAGATGCAGAGGGGATGTGAGGAATAACTCCTTCATGCAGCAAATGGTCATGACCTGGCAGTCAGGCCCATGAAGAAAGAAAATTGGGTGGGCCCTTGAGGGAAATAAACTTGCAGGGCTACGGGGGAGAGTGGGGGTCTGGGACTAACTGGATTGCTCTACAGAGAGCCGTATAGACTTGATAGGCCAAATGGCCTCTTTCTGTGCTGTTCCTCCATACATTTACTTTGGCCTGCACCAATTCATGTCAAAGGAGATCCAGCAAACTTTGAGAGTTTCCTGGGCTTGGTGTTCAATCCTCCCTCTTTACCCCTCAAATAAATCCAGTGGGGAATCCGAATGAAACCTCCTAATGTGCGGCTTGCCACTATCAACATCCTGGGGGTTACCATTGACCAAAACTGAACTGAACCAGCCATATAAATACTGTGGCTACAAGAGCAGGTCAGAGGCTAGGAATTCTGCAGTGAGTAACTCACTACCTGAGTCCCCAAAGCCTGTCCACCATCTACAAGATACATGTCAGGAGTGTGATGGTAAACTCTCCACTTGCTTGGATGAGTGAAGCTCCAACAACACTCAAGAAGTTTGTCATCATCCAGGAGAAAGTAGCCCGCTTGATCAGCACCCAATCCACCACCTTAACCATTCACTCCCTCCACTACTGACACACAGTAGGATCGACAAGATGCACTGCAGCAACTCACCAAGGCTGCTTTGACAGCACCTTCCAAACTCGTGACCTCGACAGCTTAGAAGGGCAAGGAGAGCAGATGCATGGGAACAGCACCCCTGCAAGTTCCCCTCCAAGACACAGATCATCCTGACTCAGAACTTTATTGCCGTTCCTTCACTGTCGCTGGGTTAAAATCCTAGAGCACCCTCCTTAACAGCACTGTGGGTGTACCTACACCCCATGGATTGCAACGGTTCAAGAAGGTGGCTCACCACCACCACCTCGAGGGAAATTAGGAATGGGCAATAAATGCTGGCCCAGCCATCAACACCTGCATCCCATGAAAGAATAACTTAAATAAACAACATGGCATGGCTGGAGGGAATAGAATAGGTGCATTTAAGAGGAAGTTAGATCAGTATATGAGGGATAAAGGAATAGAAGAATAACTTGATAGGGTGAGATGAAGTGGGCGAAGGGCATGTGTGGATTGTAAACTTGGTCTGTTTGTGTTCTGTAAATTCATGTATGTTGACAGCTCCGTTTAGTGTTGTAAATGTAACTTGGGAGAATGTAGGCCTGTCATTTCCAAGAGATGAGTAGATGAGGTGATTAGAAATTCACTGAAATACACAATGGATATTTAGTGATTTTCCTTGCCAGGAGAAAGTTCAGTAAATTTCCCATCCTTATGTCTCCTTTTATCTTAAAAGATAAATCTGGAGGTCTGGACAGTGGAAATATGGTGAGATTTCCTTGATTCAAAAAAAAAACTGGATGCCTGTTTATAAAACTCTGTCATTTGGGGTAACTCTTTTGTTACAAAACAAATAAACTAAATTAACAAATCGAGGGACAAATTAAAAAGCAGCCCCTTAAAGGGAAACTGCAAAAAACAAAGACAAAATTTAAAGCAAACTTACAAAGGTGCACAAATTTCGTCACCAATTATAATTGTGTCACTAATAGCCTGTAGGATGTTCTAATCTTTGAATAGATTATTCGGTGGTTAATGATTTATACTTTGTTCTTTTTCAGATGGCGTTTAAATATTTGTCTTGGATTCTGTTCCCACTGTTGGGCTGCTATGCTATCTATAGCTTATTGTATATGGAGCACAAAAGCTGGTATTCCTGGGTATTGAGCATGCTGTATGGTTTCTTATTGACATTTGGTGAGTATAAATAACTTGCAAAAACTTGCTCGAAAATGGAGCAGACTATAGAACTTTGTCCAATTCACCATTTGTAACCTGTTCACTTGACTTACTGACCTCAATCCTATTCTATCACCTGATCATAACCTGATGAATTAATTCCGTGATTTAAGTTTGGTGCTGAACCCCACAGGGGGGGTTATGATTTGTTAATCGCTTTACGGGGTTTAATGTTGAGTCTTTGGCAATGGGAGGGGGAAGGAACTCAAAAGAACGCACAGTATATAGAACAAAACAGATTTCAATTATTTTCACCAGAGCCTTGTGGTTTGGAACATTGCACAGTTCGAATAAAGGACTGAAATTTTTATAAAATAAACAAGGTTTTATTGAGATTAGTCGTCAGTGGGGGGGTCGGGGGTGGGGTCACTACAGTAGAGTTGGTAGAGTCTAGGATGGAGGTGAGGCATAATGCCCCAGGTTCAGTTCTCATTGTAAGTTACCTGATCTTGATGGGATGCTGTAATTGGCTCCCAGTTATGTGGGGCTAGGAGAGAAGAGTATCTTCTGATAGACAACTGATGCTGTGAAGTACATGAAATGTAACTCAGGGTATCAGCACTGATTACAACGGGTGGAGGCAGCTAGTTGGTTTTTGTATAAATACTTGTTGATTAAACTCTCTGTATATGTAAAGCTGAGGTTGGATAAGGTCTAAGGTAGAAGTGCCTGGCTATCAATGGAGCCTTATATTAATTTATGTAGGGGAAAACCTCATTTGGATGATGTCAACAAAGGCCACTTGATGATCATAAAGATTCCAAAAGCCATTGATGTGCATTCCAGCCATTTTGAAAGGGAAAAAGTGACATTTAAACTCTGGCAGAATGAGAAGGATCATGAAAACCAGGGTGGTCCTGAATGAAAAGTTAAAACTTGCACAGGAGGATCTTGCAAACTGTTGGTGAAGGGATTTTTAAATGTTTTTTTACATTCTCTCCTCTCAGAAAGTGATGAGCAGCTTGTTTAACTCCTGTTAATGAATCCAGTTAGTTAATTTACAATCAGAAGCAGAGTTAATGTTTCAGTCTAATGACCTTTAAACAGAACACGACTGTGAAACTGGTTTGAATCAGCCTTTTAAGGAGCAGAAAAGTTATATAATCTTTCTATACCTGGTGAATGCAATGCAATTCTCTGTTGAATCATAGACTAAACTAGAAAGTTAAGCTTATATTTGTGTGTTTACGTAGAAGCATTTTAAACTAATATTAAAATACAACTATGACAGTGAAACACTTGCAGAGTGCTGAAAGAAGGGGTTAGACTGACTTGCTCTTTGCTCTGACGTTGACCTCTTATACATCTGTTACTCGTTTAAGAAAGAAACATTGATAATTGCTCTCAGTTGTGTTTAAATTTTGTTCTTGAAGCAAAGAAGATTCAGGGGAAATTTAGTACAGAGTCATGAAGGATTTTGTTAGAGTGAATAAAGGGAAACTGTTTCTCAGTGGCAGAAGGTCCGGTCACCAGAGGATACGGATTTTAGGTTATTGGCAAAAAAAAACCAGAGGCGCAAGATGAGAGATGTTTTTATTTTACACACAGTGAATTATCCTTGGGAACTCACTGACTGAAAGGGCGGAGGCAGCAGATTCAGTACTAACTTGCAAAAGGGAATTGGATTAATACTTGAAGGAGAAAAACTCTCAGAGCTATAAGCGAGGAAGCAAGGGAGTGTTCATGCTATTCATCAGTTAATAATTAAAATACCGGCTCGATGCAAGTTGCTTCATAGTATTAGGTTGGGTATTTATTACAATTTTGTGGCAAGAGTAGTATTGATAACTACACTGTCTGGATGCCAGTGAACTCCTGATTATATTTATTACCTTTTTGTATACTGCCATTGTCAAGTTCAGTATGCTGAGGCTGTGGACTCAGCCTTACCCACAGGCTTAATCATTTGCTGAAGCTGCACAACATGACTTGTGGAGCTTCACCCATCCACCTTCAGCATTCCCATGCCCTAAACCCAGATGACCGCACTGGGTTTAAATATAAGGGGTGTGAGATTAGCACGTTGAATGCAGATCAGTGCTCATTACAGCCATTTGTAGGTTTCACATCAGTGTGGTAAATGCGTTGAAAGTTGTTGCATGGGAGATGGAGCTAACATGCTGTAAACATTAGAATTCTGCGGCCACCCTTGAAGGTTTATTTTCCTGACGTATTCAAGCTCTGTAATTGTAAAGGGAGAATGGTCTAAAATTAGCACCAGTCATTGCAGGGGTAAAATTATAAACAGTTCCTCATACAAAGGGTGATAGAAGTTTGGAACTCACTTCCTCAAATGGCAATTGATGCTCTTTGAATTTGAGATTGATAGATTTTTGTTATCCAAAGATATTAAGGGATATGCAGCAGAGGCAGGCACATGGAGTTAGGCTGGAGATCAGCCATGTCCTTGTCGAATGGCAGAGCTGGATAGCCTCTCCCTTGTCCCTATGTTCTTAATCAGACAGCTCTTCCAAAGAGTAGCGCAGGCATGATGGGCGGAATAGCCTCCCTCTGTGATGTATCATTCTATGATTCTAAAGATTATAAGTGTCTGTTTTGTGTTTTCTTCCTTCAGGGTTTATAACAATGACACCACAGCTTTTCATTAATTATAAACTGAAGTCAGTAGCCCATCTCCCGTGGAGGATGCTTACCTACAAAGCTCTAAATACCTTTATTGATGATCTCTTTGCATTTGTTATCAAAATGCCAATGATGTACAGAATAGGATGTTTGAGAGATGGTAAGTGTTTGATATAAATTAATTCACTGATTAGCGGACCCTTTCTCTCTCTCTCTCACACACACACACACAGAAACAATTAGAGAAAGTGAAGATGTCTGCTGCCTCCATTGGCAAGTTTCACTTGTTTACTGACATTTTCAGTGTGAAGCTAGTGATGTATCAGTAGGTGGGACTTGGAATTCCTGCTTCTCTGGCTCAAGCAGCTAACTTGTAAGAAAACAGACAGACTGCTAGTCTGCTACCCTCTGGCATTGGAGTTCTAGAGGAGAGAGATACACCAGTGATACTGAGTCCTTCAAAATGAAATTGATCATGTTAATGATTCAGACTTGCACTGGTTTGTGGAGAAAGAATCAGAAGTTTCTTCATTCTTTGGGGTGTTCAGATTTTAGAATATTGTTGAAAGCTTGGCTCTGAAAGCTGCACAGCACAAATTTCCAAACCATTTTAAAACCTTGGAGGATATAGAGACTGGTCACATGACAACAGGTGACCGTGGCATCCATTGTGAAAAATAATTCCTTCTGACACTAGAGCATCTTTTAGATTTCTCTCTCAGTTCCATTTGACTCTCCATCAGTCTCTGCACTTTAACCATTCACTTACCTTTCACCTTTATCCACCCTACCTGCACAACAATCATTGTCTCCCATTCCTATTGCTTATCTCAGTACCTCCTCTGCGCATTCATTGGCATTGCCAGTGCTGAATCCTTCACCATTGACATTGACCAGAAACTGAACTGGACCAAGCCACATAAATACTGCACAGGTCTGAAACTGAGTATTCTGCGCAAATGACTGGCCTCCTGACTCCCCAAAACTCTTCCACCATCTATATGATGTAAATCAGGAATGTGATAGGATAATTTCCACTTCAGTAAGCCCAGCACCAACAGTCAAGAACAGAATCATAAATAAAAGCACATCATCTAGGACAGAGCGGCCCACTTGATCTGCACCCAGTGCACCATCTTCTCCCTTGTGGCTGCAGTGTGTATCTTCTCACCCACCATCTCCAGGACCATTCAGGATGGGCAATAAATGCTGGCCTTGCCAACAATTCTTGGACAAGTTTTAAGGAAAAACCCTGTAAACTCCCCTTCAAGTCTTACACCATCTTGATTTGGGAACACATCTATCAAGGCTGTTCTGACCTACACCTGACTGACCTACCTACCTAATCCCATTTACCAGCATTTGGCCCATAGCCTTGAATGTTATGACGTGCCAAGTGCTCATCCAGGTACTTTTTAAAGGATGTGAGGCAACCCGCCTCCACCACCCTCCCAGGCAGCGCATTCCAGACCGTCACTACCCTCTGGGTAAAAAAGTTTTTCTTTACATCCCCCCTAAACCTCCTGCCCCTTACCTTGAACTTCTGTCCCCTTGTGACTGACCCTTCAACTAAGGGGAACAGCTGCTCCCTATCCACCCTGTCCATGCCCCTCATAATCTTGTACACCTCGATCAGGTCGCCCATCAGTCTTCTGTGCTCCAACAAAAACAACCCAAGCCCATCCAACTTCTCTTTATAACTTAAATGTTTCATCCCAGGCAACATCCAGGTGAATCTCCTCTGCACCCCCTCCAGTGCAATCACATCCTTCCTATAATGTGGCGACCGGAACTGCACACAGTACTCCAGCTGTAGGAGGCCCTGCTCCCCCCCTCACTTTTTTTTTCAGGTTCTGAAGTTTCTCCCAAACTTTTAATTTACCCCCCTAAACGCCATTGTTGTTCCTCTTGCGAGTACTCTGCAAAGTGCCTCGGGGCGCCTTGGGGTCACTCTTGAGTTTGCAGCGTATTGCATCAGCACGATCTTCCCCTTTTGCGCTGGAACAATTCTGTAAGCAATACAAGAAAAAAAAAACTTTTTCACACAGCAAGTGGTTACAGTCTAGAATCCGCTGCCTGAGAGTGTGTTGGAGGCAGCTTCAATCGAAGCATTCAAAAGGGAATTAGACTGTTATCTGAAAAGGAAGATCGTGCAGGGTCACATGGAAGGACGGGAGAATGGTATTAAGTGAGCTGCTGGTTTGGGGAGCTGGTGCAGACACAATGGGGTGAACGACCATCCCCTGTGCCCTAACAGTTCTGTGATCCTCTGAAAGAAAAGCTTACGTTTATATAGCGCCTTTCACAACCTCAAGACATCTCAAAACACTTTAGAACCAATGAAGTACTATTGAAATGCACTTACTGTTGTAATGTAGGGGAAAACCGCAGCCGATTTGCACACAGCAAGCTCCCTCAAGCAGCAATGGCACAATGACCAGATAATATGTGTTGAGGGTGTTGCCTGAGGGATAAAAATTGATCTGGACACCGGGGAGAATTCTCCTTCAAATCGTGTCGTGGGATCTTTAACGAGTTGGTTTAGCGTCTCATTGGAAAGATAGATCAGATGCTGTTATGGCTTTTC
The DNA here is from genome assembly GCF_017639515.1 of Carcharodon carcharias. Classification (NCBI taxonomy): domain Eukaryota; kingdom Metazoa; phylum Chordata; class Chondrichthyes; order Lamniformes; family Lamnidae; genus Carcharodon; species Carcharodon carcharias. The sequence goes on from NC_054500.1 coordinate 15,132,247, forward strand.
GGATGCCTGAAGAAATGTTTCTATTTTTTTTTTTGTTTCCTTTCAAACTAGATGTGGTGTTTTTTATCTACTTGTACCAACGTTGGATCTATCGCGTTGATCCTACTCGAATGAACGAATTTGGGATAAGTGGTGAAGACTCTGCGAAGGTGTCAAAAGACAATAGTTCCCCAAAACCTCTAATGGAGAAACCGGAGGAAGAGAAGAAAAAGGATTAAATGAAAACCTTTGTATTGTCATAAGTTTAATGTTCCACTGAAAAGGCGGAAGTGAGACCGTGGACTGTAATAATCAACTTCCTGATTTTGTATTAATATAATCCTGTTGAAGAAAAGTGAATTTGGAGTCCAGGTTAATGTGCTGTACTGTATTTGTTCTGAAACACATCTGTATTTAAGTATGATAACTTTGTAATCACTGTATTCCATTGTGGAATATTTGGTACATTAAATTACTAATAACGTTTAAATCGCAGCCATTTGTCAAAAGGCAGCCTCTGTTCGTTTAGGGGGAAAAACTTAACAGATTTTAGAAATAAAGATTCTATTCATTCATCTGAAATTCTGATTCCTGTTTCAATCAGCACTCGTATGTTAATTTGTGAACTAATCTTGAAGCAGGATATATGTGAACTTGTTAGACTTGCTAGTGAATATTTGTTACTGGTTTAATCCAATTGCATATAAAGAAAAAAGTGTCAAAAGAAAGTGTTGTTTTCAAGGCCACGTATCACCTAGTGGTACTGACCTAAACAGGGCATTTCTGAGCAGAATATACCCTATTGTGAATATGGTGTTTATTTCTAATAATAGAATCCATTTTAAAAATATTTGTGCAAAAATACTCAAGATAGTGCTCACTCTTCATGATTTACTTGTGTCCAAGTTACGGCACCAAAATAAAAGTAGCGGTTAGTTGATTGAAAAACACTCCCCCGCCTCTGGTGCTTTTTTCCATCACTAAAGATTGAGACCATCGCATTAGAGCTGCAAGGGAGCCATTCACCACCCACCTCCCCAACCTGAGCGAGCAAACCCACCCCCCCCCCCCCCCACCCACCCCCACCCTCCAAACCTGAGCATGGAACCACCCCATTCTCCTCTCGGGGTGGGCCAATGTACACTAACATATTCGGTTTTATGGACCTGCTAGGTTCCGGATAATCCTTAACCTTTTTTTTAACACAGCCTCGTGGACTTGAGGTAAGAGGTGTCTGGTTAATGAGATAGTACTCATTAGGAAAGAAAACGAATCCCGCTCCCCCAAAAAGCTGTTTTTTTGACTAGGTAAATAAAAGAATTTGAAAAGCTAGAGTGATAGATTATTGTGGGATATGAATTCAAGCCGGTTAAATTCAGTGAAGATACCGCAAAATTGTTACAGCGCAGAAGGAGGCCATTCGGCCCATCGTGTCTGTACTGCCTCTCCAAATGAGCAACTCGCCTAGTACCACTCCCCTGCCTTCTCCCTGTAACCCTGCACATTTTTCCTCTTCAGATAAGACTACTTCCCAATTGAACCTGCCTCTACCACACCCTTGGGCAGTGCATTGTAGGCGTTAACCACTCAAAAAAAACATTTTTTTTCATCTGGCTTTTGCTCTAAATCTGTGAACCCTCGTTCTCAACCCTTTTTCATAAATGGGAACAGTTTCTCCCTATCTACTCTGCCCAGACCCCTCGTGATTTTGAACACTTCTATCAAATCTCCTCTCAGCCTTTCTGATCAACCACAGTGACCTAAGTGAAATGCGGAGCAGGCTCAAGGAGCTGATTGGACTGTTCCCTGTTCCTAAGTTTTATCAAGGAATATGGATCAAAGACCGGGTGTAAAGTATTTGAGATACTGATCATCCATGACCTAAATGAATGGCAAAACAAGCCTGTGGAGCAGAATGGCTGACTCTTGTGTTAAATTTATACTGCTACTTGACATCAGTGGTAGGAGTCAAAGGATTCCACCGCTGACCATTCCCACTGCTCTCTGTTCTGAGATATGATCACATGAAAACCTGTAACTGCATTTGAGTGCAGCAAGTCATTGTGCCCTAAATGAAGCCCAGGGGTTTACCAAATAATTTCATCAATGCGTGGCCCCTTTAACTGGTGGGGAGTGGGGAGGGGGTCAAACCATAACACCAGAGTTCAGGCCTCACAATGCATATCATCGTGAAATGTGGTTGTATTTGTAACCATGAATAAATCTTCCATGTGATTGCTCGTAGGAAATCGGGTACCGAAGACCCACTCTCAGGTCCTTCATTGGAGTCCCTGATTTGACCATCTCGCTGCCAGTCTGTGAGTTTAGTGCTTATGCCCTGCTCTTAATTATATCCTGATTCTTTAACACTATTAATCTTCCACCGCATTCCTCATTAAGTAAGCAAATTAAGTCTGCATAGCTTTGTAAAGGGCAGGTCATATCTGACTAACCTAGTTATAGAAGTTTGAGGAGGTCATTAATATGGCGGAGAGGGAGTTCTCTTTACATGTCGTCCATTTGGACATTGAAGCAGTTTATCAGGTTCCGCATTGCAGACTACAGGAAAAATGAGAATAGGTGGAATTGGAGATAACTTTGTGATGTGGGCTGGGAATTGGTTGGGAGATAGGAGACGGAGTATAGGATATGAGAATTTAACCTGATTAACAGGACGTGGTGACAAGTGGTGTTCCCAGGAATTTGCACCAGGACCTCCGCTTTTCACCATGTTTCTCAATAAGTGAGAAGGGATAGCGAGCCAGGTATTCAAGTTTGCTGACAGCATTAAGACAGGTGCCACAGTGAGTGGAAGAGGTGGGTGTGGAAACATTGATAGACTGAGTGGGCAAAAGTGCGGCAGCTGGAGTTCAACGTGGGGAAGTGGGAGGTCATCCACTTTGGGCCTAAGAAAGAGGGATAAGAAAATTGCTAAATGATGAGAAGCTGGGAACTGATGGACAAGCCAAAAAAGTAACTTAAAAACCTCACGAAATGTTAGTTTTCATCTCCAAGAGATCGGAATTCAAATGGTTAGAAGCTGTGCTACAATAGTCTGGTTCAGACCTCATCTGGAGTATTGCATTCAGTTTCTGGCACTGCATTCTCAGGAAGGATATATTATTCCTGGAGGGGGTGTGTCGTGTACATTCAACTGAATGACACTGGGGATTAGAGGGTTAAATTGCAGGGACATCTTGCATACACTGAGGTTGCGTACATTCGAGAGTAGAAGCTTAATGGTCGATCTAGGTGTTTAAGATTTAATCATGATGTAATAGATTAAATCGGGAGAAATTATTTCTGCTGCTGAGGGAATCCAGAGCAATGGGCTGATTCTTACAGTTAGACAGTTCAGGAAGCATCTCTCATCACATAGTGGAAATCACAAACCGTCCACCCCAAAAATCATTTTCGGGAAAGTTAATTGAAGACTTTAAAAATTAGGCTGATAGATTTATGTTAATTCTTATGGGACATGAAAGCAAGATATGTGGATTGAGTTAAGATAAAGATCAATGATTTAACTGAACAGCAGAACAAGCCCAAGGAACTGAATGGGCTCTTCCAGTTCCTATGTTCTGAAGTTTATAAAGGGATATGGATCAAGGGTAGGGTAGGATATTTTTATTTTTGTCACAGGTAAATCCTCCATTGTATTGCTTACAGGCAGTCGGATTCCTGGAGCCTGATTTCTGATCAATACTAAGTCTCACTCTCGGGTCCTTCATTGGAGTCCCTGGCTGACCATCTCACTGTCAGTTTGTGAATTTGGTGCCCATGTCCTGTTCTGTCACTATTCAGTTGCTGAACATCATTGGCCGTGTTTGTGTTACTCTCGCTTGGGTAAAAATCATCAAATGTTTGCTGGACCCAGTATAAAGTCCCAAGTGGTTATGTGAAGCAATGGAATCAAGGACCAACCTCGCCCGCAATTTCGGGCTCAGCTTGGCACTGCTTGGTGCAAATTGGAATGGCACGAAGGGGCTAATCCACACAGTCATCTCTGACTGACATCAACTGACCCTCACCCTTGGGACTGAACAGGAAGATCTCAAGGAGGGAGACGCTCCAGTACCCTGAGTGGGCTGAGACCTCTCAGGGTACCAACCCCAACCGAACTGGTGCCAAATGGAATGCGATGGTCCGCGGCTGAGTTGGTGTCACCAGAGGGGCAGTGATTCTTCTCTAAAGGACTCACCAGCAGTAGCTGGTGGTGCCTGGGGGGGGATTCAACGTAATCCCAGATCCACAGCTACCTCAGAGCCAGCTGACGCCAGAGGATGAGCCTTGTCTCTTTATCCTGAGGGGCCTCGCCCGGTGATGTAGACTGGGATGTCAGGGATTGAGGGTCACACTCCAGCTTATCTAACTCTGCACCACTGAGGTAACAACTGGAGCACCCCTTCCTCCTCGAGCTTTTCCTCTTTCCAGTGGGGCCAACCCGGGGTCAGTAAGGTGAGAGAGGGTGAGCGATTGTCCAGCAAAACCGGCAGGCCGGGAAGCTTTCAAGCAGTGATGCTGAAGAGCCACAGCCATATCCAACCTGCGATGCATTCGTGTGTCAACAATTTCAGTCCTAAACAGCTTATATTTCACCTCTTTTCTATTTTTCCTTAGTTCTGTTGAAGAGTCATACGGACTCGAAACGTTAACTGTTCCTCTCCGCAGATGCTGCCAGACCTGCTGAGTTTTTCCAGCTATTTTTGTTTTTGTTTTGGATTTCCAGCATCCGCAGTTTTTTTTTTTGTTTTTATTTCAGTCCTAAGTTCGGCTAAAAGTTTATACTGAACAGGAGACACTTAGGGCATCACCATCTGTGTTTCCCTGCTGTTAGCCTTCCCCACAGCACGGGAGCAGCAAATGCAACTCCACCTTGGAGCTTCGATGAGGACCAGCAGCAGGGGGAACATAACCAGCAGCAGCACCAGCAGCAGTGGGAACATAACCAGCAGCAGCACCAGCAGCAGTGGGAACATAACCAGCAGCAGCACCAGCAGCAGGGGGAACATAACCAGCAGCAGCACCAGCAGCAGTGGGAACATAACCAGCAGCAGCACCAGCAGCAGGGGGAACATAACCAGCAGCAGCACCAGCAGCAGTGGGAACATAACCAGCAGCAACACCAGCAGCAGGGGGAACATAACCAGCAGCAGCACCAGCAGCAGTGGGAACATAACCAGCAGCAGCAACAGCAGCAGTGGGAACATAACCAGCAGCAGTGGGAACATAACCAGCAGCAGCACCAGCAGCAGTGGGAACATAACCAGCAGCAGCACCAGCAGCAGTGGGAACATAACCAGCAGCAGCACCAGCAGCAGTGGGAACATAACCAGCAGCAGCACCAGCAACAGTGGGAACATAACCAGCAGCAGCAACAGCAGCAGTGGGAACATAACCAGCAGCAGCACCAGCAGCAGTGGGAATATAACCAGCAGCAACAGCAGCAGTGGAAGCATCACCAGCAGCAGCACCAGCAGCAGGGGGAACATAACCAGCAGCAACACCAGCAGCAGTGGGAACATAACCAGCAGCAGCACCAGCAGCAGGGGGAACATAACCAGCAGCAGCACCAGCAGCAGTGGGAACATAACCAGCAGCAACACCAGCAGCAGTGGGAGCATAACCAGCAGCAACACCAGCAGCAGTGGGAGCATAACCAGCAGCAACACCAGCAGCAGTGGGAGCATAACCAGCAGCAACACCAGCAGCAGTGGGAATATAACCAGCAGCAACACCAGCAGCAGTGGGAGCATAACCAGCAGCAACACCAGCAGCAGTGGGAGCATCACCAGCAGCAACACCAGCAGCAGTGGGAACATAACCAGCAGCAACACCAGCAGCAGTGGGAACATAACCAGCAGCAACACCAGCAGCAGTGGGAGCATAACCAGCAGCAACACCAGCAGCAGTGGGAACATAACCAGCAGCAACACCAGCAGCAGTGGGAGCATAACCAGCAGCAACACCAGCAGCAGTGGGAGCATAACCAGCAGCAGCACCAGCAGCAGTGGGAGCATAACCAGCAGCAGTGGGAACATAACCAGCAGCAGCACCAGCAGCAGTGGGAACATAACCAGCAGCAGCACCAGCAGCAGTGGGAGCATCACCAGCAGCAGCACCAGCAGCAGTGGGAACATAACCAGCAGCAGCACCAGCAGCAGTGGGAGCATCACCAGCAGCAGCACCAGCAGCAGTGGGAGCATCACCCGCAGCAGCACCAGCAGCAGTGGGAACATAACCAGCAGCAGCACCAGCAGCAGTGGGAACATAACCAGCAGCAGCACCAGCAACAGTGGGAACATAACCAGCAGCAGCAACAGCAGCAGTGGGAACATAACCAGCAGCAGCACCAGCAGCAGTGGGAATATAACCAGCAGCAACAGCAGCAGTGGAAGCATCACCAGCAGCAGCACCAGCAGCAGTGGGAACATAACCAGCAGCAACACCAGCAGCAGTGGGAGCATAACCAGCAGCAACACCAGCAGCAGTGGGAACATAACCAGCAGCAACACCAGCAGCAGTGGGAGCATAACCAGCAGCAACACCAGCAGCAGTGGGAGCATAACCAGCAGCAGCACCAGCAGCAGTGGGAGCATAACCAGCAGCAGTGGGAACATAACCAGCAGCAGCACCAGCAGCAGTGGGAACATAACCAGCAGCAGCACCAGCAGCAGTGGGAGCATCACCAGCAGCAGCACCAGCAGCAGTGGGAACATAACCAGCAGCAACACCAGCAGCGGGAACATAACCAGCAGCAACACCAGCAGCAGTGGGAACATAACCAGCAGCAACACCAGCAGCAGTGGGAACATAACCAGCAGCAACACCAGCAGCAGTGGGAACATAACCAGCAGCAACAGCAGCAGCAGCGGGAACATAACCAGCAGCAACGCCAGCAGCAGCGGGAACATAACCAGCAGCAACGCCAGCAGCAGTGGGAATATAACCAGCAGCAACACCAGCAGCAGTGGGAACATAACCAGCAGCAACGCCAGCAGCAGTGGGAACATAACCAGCAGCAACGCCAGCAGCAGGGGGAACATAACCAGCAGCAGCACCAGCAGCAGTGGGAGCATCACCAGCAGCAACGCCAGCAGCAGTGGGAACATAACCAGCAGCAACGCCAGCAGCAGTGGGAATATAACCAGCAGCAACACCAGCAGCAGTGGGAACATAACCAGCAGCAACAGCAGCAGCAGTGGGAACATAACCAGCAGCAACAGCAGCAGCAGTGGGAGCATCACCAGCAGCAGCACCAGCAGCAGTGGGAGCATCACCAGCAGCAGCACCAGCAGCAGCACCAGCTGCCTCCTTGTTGCTCCACAGGGCAGGGGGGATGGACACCGAGACACAGCTGGCAGGAGGGGGACTCCAAAACCGGGCCAACAGGCAGATGGTCGGCTCCTGTGACCCGTGGGGGAGAACCAGACCCGAGCAGCTAAGCACAATGGGGAGGCCCGGGCTTTCAACACAGGTCATTGCCGACACCCTCAGCCCCCGGGAACACGGTCCCCCTCCCGGTGAACGAGGTGGGCACACGTTGCCCCCGGGGTCCCTCGAGGTGCCTGTCGCTGGAGGTCCAGCCCTGGCCCCGCTGCTTCCTCCCTACCGTTCGACGCTCTCTCCTTCCGCACGGAGAGAAAGCAGGGAATTGGGAGCGTGGGAAATGGGTTGTGCGGAGAGGTGGGGGGTGGGGGGGGGGGGGGGTGGGGTTGTTGGGTGGGGGGGGTGGAGGACAGCGTTTGCGGAGGCTGACTGGGAGGAACGGGTGCGAGGGGGTCCGTGAGCGTGGGAGTCGGGTGTTCAGATGGGGAGGTGCCTGGGAGACAGGAATGAGTGGGACCGCAGGGCGTGTCGGTCTGAGGGGTGTTGTTTGGGACAATGCTGGAAAAGCCAGGGTCTCAGAGGCTTGCCGTCTCACCCTTCCTGAGGCCCTTGAACCTCTTAGGGCACTGTCCCCAGGTTCGAGGGACTACACTCCTCCCTCGCTTGCTCCCTCGGCCGCTTCCACCCAGCTTGGTTTATGAGGCTGGCCTTTCTTCCCTCTTTGTTGGCGAATATCACCTCATTTCAGCCCCCCCCAGATCCCACAGCAGGAGTCCAGCTGAGTGCCCCGAAACCCCGGGGGTGGGGGTGGGGCAGCCTACCCAGCTCACGCCCCCATTCCTGTTGTCACTGAGGCCTCAGGGCTAAATGGACAGCTCAGACTTTCTGACCCCCGGCTGGGGTCAGACGTTCTCCAGATGCTGCAGAGCTGGGCAGTGGCCAGCCATGGAAACCCCAGCCTGGTGGGAGGCCCTTCCTTTGACGGATTCAGCCCATCGCCCCACCCACCCACCCGCCCGCCCTCTCTGATTGGCTGGTGGGTGGGGGGGGGGGGGGGTGGGGGTGCAGGGGTGGGTAGTCAGGGCGCTAATGCCTGACAGCCTGACTAGCTGGACAGCCTCGTCCAGAGCGAGGCCTCCCTTGGCTTGGAGGAGGTTGGAGAGCGAATCATCGGTGACGATTGTGTCTCCGATGAGTTCGGATTTCAGATCTCCATATTCGCATTCTTCTGCCGTGCGGCGGAGGTCGTTGATAAAAGAATCGGCAGGCTCCCCAGGGTGCTCGGCTCTCCTGTTACGTTTGGCACGTTCCAAGATCTTGTCGGATCGCAGATTGAAAAAGAGGTCAAAGGATGAAGCATAGTTGTCCAAACTCAGATAGCCAGGCTGTGAATGACAGAACACTGAAGTCATGTCTCATTCATTTAAGAACATAAGAAATAGGAGCAGGAGGAGACCACTCAGCCCATCGAGCTTGCTCTGTCATTCAATACGATCGTGGCTGATCTTGGGCTTCAACCCCACTTTCCTGCCCGCTCCCCGTGTCCCTTAACTCCCTGAGACCAAAAATCTGTCTGTCCCAGCCTTAAATGTATTTGATGATGGAGCATCCACAACCCTCTGGGGTAGAGAATTCCAAAGATTCAGAACCCTTTGAATGAAGAAATTTCTCCTCATCTCAGTCCTAACTGATCGGCCCCATATCCTGAGACTGTTCCCCCCCGTGTTCTAGATTCCCCAGCCCGGGGGAAACAATCTTTCAGCGTCCACCCTGTCAAACCCCTTCAGAATTTTGTAGGTTTCAATGAGATCGCCTCTCATTCTTCTAAGCTCCAGAGAATACGAGCTCAATTTATAGAACACCTTAGGTCTGTCCGCAAGCATGACCCAGACCTCCCTGTCGCTTGCCATGTCAACACTCCACCCTGCTGTCATGCTCACATATCTGTCCTTGACCTGCTGCTTTGTTCCAGTGAAGCTCAACGCAAACTGGAGGAACGGCACCTCATCTTCCAACTAGGCACTTTACAGCCTTCCGGACTGAATATTGTTCAACAATTTTAGATCATGAACTCTCTCCTCCATCCCCACCCCCTTTCCGATCCCCCTTTTTTCCAATCATTTATAATTTTTTAAAAAATGTATAAAATTTTTTACATATTTTTCTTTTCCCTATTTCTATTATTTTAAAATTTATTTCCATCCATTGTTTTATCTCTACCTTTTAGCCTATTTCGATCCCTCCCCCCCACCCCCACTAGGGCTATCTGTACCTTGCTCATCCTGCTTTCTACCCTTAATGTCACCATTAGCACATTCCTTAGATAATATCACCACCTTCAACACCTTTTTGTCCTTTTGTCTATGACATCTTTTGGTTATCTCCACCTATCACTGGCCCTCTACCCAGCTCTACCTGTCCCATCCCCCCTCTACCAGCTTCTATTTTACCTCATTTCTATTTCTACTTAGTTCTGCTGAAGGGTCAGATGGACTCGAAACATTAACTATATTCCTCTCTGCAGATGCTGTCGGATCTGCTGAGTTTTTCCAGCTATTTTTGTTTTTGTCCCAATTTACTCAGCCTCTTATCATAGGACAGCCCCCTCATCCCAGGGACCCATTTGGTAAACCTTTGCTTTTATCAGCTTTTATTTGCAAAGATGCACGTTACACACCAAGAGTAACAGCACACTTTCAGCCTGCTCCTATACATACGAGCAGAGGTGAGTCCTGAATTAATACCCTTCACCCAAATGCAATTAATTCTCAACCAATATACAATGAACAGACTCCCTTCTCTCTCTTTAGGCTGTGTCACCAAGCTCCAGATTCTCCACCAATGGTGATAGTTTCTCTTCATCTACCCTATTGGTTCTCATTCATTCAAATCACCCCTTTAACCCTTTAAATTCCAGCAACCACAACTCTAGTCTAGGTATAACTTTGCCATGAAGCACACATACTGTTTTGCTTAATCTATACTGCACTCCCTTAGCACAGATAGATTCTTCTTGAGCTGTTGACTGTACTCATGGCAGTGTAACCAGTATAAAAAGCCAGCATAGACCAGTTGGGCCAAATGGCCTGTTTCTGCGCTTTTACATTTTATGTAACCTTAAGAGTCAAATTGAGGACCCAAACCTGTTACACGTTTGAACTCCATGTCGTGCGGAAGAGGCCGTTTGGCCATTCACGTCTTTGCTGGCAACTTATCTTAGACTTGGCGACATCTCAGCCTTTTACGAACCCAAAAACTCTTGCAAATTGCCAACTTTTATATATTTTCCTCACTCCCTCACTTTGGCTCTATCCATTCGGCATCGGGCCTGAGAGTTCAACTTGCATTTCTGCCAATGCCTGCAGTACCCAGGGTGAACAGTAGATGGGGCAGGGCACCAATATTTACCCAGGGCAAGTCCGCGGATTTCCTCTGGTCATCTCACATGGGGTACCGAGGCCGAGCATTGCCAACCCTCCAGGATTGGCCTGGAGCCTCCAGGACACTGGCTGTGGGCAGCCCTGGAGAAAAATCATTGGGACATTAAAAAAGATTGTGTTTTTTTGTCATTTTCTTTGAACATTTCTCTTTACCAGATATAAAAATATTGAAAATGGGGGATAAAAGGCTGTTTGGTTGACAGTCAATCGTCATCCAATTGGATAATGAGTCTTTTTGCTTTCCAGTTGAGGTATAACGAGCATACATATGAACAAGGAGCAGGAGAAGGCCATTCAGCCCCTCGAGGCTGCTCCACCATTTAATAAGATCATAGCTGATCCGATAGTAACCGGAAATCTGCATCCCACCTACCCCCCGATAACCTACAAACCCCACCTTGCTTACCAAGAATCTATCCACCTCTGCGTTAAAAATATTCAAAGACTCTGCTTTTGAGAGAGTTCCACAAACTCCACCACCCTCTGAGAGAAAATATTTCGCCTCGTCTCCATTTCAAATGGGTCACCCCTTATTTTTAAACAGTGACCCCCCTAGTTCTAGATTCATCCACCAGAGGAGACACCCTCTCCACATCCACCCTGTCAAGGACCCCTCAGGATCTTAAAGGTTTCAATCAAGTTGCCTCTCACTCTTCTAAACTCCAGCAGAGACAAGCCTAACCTGCCCAACCTTTCCTCATAAGACAATCCACCTATTCCAGGTATTAGTCTGGTAAACCTTCCCTGAACTGCTCCCAATACATTTACATCCTTATATTCGAAGGCAATACGTCATAAGGATGAAAGCAAAATACTGCGGATGCTGGAAATCTGAAACATAGAAATAGCTGGAAAAACTCAGCAGATCTGGCAGCATCTGTGGAGAGGAACAGTTAACGTTTCGAGTCCGTATGACTCTTCAACAGAACTAAGGAAAAATAGAAATGAGGTGAAATAGAAGCTGGTTTAAGGTGGGGGGGTGGTGGGACATGTAGAGGTGGATAGGGGGCCAGTGATAGGTGGAGGCAAAGAAGAGACTGCCAAAGATGTCATAGACAAAAGGACAAAGGGGTGTTGACGGTGGTGATATTATCTCATGGTGACATTAAGGGTAGAAAGCAGGACAAGCAAGTGACAGATAGCCCTAGTGGGGGTGGGGTGGGGGGAAGGGATCGGAATGGGCTGAAAGGTGAAACATCATAAGGACGGAGTGTGGGGGGGGGAGCGAGTCATGTCATGAAACCTCCAGGAATACATTTAATCACAGTTGGCAACCCTACTACGACCCATCTGGTCCAAGGTTAAAGATGTGTTGAAAGGAACAAAAATGTGCAGGGACTGGGCACCACTGTTCAATTCTGCGAGGGGGAGGTGATGGTAGTGTGCTATTGTCGTTATGCTAGTAATCTAAAAACCCAGGCTGACACTCTGGGGACCAGGGTTTGAATCCCACCATGGTCGATGATGTGACTTGAATTCAATAAAAATCTGGAATTTTGATAACAAGCCTAATGATGACCATGAACCAACCATTGTTGATTGTTTACCTGGTCTGGCCTACATGTGACTCCAAACCCACAGCAATGTGGTTGATTCTGAAATGGCCCAGCGAGACACTCAGTTACAACAAATCGCTACAAAGTCTCAAAAAAGGAGCGAAACCGGACTGACCACCCGGCATCGACCGAGGCACCGGACGTGACAATGGCAATCTCAGCCCCGTCAACCCTGCACATTTCTCCTTACTAACACATGGGGGCTAGTGCCAACCTTGGGAGAGCTGTCCCACAGACTAGTCAAGCAACATAGTCATCCTCATGGGCTCATACTTTACAGATAATGTCCCAGACATCACCATCACCATCCCTGGGTATGTCCTGTCCCACCTTGACCTCGTCCTCATCAACCTGCCTGCCACAGGTGTATCTGTCCATGACAGGATCGGTAGGAGTGACCACCGCACAGTCATTGTGGAGATGAAGCCCCACCTTCACATTGAGGATACCCTCCATCGTGTTGTGTGGCACCAACACCGTGCTAAATGGGATAGATTTCAAACAGATCTAGCAACTCAAGAGTGGGCAGCCATGAGGTGCTGTGGGCCATCAGCAGCAGCAGAATTGTACTCGAACGCAATCTGTAACCTCATGGCCCCGGCATATCCCCCACTCTACCATTCCCATCAAGCCAGGGAATCAACCCTGGTTCAAGGAAGAGTGCAGGAGAGCATGCCAGGAGCAGCACCAGGCATACCTAAAAATGAGGTGTCAACCTGGTGAAGCTATAACACAGGACTACTTGCCAAACAGCATAAGCAGCAAGTGATGGACAGAGCTAAACAATCCCACAACCAACGGATCAGATCTAAGCTCTGCAGTCCTGCCACATTCGGACGGGAATAGTGGTGGACAATTAAACAACTCACTGGAGGAGGAGGCTCCACAAATATCCCCATCCTCAATGATGGAGGAGCCCAGCACAGCAGTGTAAAAGATAAGGCTGAAGCATTCGCAACATTCTTCAACCAGAAGTGCCGAGTGGATGATCCATCTCGGCCTCCTCCAGAGGTCTCTAGCATCACAGATGCCAGTCTTCAGCCAATTCGATTCACTCCATGAGATATCAAGAAACAGCTGAAGGCACCGGATACTGCAAAGGGCCCTGACAATATTCTGGCAATAGTACTTGTGCTCCAGAACTTGCCGCTCCCCTAGCCAAGCTGTTCCAGTACAGCTACAACACTGGCATCTACCCAGCTATGTGGAAAATTGCCCAGGAATGTCCTGTACACAGAAAGCAGGACAAATCCAACCCGGCCAATTACCGCCCCATCAGCCTATTCTCCATCATCAGTAAAGTAATGGAAGGGGTCATCAACAGTGCTATCAAGCGGCACTTGCTTAGCAATAACCTGCTCACTGACGCCCAGTTTGGGTTCCCCCAGGGCCACTCAGCTCTTGACCTCATTGCAGCCTTGGTTCAAACATGGACAAAAGAGCTGAACTCCCAAGGTGAGGTGAGAGTGGCTGCCCTCGACATCAAGGCTGCATTTGACTGAGTGTGGCATCAAGGAGCCCCAGCAAAACTGGAGTCAATGGGAACCAGGGGGAAAACTCTCCACTGGTTGGAGTCATACCTAGCACAAAGGAAGATGGTTGTGGTTGTTGGAGGTCAGTCATCTCAGCTCCAGGACATCACTGCAGGAGTTCCTCAGGGTAGTGTCCTAGGCCCAACCATCTTCAGCTGCTTCAGCAATGACCTTCCTTCCATCTTAAGGTCAGAAGTGGGGATATTCGCTGATGATTGCACAATGTTCAGCACCATTCGTGACTCTCAGATACTGAAGCAGTCCATGTCCAAAAGCAGCAAGACCTGGACAATATCCAGGTTTGGACTGACAAGTGGCAAGTAACAAGTGCCAGGCAATGACCATCCACAACAAGAGAGAATCTAACCATTGCCCCTTGATGTTCAATGACATTACCATCACTGAATCACCCACTATCAACATCCTGGGGGTTACCATTGACCAGAAACTGAACTGGACTAGCCATATACATACTGTGGCTACAAGAGCAGGTCAAAGGCTAAGAATCCTGCGGTGAGTTAACTCACCTCCTGGCTCCCCAAAGCCTGTCCACCATCTACAAGGCATAAATCAGGAGTGTGATGGAATACTCCCCACTTGCCTGGATGAGTGCAGCTCCCACAACACTCAAGAAACTCGACACCATCCAGGACAAAGCAGCCCACTTGATTGGCACCCCATCCACAAACATTCACTCCCTCCACCACTGACGCACAGTAGCAGCAGTGTGTACCATCTACAAGATGCACTGCAGCAACTCACCAAGGCTCCTTAGGCAGCACCTTCCAACCCCACGACCACTACCATCTAGAAGGACAAGGGCAGCAGATAGGTGGGAACACACCATCTGGAAGTTCCCCGCCAAGTCACTCCTAATCCTGACTTGGAAATATATCGGCCGTTCCTTCACTGTTGCTAAGTCAAAATCCTGGAACTCACTCCCTAACAGCACTGTGGGTGTACCTACGCCACAGGGACTGCAGCGGTTCAAGGCGGCAGCTCACCACCACCTTTTTTGTTGGAGATGTCATTGCCTGGCACTTGTGTGGTGCGAATGTTATTTGCCACTTGTCAGCCCAAGCCTGGATATAATCCAGGTCTTGCTGCATTTGGACATGGACTGCTTCAGTACCTGAGAGTCACGAATGGTGCTGAACATTGTGCAATCATCAGCGAACATCCCCATTTCTGACCTTATGATGGAAGGAAAGATGCCAGATTTCCTTCCCTGACGGACATTAGTGAACCAGATGGGTTTTGTAACACTCTGGTAGTTTCATTATTAATGAGATTAGCATTTTAATTCCCAATGAATTCCGTGGAGGGAATTGTCTCTCCGGAGCACTCGCCTTGGGGTCTGGATTATTAACCTCGGGACATTGTTACTGCGGCACCATCCTCTTAAAGGAGCAGGTTAAGGTTGGAACACGATGGGAAGGAACGTGAATTAGCCGGGGTCAGTTGCTGCTGGCGACGAGTGTAAGATGGCACAGAGACGTTTCTCGTGCTCGGGAGCTGCATTCCCTTTCTCTTTACATCCGCAGGTTCTCTCAGTGGCTCTGTGCACCCCTCCCCCAACCCCCCCCCACCCACCCCTCCACCCCCCCCCCCCCCCCCCCCCCCCCACCACCCCCCGACCTCGCCACCATCTCCTCACCCAGCTCTTCGTGTGTGGGTGAAGGTTCATTGTGAAGAGTCGTCGACTGTGTGATGTGGAAATAATGGATGTGAAAGCTCTGCAGGAAGAACTGGAGCACCACTTAAGGATGCCTTGAATTTCAGATGAGAGACTTGAAGGCCTGACTGAGAGAAAGGGACAATGTTGTGATGCCTGCACCCGGCAGACTTCAAAGGGACAGATGCGATGAGGCGGGGGTGGGGGGGGGGCCTCTGTCCTCTGCCAGTCTCCGCTCACGGGCACAGACGAGAGCGCATCTGTGTCACAGAAGAAAACTTTGATCAGCAGCCTATTTACCGGGCGGGCGACTGATGAGGACACGAGGCAGGATTTCGTCTCCGCCTGAAGCCTTCTTCAATCGAGTGCCTGAGCCACGACTCCTTGGAAACCTGGAGCCACTGCCCCTCGATCCTGGGCGGCGCTCGCATATTAAGGAGGATGAACAAAAGTAAAAGCCGGCGACCACCATGGTGGAGTGGGAGTCACGTCACACCAGATGCCTTGCTGGTGAACGCAGCCACTTTGCTTGCTTCCACTCCCGTCCGACAAACTAGCCTCTATGTAACAGGGAACCACAACCCTTGCTTAGCGGCGTCCAGAGGTCCAATTTACATACAATTGACAACACAGACAGTCAGGCCAACCACTCTCGGCTCCACACAAGCCTCCCCCGACTGTATTTGCTTCATCCACCCCACCCTGATCAACACACCCCTTCTCCCTCACGTGCTTCTCTGGATTTCCCTTAAATGAATCTATGCTATTTGTGACAGAAATCAGAGATAGTATTAGATGCAAGGAAGAGGCATACAAATTGGCCAGAAAAGACAACAGACCTGAGGATTGGGAGCAGTTTAGAATTCAGCACAGGAGGACCAAGGGATTGATTAAGAAAGGGAAAATAGAGTACGAGGGTAAGCTTGCAGGGAACATAAAAACTGACTGTAAAAGTTTCTATAGGTATATGAAGAGAAAAGATTGGTGAAGACAAATGTAGGTCCCTTACAGTCAGAAACGGGAATTAATAATGGGGAACAAAGACCAACTAAATACATACTTTGGTTCTGTCTTCACAAAGAGGGACACTAATAACGTACCAGAAATGTTGGGGAACACAGGGTTTAGTGAGAGGGAGGAACTGAAAGAAATCAGAATTAGTAAGGAAATGGTATTGGGGAAATTGATGGGATTGAAAGCCGATAAATCCCCAGGGCCTGATAATTTACGTCTCAGAGTATTTAAGGAAGTGGCCCCTAGAAATAGTGGATGCATTGGTGGTCATCTGCCAAGATTCTATAGACTCTGGAACAGTTCCTAGAGGCTGGAGGGTAGCTAATGTAACCCCACTATTGAAAAAGGGAGGTTGAGAGAAAACAGGGAATTATAGACCAGTCAACCTGACATCGATAGTGGGGGAAAATTCCAGAGTCCATTATAAAAAAACTTAATAGTTGAGCACGTGGAAAACTGGCAGAATCGGACAGAGTCAGCATGGATTTATGAAAGGGAGATCATGCTTGACAAATCTGCTGGAATTTTTCGAGGATGTACCTAGTAGAGTTGATGAGGGGGATCCAGTGGATGTGGTTTATTTGGACTTTCAGAAGGCTTTCGACAAAGTCCCACATAAGAGATTGGCGTGTAAAATTAAAGTGCAATTGGGGGTAGTGTATTGAGATGGATAGAAAACTGGTTGGCAGACAGGGAACAAGGAGTAGGAATAAACAGGTCTTTTTCCGAATGGCAGGCAGTAACAAGTGGGGTACTGCAGGGATCGGTGCTGGGACCCCAGTTATTCACAATATATATTAATGATTTAGATGAGGGAATTAAATGTAAAATCTCCAAATTTGCAAATGACGCAAAGCTGGTTGGGAGGATGAGCTGTGAGGAGGATGCAGAGATACTTCAGTGTGATTTGGACAAGCTGAGTGAGTGGGCAAATGCATGGCAGATGCAGTATAATGTGGATAAATGTGAGGTTATCCATGTTGGTAGCAAAAACAGGAAGGCAGATTATTATCAGAATGGCTATAAATTGAGAGAGGGGAACGTGCAATGAGACCTGGGTGTCCTTGTACACCAGTCGCTGAAGGTAAGCATGCAGGTGCAGCAGGCGGTAAAGAAGGCAAATGGTATGTTGGCCTTCGTAGCCAGAGGATTCGAGTACAGGAACAGGGATCTCTTGCTGCAATTGTACAGGGCCTTGGTGAGACCACACCTGGAATATGTGTGCAGTTTTGGTCTCCTTATCTGAGGAAGGATGTACTTGCTATAGAGAGAGTGCAGCGAAGGTTTACCAGACTGATTCCTGGGATGGCGGGACTGACATATGAGGAGAGATTGAGTCGATTAGGATTATATTCGCTGGAGTTCAGAAGAATGAGGGGGGATCTCATAGAAATCTATAAAATCTAACAGGACCAGACAGGGTAGATGCAGGAAGGATGTTCCCAATGGTGGGGGAGTCCAGAACCAGGGGTCACAGTCTGAGGATACGGGGTAGACCATCTAGGACTGAGATGAGGAGAAATGTCTTCACCCAGAGAGTGATGAGCCTGTGGCATTCGCTACCACAGAAAGTAGTTGAGACCAAAGCATTGTACATTTTCAAGAAGGAGTTAGATATAGCTCTTGGGGCGAAAGGAATCAAAGGGTATGGGGAGAAAGTGGGAGCAGGTTATTGAGTTGGATGATCAGCCATGATCATAATGAAGGGCGGAGCAGGCTCGAAGGGCTGAAGGGCCTCCTCCTGCTCCTAGTTTCTATGTTTCTAACGTGAATGCTCCTTCCCCCTTTAAATATTTATCCAATTTCCTTTTGCAAGTTATTTTTGGATTTGCTTCCCACTGTCCATGCCTGGCAGTGAGTTCGAGATCATAACGACACACGGATATAGAGGGGGGAATGTCGTTGCTGTTTGGTTTTACCCCGTGATCGTACAGGTTCTCGTTGCCCCATTGCCTTTGGGGGTTGTCCCTTCACCCCTCCCCCCGCCTCTAGTTGCAGTGTTCCCTTTCCCTGTTCCGACCCCCTTCCCCCCCTTTACATGTTGTTGGGGGTCCTGTATTGCTGTGTACACTGGTACTTTCGCAAGCACCTCCTATGGTTCCAAGCTGCGGACACAGGTTACCACCTGAACCCTGCAGCGTATCAACTGCCTCCTTTCTGGAGAGGGCGCTTTGTCTTTCCCCGTCGGAGACTGTGGGATCCTGCAGCTGCTGCCAACCTTCGGACTGCCCGAGTGTTGCCATGACAACCGTGAAGCAAAGACACTCGCTGATTTTTGTTAAGGCTGCTTGCTGTTGTTGCAGTTCCTGACTGTGATGATGAGCACCTTGCCTGGCCGTTCCTTCCCAAACACAGCAGGCCCCACCACCGCCCGCCCCCCCCCCCCACAACCCACCCACCCACCCACTTCTGCCCCCACCCCCACCTCCCCCCCAACACCCCCTGTGCCTCCCGTGGAAATTCAATTCTTCACATCGACAGCCAAATCAGGGCCAGGACGGGGAACCCAGCGTCTTTAGCAAAATGGCACAGGTTCCCGTTGGTAACAAAACCACAGGGAGTTCTCCCCCATGACCCCAGCCGTAAATGGATCATCCAGTCACTTAGTTAATTTGTGGGAGCTGGCTGTGCGCCAATTGGCTGCTCGTTTTTCTGCACCATAACAGTGACTACGCTTCGAAAATATTTCATTGGCAGAGAAGTGATTTGAGATAGGTCCTGAGTTCGTAAAAAGCACCCAAAGCTCATATAAATCCCACGGTATCATTTCTTCCAAATACTAAAACGTGGCTCCATGATAGCGAACACTGCCCATTTAACAGGAGTCTGTGATAGTGACACGGCCCTTTTAACAGGAGTCAGTGATAGTGATGCTGCCCCTTTAACAGGAGTCAGTGATAGTGACACTGCCCCTTTAACAGGAGTCTGTGATAGTGACACTGCCCCTTTAACAGGAGTCTGTGATAGTGATGCTGCCCCTTTAACAGGAGTTTGTGATAGTGACGCTGCTCCTTTAACAGGAGTCTGTGATAGTGACACTGCCCCTTAAACAGGAGTCTCTGATAGTGACACTGCCCCTTTAACAGGAGTCTGTGATAGTGACAGTGCCCCCTTTAACAGGAGTCTGTGATAGTGACACTGCCCCTTTAACAGGAGTCTGTGATAGTGACAGTGCCCCCTTTAACAGGAGTCTGTGATAGTGACTCTGCCCCTTTAACAGGAGTTTGTGATAGTGACTCTGCCCCTTTAACAGGAGTTTGTGATAGTGACTCTGCCCCTTTAACAGGAGTCTGTGATAGTGACACTGCCCCTTTAACAGGAGTCTCTGATAGTGACACTGCCCCTTTAACAGGAGTCTGTGATAGTGACACTGCCCCTTTAACAGGAGTCTGTGATAGTGACGCTGCCCCTTTAACAGGAGTTTGTGATAGTGACGCTGCTCCTTTAACAGGAGTCTGTGATAGTGACACTGCCCCTTAAACAGGAGTCTCTGATAGTGACACTGCCCCTTTAACAGGAGTCTGTGATAGTGACAGTGCCCCCTTTAACAGGAGTCTGTGATAGTGACACTGCCCCTTTAACAGGAGTCTGTGATAGTGACAGTGCCCCCTTTAACAGGAGTCTGTGATAGTGACTCTGCCCCTTTAACAGGAGTTTGTGATAGTGACTCTGCCCCTTTAACAGGAGTTTGTGATAGTGACTCTGCCCCTTTAACAGGAGTCTGTGATAGTGACACTGCCCCTTTAACAGGAGTCTCTGATAGTGACACTGCCCCTTTAACAGGAGTCTGTGATAGTGACACTGCCCCTTTAACAGGAGTCTGTGATAGTGACACTGCCCCTTTAACAGGAGTCTCTGATAGTGACACTGCCCCTTTAACAGGAGTCTGTGATAGTGACAGTGCCCCCTTTAACAGGAGTTTGCGATACTGACACTGCCCCTTTAACAAAGTCTGTGATAGTGACACTGCCCCTTTAACAGGAGTCTGTGATAGTGACACTGCCCCTTTAACAGGAGTCTGTGATAGTGACACTGCTCCTTTAACAGGAGTCTCTGATAGTGACACTGCCCCTTTAACAGGAGTCTGTGATAGTGACTCTGCCCCTTTAACAGGAGTCTGTGATAGTGACACTGCCCCTTAAACAGGAGTCTCTGATAGTGACACTGCCCCTTTAACAGGAGTCTCTGATAGTGACACTGCCCCTTTAACAGGAGTCTCTGATAGTGACACTGCCCCTTTAACAGGAGTCTGTGATAGTGACGCTGCCCCTTTAACAGGAGTTTGTGATAGTGATGCTGTTCCTTTAACAGGAATCTGTGATAGTGACACTGCCCCTTAAACAGGAGTCTCTGATAGTGACACTGACCCTTTAACTGGAGTCTGTGATAGTGACAGTGCCCCCTTTAACAGGAGTCTGTGATAGTGACTCTGCCCCTTTAACAGGAGTTTGTGATAGTGACTCTGCCCCTTTAACAGGAGTTTGTGATAGTGACTCTGCCCCTTTAACAGGAGTCTGTGATAGTGACACTGCCCCTTTAACAGGAGTCTCTGATAGTGACACTGCCCCTTTAACAGGAGTCTGTGATAGTGACAGTGCCCCCTTTAACAGGAGTTTGTGATACTGACACTGCCCCTTTAACAAAGTCTGTGATAGTGACACTGCCCCTTTAACAGGAGTTTGTGATAGTGATGCTGCTCCTTTAACAGGAGTCTGTGATAGTGACACTGCCCCTTTAACAGGAGTCTGTGATAGTGACACTGCTCCTTTAACAGGAATCAGTGATAGTGACACAGCCCCTTTAAAAGGAGTTTGTGATAGTGACTCTGCCCCTTTAACAGGAGACTGTGATAGTGACACTGCCCCTTTAACAGGAATCAGTGATAGTGACACAGCTCCTTTAACAGGAGTCTGTGATAGTGACACTGCCCCTTTAACAGGAGTCTGTGATAGTGACACTGCTCCTTTAACAGGAATCAGTGATAGTGACACAGCCCCTTTAACAGGAGTTTGTGATAGTGACTCTGCCCCTTTAACAGGAGTCTGTGATAGTGACACAGCCCCTTTAACAGGAGTTTGTGATAGTGACACTGCCCCTTTAACAGGAGTCTGTGATAGTGACACAGCCCCTTTAACAGGAGTCTGTGATAGTGACACTGCTGCTTTAATGGGGGGATAAGTGCCTGAAGAGAAACAATTTACAGGGGCTACGCACAAAGGCAGGGGAGGGGGACTAGCTGAGCACTCTTGCAGCAAGCTAGCACAGACATGATGGGCCGAACAACCTCCGTCTGTGCTGTAACCATTTTATTCTAAATGGAAAGCAGCTTGCTGTAAGGGGTGCAGACTCTAATTGTGAGTGAGCGACAAACAACGACATTCATATCAGGGAAGATGAAATGCAGGCTCCTGAAATCTTCCTCGCTAGGCTGGCACCAATTTCCTTCACCTTCTGTTCTGTTCTCCAGCATTGACAGTAATGATTATACACTATTGACATCAATCTCCCTGGTTACATTCGCAGGGGCACATTCAGCAATAGAGTACAGAATATCCCACAATTGATGTACTTGAGTTATCAATAGCACTGGTGAATACACCAAGGCAGTTATGTCCCTGACTCACTTGTATAATTGTTGGGTTGGGAAGATGCCATTTACTATGACATAGTTTTTTGACAATATTCTCCTCTTCTTGTTAGGATGCCAGTGCCCTAGGCCTCAGCCAATTTTTCTTTAATTCAATCATGGGATGTGGGTGTCGCTGGCTAGGCCAACATTTATTGCCCATCCCTAATTGTCCCTTGAGAAAGTGGTGGTGGTGAGCTGCCTTCTTGAACCGCTGCAGTCCTGTGTGGGTAGGTACACCCACAGTGCTGTTAGGGAGGGAGTTCCAGGATTTTGACCCAGCGACAGTGAAGGAACGGCCGATATATTTCCAAGTCAGGACGGTGAGTGGCTTGGAGGGGAACTTCTAATTGCTGGTGTTCCCATGTGTCTGCTGCCCTTGCCCTTCTAGATGGTAGAGGTCGTGGGTTTGGAAGGTGCTGTTGAAGGAACCTCGGTGAGTTGCTGCAGTGCATCTTGTAGGTGGTACACACACTGCTGCTACTGTGCGTCAGTGGTGGAGGGAGTGAATGTTTGTGGATGGGGTGTCAATCAAGTGGGCTGCTTTTTCCTGGATGGTGTCGAGCTTCTTGAGTGTTGTTGGAAATTATCATTTTTCATGTGTAGGTGTACCTGGTGAGTGTTGCCTGGCTATTTGGCCACACAGGGCTTCACACTTTGTGACACAAACCACTGCCCAATGATGAGGAATGGGAATCCAAACTGATTTACCTGAAATTTCCCACTGCACTGCTCGAAGAGGAGCAGGAAGTTCCCTGGGTGTCCAGGCCAATATTAATCCCCCAAGCAACATCAGTAAAAACAGATTATTTGGTCATCATATTGCTGTTTGTGGGAGCTTGCTGTGCACAAATTGGCTGCTGCGTTTCCCACATTAGAACAGTGACTACACTTCAAAAAGTACTTCATTAGGCACTTTTGGACATGCGTGGTGTGGAAAGTGGTATATTGAATCATAGAATGGTTACAGCACAGAAGGAGGTTGTTGTAGGGTGGCTGAGTTGTACTATTAGTGATAGAGTTGATTAGCAGAGATTTCCTGGGTGGAAACTTAAAGTTCATTCACAATATACTCAGCAGCAACTACATGTGTGCTTTCAACTCCAACTCTATCCCAACACTGACTGTTGAGGTAGTCCACGCTACTCTCCATTGGTTACTACAGATCATGTGATCTCTCCTAACATGTATTATTCCTAAAGGTACATTACACACTAAATAAAACCATAATTACTACATTCTTCCCCCTTTAACTGAGCTATACATATTATATTTACAAGTACATATTTTTCAAGACAACATAATATTTACACTGGGTCAGGAATTTACAAGTTCAGTCTTTCAGGTGGTTTCCTGGTACATGTGGAATGTTGCAGCTCCACAACTTCAGATTCTTTGTCAGGAATCTCCTTTTCCGGAGTTACCTGAACATCAGGTGCTTCGGTGGGCACTTGCAGTTCTGTATCCTCAACTCTTGCAGGAACATCAGACATGTCAGTCCTGGGTTGAGTTTCCTCAACTGGAAACGCAGACCTGGTCATGGTCACTGGTGGAACCAAATCTTGGTGATTTGTCTCTCTCTTCCTTAAATGGTCCACTTGTTTCCAGATGATCCAGCCTTCCACCTCCACGTGGTAGGATAGAGGTCCAGTCACAGCACTAATTTCACCTGGTAACCACTTTGGTTCTTCTCTGAAGTTTTTCATGTATACCGGCTCTCCCACGGTCAATTTCCTCTCACGACTATGCCAGTTGTGTCTAGTTTTCTAGCTTCCCTGATTCCTTTCCACCTACCCTCTAAATTCAGCATTATTAAGCTCAATCTTGCCCTGAGATGGCGTTTCAACAATAACTCTGCAGGTGTGACACCTGTTGTTGTGTGAGGGGTAGCCCTGTAATGACAAACAAAGCGTGCTATCTTGGTTGCCAAGGAATCATCAGTTAGCTTTCTCACGCCTGCCTTGAATGTTTGAACTGCCCTTTTGGCCAGTCCATTTGAGGAAGGGCGGTACAGCACAGTTTTTATATGAGAGATGCCATTGAGGCTGATAAACCATTGAAACTCAGCACTTGTAAATGCTGTGCCGTTATCAGAAACGACTACTTCTGGTAGTCTGTAAATGGCAAAACTCTGACGTAGTTTCTCAATTGTAACGCCCGACATTGGTGACTTCACCTCATATACTTCCAACCGTTTCGAATGGGCATCGACAATGAGCAGAAACAGGAAAGGTCCAACGTAGTCAATGTGTAACCGCACCCAGGGTCTACCTGGCTACTCTCATGAGTGTAATGGAGCTGCCACTGGCAACTTTTGCAGTTGCTGACATTGCACACAGTGCTTTACTAAACTCTCTATTTCTCCATCCATCCCAGGCCACCATAGATAGCTGCATGCTATGGTCCTTATTCAGGAAATTCCTGGATGGGCACTGTGTAGTTCAATTAAAAAGAGTCTCCCTTCCCTTTGGAGGAACTATCACTTGTGCTCCCCACAATAAGATGCCATTCTGGCTGGTTATTTCATGTCTTCTGTTGAAGTACAGTTTCATTTCATCAGACACGGGCTCCTGTGACCAACCATGTAGCACCTGTTCTCGTACCTGAGATAGGACTGGGTCCCGACTTGTCCAGTCTCTGATCTGTCTAGCACATAGCGGTGAGGTATCTAAGAAAATTAACAGTAAAACAAGTTCCTGTGGAACTGGGACATGCTCATCACATCAGTGTTTGCGATTTGATTGCCAGGCCCATATACGAAAGTGTATTTTGTATGCTGCCAGAATTAAAGCCCATCATTGTATTCTTGCTGAGGCTATGAGTGGTAAAGCCTTATCCCCACTAAACAATCCTAGCAATGGTTTGTGATCTGAAACTATTGTAAAATGGCGGCCGTGTACATACTGGTGAAATTTCTTGACACCAAAGATCTGCGAGTGGCCTTTTCCGCTGTGGTGAGCGTTCTTGATACATAACCTATTGGCTGTTCTGTGTCATTGTCCATCTGGTGAGAGAGCACTGCTCCCACTCCGTAGGGGGATACGTCACATGTCAGCACCAATTCTTTCGTCTGCTCATAATGCAATAATAGATGGGACGAGTGCAATAATTGTTTCACCTTTATGAAAGCTTCTTTCTGGGGTGCCTCCCAAGACCAACGTAGAGAATGCAGGGGGGCAGCACTGTAGACAACTAGGTAAGAACCGCCTATAATAGTTGATTATTCCTAGGAATGATTTAAGCTCTGAGATGTTCTTTGGCGCAGGTGCCTCTCTTAAGTCTCTCACTTACTCGTCAAATGGGTGGAGGCCCTGTGAATCTACCCAGTGACCCAAATAGATTACCTCCCTTGCTTGGAACATGCACTTTTTTTTTTAGACACACCCCAGCTTGTGAGAAACGTTTTAAGACTTCTTCTAAATTTGCCAAATGCTCTTTTTCAGTGAATCCTGTCACCAATACATTGTCTAAACAGACTACAACCTGGGGCAGTCCCTGCAGTAAGATTTCCATTGTTCTCTGGAAGATGGCGCAAGCTGAGGAGACATTGAAAGGCACTCGTGTATATTGGTACAACCCCCTGTGGGTATTAATTGTGACAAATTCCCAGGAGGCATTATCCAACTCTAGTTGTTGATAAGCATGGCTCATGTCAAGCTTTGTGTACACTGTCCCTCCTGTCAGCTTGGCATACAGGTCTTCAATTTTCAGAATGAGGTGCCTGTCTGGCTTAGCTACTTTATTAACTGTCAGTTTGTAGATTCCACAAATTCGGAAGGTTTGGGTCGGGTTTAAGGATGGGGACTATTGGTACTGCTCATTCTGAGAACTGAACAGATTGTATAACATCCAGTTTCTCTAGTCTGTTCAGCTCAGTCTTGACTTTTTCTCTCAGGGCATATGGCACCGGTCTCAGCTTCATCAAGTGAGGGGTTGCTTCCAGATCTTGGCCTGCAGACCCTGGATTTTCCCTAGTTCATCCTTGAAGGCTGTGGTGTACTTTCTAAGTAGCTCTGGTAGCCCATTTGCTCTCAACTGGAAAATTTCAGTCCATTCTAACTTAAACTCCTTTAACCAATTTCGCCCCAGGAGCTTTGCCAATTGGTTTCCAGAATGGACAGTTTCTCTGCTTATGCCTTTCACATGAATGTCTTCACCCATAAATACTTTTTAGCTTGGTGGCTGTTTCTTCAAAACTTAATTGATGTTCACCATTATTCAAATATCTGAAGGTATGTTCCCCAGTTACTGCAGTGGAAGCTCCTGTGTCCACTTCCATTTTAACAGGTTTGCCATTTACTTTCACTGTGACAAATATTGGTTCTATCTTTCCAACAATGAGTAAATGTCTGAATTTGTTGTTTCAGGCTGTTCTACATTGTAGATTTCATTGGGCTTCTTCTTTTGTTTACAAGTCTGCTTGAATCTTTCCTTGTGCTACCTCATCACATGTCCATTTCTGTGATTATAGTAGCATTCGGTTTTTTTAAACTGCCAATCGCTAAAAGACTGATTTGTTTCCACCTCTATTAAAAGTATTCTTCAATTTCGCTGCTAAGTTATTTTTCTTTATTCTTTGGCTTGAGGTTTCCCGCCCGATGTGGAGGATGGTGCCATTTTGCTAACCCTGTATTGCTTTTAAATCCCTTACTACGCTTTCCATGGCCAGCGCTTTCTCTAGCACCTTCTTGAAATCCAGATTCACTTCGGACAATAATCTTTTCTGAATAGAGTCCTCTTTCAGACCACACACTAAACAATCTCTGACCATGTCATTCAGAGTTGTACCAAACTCACAATGTTCCATTAACTGCTTCAGATTTGCCACTTAGCATGCAATTATCTCACCCAGGTCTCTATTTCATGAATTAAACCTGAGTCTCTGCACCGTGACTGAGGGCTTGGGTTGAAAGTGACCCTTCACAAGGTCCACCAATTCATAAGAATTCTTCAAATCTGAGGCAATGGGTGCCATCAAACTTCAAATCAAACCATAGGTTTTGCTGCCACAAGTACTCAAGAGGATCACTCGCCTCTTCTCTTCCCCCGTAATCTCGGTCGCTTGAAAAAAGAATGTGAGGCATTCTATGTAGTGAGACCAATCGTCTGTGGCTGGTTCAAAAGGATCAATTCTACCAAATTGTGGCATTTTGAGAGGGAATAAATTCTACAATTCTAATGGAGCTTGCTACTTACAATCACTGGGCGAGGTATAGTGCCGATTTCTTCTTAACTTGATTTCTTCCGTTCAATCCTGTTTTACCCCTGTCTCCAGTTTGTTGCAGGGTGGCTGAATTGTACTATTAATGATGGAGAGTTGATCAGCAGACACTTCTTGGGTGAAAACTTAAATTTTATTTACAATATACTCAGCAGCAACTACATGTGTGCTTTCAACTCCAACTCTAACTCTGCACTGACTGCTGAGGTAGCCCATGCTACTCTCCTATTGGTCACTACAGATCATATGAACTATCCTAACAAGTATTATTCTTAAAGGTACATTACACCCTAAATAAAACTATAATTACTACAGAGGCTATTCAGCCTATCATGTCTGTGCTAACTATTTGCATGAACAACTCACCTAGTGCCACTCCTCCGCCTTTTCCCTGTGGCCCTGCAAGTTTTTCCATTTCACATACTGATCTGGTTCCTTTTTGAAAGACACAACTGAACCTGCCTCCACTGCATTCATAGGCAGCGCATTCCAGGTCCCAACCACTCGTTGTGTGAAAAAAAGCCCACACATACCCATTGCTACTTTTGCCAATCTCCTTAACTCTGTGCCCTCTGGTGCTTGATCCTTCCACCAATGGGAACAGTCTCTCCCTTTCTACTCTGCCCAGTCCCCTCATGATTTTGAACGCCTCTATCAAATCTCCTCTCAACCATCTCTTCTCCTAAAGAAACAGCCCCAACTTCTCCAATCTATCCACGTAACTAGAGTCCCTCACCCCTGGAACCATTCTCGTGAATAATTTTTGCACCCTCTCTAATCCCTTCTTCGGCTTGGGCAGCCTCCCACATCTATAGACACACGAGGCGGAGAAAGGAGACGTTTACATCTGTTTCTACAGCTTGCATTTCCCGGAACGGGTCACTGGCCTGAAGCTATATGTAGCTTCAGGGGTACCATGCCACATCAAGCACGGGTGACTCAGAGACTTGCCTGCTCTTATTGCTTCCCGTGGGCATATTGGAAGAAATTGCAGGCTGATGCTCAAAGTGCTTGGCCCTGTTATTAAGCCATCAAGTCCAGGGGGCAGGGGCAGGATATTTCGATAGTTGAGCGGGCGCGAACGAGCGTTAAGTGATGGGTGATATTTCAGTCGGTGGGTGCGCGTGGGAATTGGCAGTGCCCCCCCCCCCACCCCGCCGACAATTAAAAGGCAAATTAAGGCCTTTAACAATCCAATTGGTTTAGATTTCTCGCTGCCCGTCCAGCATTACTGGACAGCAGTGGGCAGGTGAAAGGGCCCTGGCATATTTTGCGAAACCTCATCCACGGACAGGGTGAGGCTTCGATCCGTCATTAAATAAAAATTTTCACGCTAATTTCTAACGTGTCCCTGGCACAGAGTCACATGAGGGGGAGGTGTTTTTTTGACATCCTACAATGCTTTATTTTTCATTTTCAAAACCGTTCATCTCAGGGAGCTTTACCACCGCGCTCGCCCTCCTCTCCCCCCACCCCCACCTCCCCCCCCCCGCCCTCCACAGGCGCTGCCATTTGCATTTCACACGGGGTGGGCCTTAACTGGCCCGCCCACTGTGAAATCGCGGTCTGGCCCCAATCGCGGGCGGCGGTTAGCTTCCTGGCCACTCCCGCCCAACCCTCCCCCCACCAAGCCCCCACAACAAGGGCAAAATTCTGCCCCAGGATGGGATGTAAACCCGGGTGGGACTGAGCCACTTTGGGGCGCTACCTGCTGCGCCAGCAGACCTCCCTAATGCCGTCACATCCTTCCTAATATGTAGCACTCAGGAGTGGGGCAGATGAGAGCGTAGAGCTAATGCCACCTGACTTGTAATCTAGTGGCCAAGGCTAATACTCTGGGGATATGGATTCTAACCCCTGCTAGAGAAGCTGGTGGAATTTAAATTCAATTAAATAAATGTGGAATTGAAAACTAGTCCCAGTGACCATGTCAGCTCTCATCGATTGATGTAAAAACCCGTCCGGCTCACTAATGCCCCTTCAGGGGAGGGAAATTTGCCATCCTTACCTGCTCTGGCCTACACGTGACTCCAGACCCACAGCAACGCGGCTGACTCCGAAATGGCCGAGCGAGCCACCTCACCTCAAGGGCAGTTAGGGATGGGCAACAAATGTTAGTCTGGCCAGTGACACCCACATCCCATGAAAGATTAAAGAGAGAGAGAGAGAGAGAGGAAAAATAAACTGGTTACAATACTCTGAGCCCCACAATTTAGGAAGATTGGGAACTTTGGCCCTTAAACCACCTTGGTGGGGGTGGGGGGTGGGAGGTTGTTTTACTTTAAAGCAAGTTGCTGATTTAACTGGAAAAGAAATATTAACACTTGGACATGAAGGCAGTAAAACTAATCTGAACTGGTCTTCAGATGTATCACTGACTTTTTTTTAATCGGATTTGAACATTTTGCACTTGTTTTTGTCTGTGTGTGTGTGTGGCGTCCTCTGGACTCCAGATTTAAGACCGATGGAACTGGTGGTGGTGGTGGGTGTGTGGGGGAAGCTCCCATCTTCCATATATGGGAGGAGAAGAGGCTGGGGTGTTCCAGGGCTGCCGGGAGGGAAAGTGCTCAGAGAGACCTCCTGAGAAGGCAGCAAGGATCCCAATGCCCGGCGCAGCCAGCAGTGGGCATGCAGCTCTGCCTCTGACCTGCTATGGCCGGGAGGGCTGGCTCCTGCTCCTCCTGCTCCACCTGCTCCTCCTGCTGCTCCAGCCCTACCTGCTCCTCCTGCTGCTCCAGCCCTACCTGCTCCTCCTGCTGCTCCAGCCCTACCTGCTCCTCCTGCTGCTCCAGCCCTACCTGCTCCTCCCGCTGCTCCCTCCGGCTCAACGCGGACAACGCCCGCTTCGCGCTGCTGGCTGCCTTCATCTCGCTGTACCTGGTGTGCGGGGCGGCCGCCTTCTCGGCTATCGAGCGGCCCGTGGAGGTGCGGGCTCAGCGGGCGTGGAGCCAGAGGCTGGCCGACTTCACCCGCTGCCACAACATCAGCCGCCGGGAGCTGGGCGCCTTCCTGAGGGAGTACGAGGAAGCCCATGTGGCTGGCATCAGGGTCGACCCCCTGAGACCCCGGTGGGACTTCACGGGAGCTTTTTACTTTGTCGGGACGGTGGTGTCCACCATAGGTCAGTGTGTCCACCCTTTAGCTGATCGCTAGACCAGTTTAGACGCCCGCCTCCAGGGGAGGGCACACAAGTGTGTTCCCAGGACATTCGCCTGGAGACTATCCGGCTGGAATGATGTGGGAGGTTGAAACTGCTGTTGATTTTTCATATTTCCTGAAACTGGCCCATCAGCTGTAAAATATCCATAATTGATATCAATTGATGTGGTCCTGATTTCAAACTTTTATCACTGTTTATTGCCTGAACTGCTTTCATTGCAAGTTTCACCCTCTCTCAGTTCTGATTTCCAGTGTTGCTGTTTTCTACTTTCTTCCTCTCTCTCTCTCTCTTGTTTTCTGTCTCCCCTCCCGCTCTCTCCTACCCTTGTCATGTCCCCCCCCCCCCACCCCCACCCACCCACCCACCGTCTAGCAGGCACCGTTTAATCCTCGATAGTGTGGGCAGGCTGGTCGACAATGGGAGGCGTCACGCCAAAGTCTGACCACCTTCCCCAACAGATGTGCGCGCCTCGTAGCAGAGGGAAGGTGGGGGGGGGGGGGGGGGGGGGGGTGGGGGCGGTGGGGGTGGGGGTGCAGGGCCATTGAACGATGCAAGCAGAGATGGGGGAGGGGGGGTGTCGTTTGCATTTGTCCATCCCACTCCTTGTCCGTTTCCCCATAACCCTGTTTCTAAAAAAAAAATAATCTAGGAATCCTTGCCTACTGAGCAAAGTCAAAATCCTGGAACTCCCACCCTCACAGCACTGTGAGTGTACCTACGCCACAGGGTCTGCAGCGGTTCAAGAAGGCAGCTCACCACCACCTTCTCAAGGGGCAATCAGGGGTGGGCTGTGAATGCTGGCCCAGCCAGCGATGCCCACACCCCATAAGTGAATTTTTTAAAAAAGGACCCCTTGCAGAGGGTTGGCGAGGTCATTTATACTGCCTGTGCTGCCACCCCAAGTGGATTAGCTAAAAGAGTACAGATCAAACCTGATCAGCACCATGCTGCATTTACTAACTGGGCCACCAAGAGAGGGCAAACTCGGCAGCTTACAAAACCTGCATGGTTATTTCCCAGAAATCGATAGGCAAAAATGGCTGACAGAGAGTATCCCTCACCGAACGCTTTGCACCCTTCTTAATTCCTCTTTAGTCCTTGTCGGTCGCCTCTCTGCCACGCACACTTTCCTGGGCTGACCCTCTGCTCCCTGTCTCTGTGCCCATTCTACACCCTGCCTCCCTCCCCTGCGCCCTGACTTGACCCCTTCACCTCCTGCCCTCAGACCGGAGAACACTGGACATGCAACATGGTCGCAAGCTGTAACATTAGTGGGCAGCAGCTTCAAACCTTCGATAGAATTGTTTTGAAGAAACCCACTAATGTGTGCTAATATTTCAGGCCAACTATGCACGCTTATATTTTTTAAAAGACTGAGAAACCTTAATGCATGGGGTTGCCAACCTCCAGGACTGGCCTGGAGTCTCCAGGAATTGAAGAGCAATCTCAGGGACACTGCTGTGTGCAACCCTGGAGAGAAATCAGTGGGATATTAAAAAAAAGATTGTTTCTTTTTGTCATTTTCTTTGAATATTTCTCTTTACCAGATATAAAAATATTGAAAACGGGGGAAAAAGACTGTTTGGATGATGGTCAAGCATCATCCAATCTGGAATGCCGTGTACAGTTTTGGTCTCCTTATTTGAAAAAAAGGATATAATTGCATTAGAAGTAGCTCAGGGAAGGTTCAATCGTCTCATACCTGGAAGGAGGGGCTTATCTTATGAGGAAAGGTTGAGCAGGCTGGGTCTATACCCACTGGGGTTTAGAAGAATGAGAGGTGATTTTATTGAAACATATAAGATCCTGAGGGGATTTCATTGAGTGGATGCTTCCTCTTGTGGGAGAGATTAGAACCAGGGAACAGCGTTTAGTAATAAGAGGCCTATTGTCTAGGATGAGAAGAATTTTTTTCCCCTCTGAGGGTCAATAGTCTGTGAAACTCTCTTCTCCAGACTGTAGTGGAGGTTGGGTCATTGAATTGATGCTATGGTGGGATTTGAACCAATGTCCCCAAAGCATTAGCCTGGGCCTCTGGGTGACTAGTCCAGTGATATTACCACTACATCACTGTCATAAATGCTGACATAGTCCAGTTGGGCTGAATGGCCTGTTTCTCTTCCATATACACAATGTTACCCTCTGAGGAAATTCAGAGACAACCAGTTCGTAGTTTATAAGACCATGAGACATAGCAGCAGAAATTAGGCCATTCGGCCCATCGAGTCTGCTCCGCCATTCAATCATAGCTGATAAGTTTCTCAACCCCATTCTCCCGCCTTCTCCCCGTAACCTTTGATTTATCATTCCCCTTTACACTTTCCCACCCGCTTTTCTCTGGCTCTGTATAAAAACTGATCATCTGTAAAATCCTCCGGTTTTGATGAAAGGTTTTTCTCTCTCTACATTTACTGCCTGACCAGCTGTGTTTTCCAACAGCTCCTGTTTTAATTTCAGACTTCCAGCGTCTGCAGTATTTTGTGTTCGCCTTGGTCAGTTTATCACTGGTTGGACTATGGAATCAATAACTCGGGATAATGGCCCCCTTCAGCCCCCGTTCCCTCCAATGCCTGGCGATCAGGATATCCCGGAATGAATCCTGCTTTTGCCCTGACATTCTCTCTATTTGTGTGTGAGAGATGCTGCATAATCTCACACATAGGAGGGCTGTCCTGCATTAATAGGGTTGCCAACTGTGATTAATTGTGTTCCTGGAGGTTCCATCATATGACTCGCCCCCCCACACTCCAGCCATTAGTCGGTCAACACGTCCATCCTTGTGACGTATGGCCTTCCTACGCCAATTGGAAAGCACAAAGGCTCATCACCCAATTAAGGGCATGTATAGGGATGGTGGCATGATGGTAATGTTACTGGACTAGTAATCAGGAAGCCCAGGCTAATGCTGTGGGGATGTGAGTTCAAATCTCACCATTGCAGCTGGTGGAACTGAAATTCAACTATAAATCTGGAACGTAAAGCTAGACCACGCAACTCTCATTGATTTTTGTAAAAACCCGTCTGGCTCACTGATGGGGAAGGAATTCTGGCACCAGCACCCTTAGCCGGCCTGGCTCAGACCCATGGATTTGTGAGCTGGCTCTCTGAAATAGCCCAGCAAGTTACTCAGTTCAAAGGTAACTAGGGGGGTGTCCTTGCCTGTGATGCCCACATCCCATGAAAGAATAGAGGATAATGCAACACCTGAGCCTCCTCCCACCCCTTGCTGACCAACATATTCTATCCCTTTCATGTGGTTAACCTGCTTCCCTTGAATACATCAACACCATTCACTTCAACCACTCCATGTGGTAAAGGGTTCCACATTCTAACCAGTCTCTGACTAAAGATGTTTCTCCTGAATTCCTGATTGGATCTATTAGTGACTACCTTATATCTATAGGCCCTGGTTTTGTTTTTTTCCCCCAAATTTGGAACATCTGCCCAGCCAGTCAAACTCTTTCGCAGTCTTGAAGAGCTCTTTCACTTCACTCCTCCACACCACTTTACTGAAGAAAAGTCTATCTGGCCTTTCCTGGGAAGTATATTCCCACAATTCTCCCGAACGTTTGCCTTAAATTCAGTGGGCGGTCAGTGGAAATCGCCAATGTGTGGCGGGAAATGGTCAACTGCCCCAGAGAAAACATCCCATTCATTCCTACTCTGCTAATGGGAAGGTCTTGTAGTTTAGTGTTAAATCCTCCTTGGTGGTACTCAGAGTGGTTTCTGCCAAATAGCCCACACAATGGGATTCTGTAAGCTCTGTGCGTAAAGACTCTGCTCGCTGTGTTACTGGACCGTCCAGCCCAGGGGAGCCACCGATTTGATTCCCCCCCCCCACCGCCGCCCACGCCCCCCCCCCCCCTTCAATACTGAGTTGGCTGCTTTCTGTCAGTTTAGCAGCTAAACATTCCTGTGGTGGAGAGAAAAACTAGCCAGGGTTCCTGCCCCTGATTATAACCAACTTTGTCTGTGTGCGTGCATGTGTGTGTATGTGTGTGAGTGTAGGTACATATGGTATATTTATCTGTGTGTCCATGTTGGTTGAGGTGTGTCTGCCTGGATGCCTGTGTGTCCATGTGCATTTGTGTCTGTTGGGGTGTGTCTGTCTGTGTGTCTGGGTGTTGGTTGAGGTGCACCTGTCTGCCTGTGTGTCCATGTGCATTTGTGTCTGTTGGGGTGTGTCTGTCTGTGTGTCTGTGTGTTGGTTGAGGTGCACCTGTCTGCCTGTGTGTCCATGTGCATTTGTGTCTGTTGGGGTGTGTCTGTTGGGGTGTATGTCTGTGTGTGTTCATCCATGTTGGTTGAGGTGTGTCTGTCTGTGTGCCTGTCTGCCTGCGTGTCCATCTAAATTCATGCCTGGGGTGTGTCTGTTGGGGTGCATGTGCCTGTATCTGTGCACGGGGCACCTGTATCTGTGCGTGCCTGTGTGCTGGGCGAAGCTGAGATTGGGCTCTGCTAAGATACCTACCATGGTCGAATAGCCTGCCAACATTCTCTGCAAAGGCTTGTCCAGATGGCAATAACTATAATAACGGGTTTGGAACAACAGCAACATGCATGCAAAGAAGTGTGTGCACGCACACATACACACACACAGACAACATACTCCCTAACCCAGGGACGCACACATACACACACACAGACAACATACTCCCTAACCCAGGGACGCACACATACACACACACAGACAACATACTCCCTAACCCAGGGATGCACACATACACACACACAGACAACATACTCCCTAACCCAGGGATGCACACATACACACACACAGACAACATACTCCCTAACCCAGGGACGCACACATACACACACACAGACAACATACTCCCTAACCCAGGGACGCACACATACACACACACAGACAACATACTCCCTAACCCAGGGACGCACACATACACACACACAGACAACATACTCCCTAACCCAGGGATGCTGAGACCAACTGCAGTGACCCCCATCTGCTGCTCTCTCAGTTAACTCAAACCAGGGGTTGAACCTAGAGTTGCCAACTGTGATTAAATGTGTTCCTGGAGGTTCCATCACGTGACTCGCCCCCACACTCCAGCCATTAGTCGGCCAACACGTCCATCCTTGTGACGTACGGCCTTCCTACGCCAATCGGAAAGCAAAAAGACTCATTACCCAATTGGATGATGCTCGACTGTCAGCCAAACAGACTTTTTCCTCCATGTCCAATATTTTTATATCTGGCAAAGAGAAATGTTCAAAGAAAATGACAAAAAATCCCCAATCTTTGTTAATGTCCTGATGATTTTTCCCCAGGGTTGCCCACAGCAGTGTCCTGGAGATTGACCTTCAATTCCTGGAGACTCCAGACCAACCCTGGAGGGTTGGCAACCCTAGATGAACCAGGTGCCTTGCTGTTAGTGGGTGCCTTGGTACCACATCAGGCAGTGCCATTACCCAGGCGGCCATGAGCGGGCGATCCACGACTATGTGGGCATTTTCCCACTGGGCAGGAATAAATATTTATTTACGCTGCAGTAAAATTGAGGAGATACCGGCAGGAGGAATATCGTGTTTTTCTGTTACAGGGTTATCAGGACCTCGAGCCGGTAACGGAAGCGAATAATTAACGCTAGTTCTGTCGATTTGCCGTCTCTGCAGCTACTCATTTCTTGCGCAATGTCGTCGAATGATGTTTTCGTAGCAAAAAGAGATTAAGATTCAGTCCATTAGCGATGCCCAAGTACCACAATGCGAGGAATTCAAACAAATCGACAGCTGAGACCATAGAGCAAAAGGTTCTATCGAACGTCATTATGTTTCCACATAAAAGTATCCGCAAATGGAGATCCAGCTGTTTGTGCTGATTAATATGAGATGACAACTTGTGCACAACTATTGGGGACTTCAGAAAAAATGCACCTTTTCCACAAACCACCAAGCTCCTCACTCCTACCTCAGCTCATCTGCTGCTCAGACCCTCATCCTTACCTTTGTTACCCACAGGCTCGACCATTCCAGTGCTCTCCTGACCAGCCTTCCCCCCCCTTTCACCCTCCTAAATTTCGTCACATCCAAATCCTGTTCAACCATCGCCCCTTTGCACATTGACCTACACTGGGCCCTAGTCCCGCAAGGCTTCAAATTTAAAATTCTCATCCTCGTTTACCAATCCCACCCTGGCCTTTGCCCCCTGTCTACCTCTGTAACCTCTTCCAGCCCTCCGAACATAAGAACGAATATACGAACATAATTAAAGGGATCGACAGGGTAGATGCAGGTGAGATGTTTCCCCTGGCTGGGGAGTCTAGAACCAGGGGACACAATTTCAAAATAAGAGGGAAGCCACTTAGGACTGAGATGAGGAGAAATTCCTTTGCTCAGGGGGGTTGTGAATCTTTGGAATTCTCTACCCCAGAGAGCTGTGGAAGCTCAATCATTGATTATGTTTAAAGTAGAGATTGACAGGTTTCTAAATACCAGTGGCAGAAATGGATATGGGGATAGTGCGGGGAAAAGGCATTGAAGTGGGTGATCAGCCATGATCGTGTTGAATGGTGCAGCAGACTCGATGGGCTGAATGGCCTACTCCTGCTGTTATGTTCCTACGATCTTCTGCGATCTCTGCGCTCCTCCAATTCCTGGTCTCACTTCTTGATTTTAATCGCTCCACCATTGTTGGCTGTGCCTCCAGCTACCTAGGCCCTAAACTCTGGAATTCCCTCCCTAAACCCTTCCTTCACTTCTCTCTCTGCTTTTATGATGCTCCTTAAAACTTACCTCTTTGACCAACCTTCCTAGGTTGCCCTGTGTTAAATTTGTTGCATAGTGCTTCAGTAAGACGTCTTGGGATATTTTACTACGTGAAAGGCACTATATACATGTAAGTCAGGGAGGAGATGGTGACATAGTGCAAATGTCACTGGATTGGTAATCCAGAGGTCTGGGCTAATATCCTGGGGTCACAGGTTCAAATCCCACCATGGCAGCTGGTGGGATTTAAATTCACTGAATAAAGCTAGTCTTAGTGCAATTATCGATTGTTATAGAAACCCATCTGGTTTACTAAAGGGAAGGAAATCTGCTGTCCTTACCCAGTCTGGCCTGCATGTGACTCCAGACCCACAGCCGTGTGGTTCATTCGTAAACTGCCCCCTGAAATGGCTGAGCAAGCTCAAGGGGCAATTAGGGATGGGCAACAAATGCTGGCCTTGCCAGTGACACCCACACCCTGTGAAAGAATAAAGAAATTAAAAAGTTGTTGTTGCAATCTACTGTTCTCTGGGTTTTCTCCTCCTGGTGTTTGGTTAGTTCTCTTTGAAACCACTGCCTCCCACTGGAGATGGCTCAATATGCAGCCTGGCAAGAATCAAGTTCAAGCAGGTAATAGGGAGGGCAAAGGGAATGGAGTATACAAATAGGGAAGTCTTGCTAAAACTATACAAGGCACCAGTTAGACCACACCTAGAATACTGTGAACAGTTTTGGTCCCCTTATCTAAGGAAAGATATACTGGCATTGGAGGCAGTCCAGAGAAGGTTCACTAGGCTGATCCCGGGTATGGAGGGATTTTCTTATGAGGAGAGGTTGAGTACGTTGGGCCTGTACTCATTGGAGTTTAGAAGAATGAGAGGTGACCTTGTTGAAATATATAAGATTCTTAGGAGGCTTGACAGTGTAGATGCTGAGAGGTTGTTTCCCCTTGTGGGAGAATCTAGGACCAGAGGGCATAATCTCAGAGTAAGGGGTCACCCATTTAAGACAGAGATGAGGAGGAATTTCTTCTCTCAGAGGGTAGTGAATCTGTTAAATTCTTTACCGCAGAGGGCTGTAGAAGCTGGGTTGTTAAGTATATTCAAGGCAGAGATAGACAGATTTTTAATCAGTAAGGGAACCAAGGGTTATGGGGAAAAGCAGGAAAGTGGAGTTGAGGATTATCAGATCAGCCATGATCTCATTGAATGGCAGAGCAGACTCGATGGGCCAAATGGCCGACTTCAACTCCTCGGTCTTATGGTCATTGGGCAGCTATTTCACTGCAGTGTGCACCACATGCTGGCCTCAGCCAACACACACACACACATATACAACCATACATTCTTTTCATCTGCAGGACAGCGATTAGAAACAGGGTATATTATCACCCTTCCCCGCCCCAGGACGTGCTGAGGTCAGCTGTGGCATGCAGACTCTGCTCCCAACAGACATCAGACCACTTTAGGGATGGAATTTGGAGTTTTATTTGTCAAAATGGCTCAGAACAGCACTGGAAAATGCATTTAGGAATTGAAACCCAGCACTGTAATCCCCAGTCCTTTTCAAATAAACTCTGCCATTACGAACGTCCCACTGTATTCACCTTTCTATTACAAGCTTATATTGGAAGCTTATTACAAGCCTCTCATAACAAAAACGTTGCAACCAGAGAAAACTGCGCTGTGATCAGCAAAGGAGCCAAATCTTTGGCCCTGTATATTCTTTTTAAATTCTTTCTCAGGTTGTCAGTGTCGCTGGCTAGACCAGCATTTGTTGCCCATCCCTAATTGCCCTTGAGAAGGAGGCGGTGAGTTACCTTCTTGAGCCGCTGCAGTCCCTGTGGTGTAGGGAGACCTGCAGTGCTTTTTCCTGTAGCAGTTTGCTACAACTGAGTGGCTTGCTAGACCATTTCAGTGGGCAGTCAAGAGTCAGGCACAAGAGCCTGGAGTCATATGGAGGCCAAATCGAGTAAGGAGGGCAGATTTCCTTCCCCATAAGACAATAGTGAACCAGATGGGGTTTTACAACAGTCCAGTAATTTCATGTTTATTATTAACGAGACTAGCATTTAATTCCAGATTTATTCATTAAAAGTCGCTTGGTAGTACGGAACTTGAGTATTGCTGAAAAAAGAGACATGCTGTCAAAGCTTTTTGCCTTGCACTCATCAGGACAGATTCGCAAGAATACCAAAGCTCAAAGGGAACAACAATTTATACTGCCCGAGAAGAGGGTGCTGATTGGTTGGCGAGTGGATTCTGATACACGTGTTGGCATGGGAACTGCCAAGCTTTTGCTTAAATTCCAACCAGGCAGTTCAGCCACATGCCAACCAATTGGCACTCTCTTCTCAAGCAGTGTAAATTGTTGCTCCCTTTGAGATTTGGTATTCTTGCACCTGCCCTGATGAGTGCAAGAATTAAAGCTTTGACAGCATGTCTGATTTTTTTTTTCAGCAATTTATTAATTAATTGAATTTAAATTCCCCAGTTATAAAGGTTTGTCTGCACCCTGCGTCCGCTGATCTCTTTAATAATCTCTTTACACCCTTTGTGTCATTGTGTTAAACTTCATGGGCGTGATTTGGTCATTGAGGCTTGAGCTGGCTCCAAAGCGGAGCAGACTGACGAGACCTCAGTTATGGAACACTTTCCGCTGACCTGTCCTCATCTGATTTCCTCGCAGGCTTTGGGATGGCCACACCAGTGACGATCGGGGGCAGGATCTTCCTGATCTTCTACGGCCTGGTGGGATGCGCCGCCACCATCTTGTTCTTCAACCTGTTCCTGGAGCGGGCCATCACTCTGCTGGCCTACATCTTGCGCTGGTTCCACGAGCGGAAGGTGCAGCGGAGTGCGGCGACGAAGCGGTCCGGCCGCGGAGGCTCCGGCCACTCGGCGGAGGTGGACAGCCTGGACGGGTGGAAGCCCTCCGTTTACTACGTCATGCTCATCCTGGGGGCCGCATCGATCGTCATCTCCTGCTGCGCCTCGGCAATGTACTCGCCCATCGAGGGCTGGACCTACGCCGAGTCCTTGTACTTTTGCTTTGTGGCGTTCAGCACCATTGGGTTCGGCGATCTGGTGAGCAGCCAAAGAGCGGCCTACACCAACCAGAGCTTGTACCGGGCGGGGAACTTCCTGCTCATCCTGATGGGCGTGTGCTGCCTCTACTCCTTGTTTAACGTCTCCTCCATCGTCATCAAGCAGTTCCTCAACTGGATCCTGGAGAGGCTGGAGTGCCGGTGTTGCCGATGGTGCCGGGGCGCGGGGAGGGCGAAGACCCACCGGAATGCCATCCACCCGGCCGCTGTCAAGACCAGGCGGCACGACGTTTCTGTGGAGACGGTGTGCGACAGTGAGACCGATGGGCGCCGGATGTCGGGCGAGATGATCTCCGTGAAAGACTTTTTGGCTTCCGACAAGGTGTCCCTGGCTATAATGCAGAAGCAGCTCTCCGAGACTGCCAACGGCGGTCCCAGGCAAAGCCACACACGGTACAACGGTTTCTCTGGTGGTGTTGGCGCCTTGGCAATCATGAACAACAGATTGGCGGAGACGAGCGTGGATAGGTAGCCGGGCGGATGGGAAGCCTTACCAGTTATCAAAGCAAGCGGAGGTTAGCTCGGTGGTACGGCTGACTGACACTCATCTGCTCTCCATCTTTGGCAGAGGACGGTCCAAGATGTGATCACTCGCTTCACGCTGAGGTAGTTGATCTCGAACCCGGGGCACTGGCGATTGGGGCATTTTGACTCGCCTCAGCAAACTTTGTCGAAGGGAGTGGATAAAGGAGCCAGGGCCTACCCTGCTAGACGAAGTCCAGCGCCCCCTACCTGCTGGCAAGTTCGGCCGTGGACCTCATCTTGAGCCTCCCCACCTCCCCCCTCCCCCCTCCCCCGCCCGCTGTGGGACAGTCCTCCCGTGGCAAACACTCCCAGCCAAGGCTTGGCGCACAATTGGTCAAAATGGCAGGGGATGCCGGCATCTTCGGGAAAGGGAGGGGGCTTTCCCCCTGACGGCGCCAGCAACAACGACTTGCATTTAGGCGGCACCTGCCGACGGAGTAAAACATTCCACGGCGCTGCCCAGGAACAATTTCAGACGAAACCTGACACCGAGCCTTGTGAGGCATTGTTAGGACATGCGGCCAGATGATCGGTTAAGGAGGAGCATTCTAAAGGAAGAGAAAGAGAGGGATAGAGATATTTAGGGAAGGAATTCCAGAGATTAGAACCTAGGAAGCTGAGGGCATGGTCACCAATGATGGGGGGGGGTGAAAACTGAGGACGTACAGGAGGTTAGAATTGGATGAACGTAGAGATTCACTTCAACAAAAACAGAATTACCTGGAAAAACTGGCAGCATCAGCGGAGAAGAAAAGAGTTGACGTTTCGAGTCCTCATGACCCTTCAACAGAACTGGGTGAATCCAATGAGAGGGGTGAAATATAAGCTGGTTTAAGGTGGGGGGTGGGGTTGGGTGCGGGGAGAGAAGTGGAGGGGGGGTGGTGTTGTTGTAGGGACGAACAAGCAGTGATAGGAGCAGATCATCAAAAGATGTCACAGACAAAAGAACAAAAGAACACAGAGGTGTTGAAGTTGGTGATATTATCTAAACGAATGAGCTAGTTAAGAATGGATGGTAGGGCACTCAAGGTATAGCTCTAGTGGGGGTTGGGGGAGCATAAAAGATTTAAAAATATTTAAAAATAATGGAAATAGGTGGGAAAAGAAAAAGCTATATAATTTATTGGAAAAAACAAAAGGAAGGGGGAAGAAATAGAAAGGGGGTGGGGATGGAGGAGGGAGTTCAAGACCTAAAGTTGTTGAATTCAATATTCAGTCCGGAAGGCTGTAAAGTGCCTAGTCGGAAGATGAGGTGCTGTTCCTCCAGTTTGCGCTGGGCTTCACTGGAACAATGCAGCAAGCCAAGGACAGACATGTGGGCAAGAGAGCAGGGTGCAGTGTTAAAATGGCAAGCGACAGGGAGGTTTGGGTCATTCTTGCGGACAGACCGCAGGTGTTCTGCAAAGCGGTCGCCCAGTTTACGTTTGGTCTCTCCAATGTAGGGGAAACCGCATTGGGAGCAGCGAATGCAGTAGACTAAGTTGGGGGAAATGCAAGTGAAATGCTGCTTCACTTGAAAGGAGTGTTTGGGCCCTTGGACGGTGAGGAGAGAGGAAGTGAAGGGGCAGGTGTCGCATCTTTTGCGTGGGCATGGGGAGGTGCCATAGGTGGGGGTTGAGGAGTGGGGGATGATGGAGGAGTGGACCAGGTGTGAAGTAAGATTCACTTATTTGATACAGACAATAGCACTGAGCTTGCTGTACATTCTGGGAACTACTTAACTTCTCCAGGGAGATGGTTCATGTAAGTCATGCTCAACTCGGAAGATCATGTGAAATATGTTACAAGACTGTAGAATGTAAGTGTAAAGATTCCTACCGCTGTAAATAAAACATACGTCTATTGAAAAATGATGCATTAATCTTGTAATATATAACCTTAGCAATTGAAATGTCAACTTTTGCTATCCAGAGGAACACTTCCTCGTGGAAGAGTTTGAAGAGGATGAGGACACACATTTCCATCCTGCAAATATTGATCAAAGCATAGCTGGCGGATCGTAGAAAGGAAGAAGTTACATTTGTATAGCACCTTTCACAACCCCAGGGCGTCCCAAAGTGCTTTACAACAAGCGAGGTAGTCTTCAAAAGGGCAGGCAGTCGTGGGGAAACATGGCAGCCGCAACACGCTCCCTCAAACCGCAGCGATCAGATACTGTAATCCGGGGGCTTCACGACCCGCGGGTCGTGACCCCGGGCGGGGTCGCAGGCCGCAGCGGCGGCCGCGGAGCTCGGACTGACCTCAGGCAGCTGCAGGGTCGCTTTAAGCCCTTGGGCGGTTATCCTGTTGGTGGGCGTGGCCCGGATGGACAGCTTTCTGGGGCCCCCCCCGCCCAAAAAAAAAAGTGAAGCCCGTGGAAAGGTAGGCATGCGTTTAGCTCTGTAGAAACGCTGCCTTTTCATCAGCTGTGAGCGAGGTTGGCGGGTCCAGGATTGGCCGGGGAGCCGCGATTGGCTCCCAGCCGGGAATTCACGCCGGCTGGCCAATTAACGCCTTGGGGGTGCCGGGGGTGCCGGGGGTGGGGGCGGGTGGAGGGTGGAGGGTGAGTGCTGGGGTGCTGGGGGGAGAGCGCTCACAGAAAAAGCCCCCTGAAGGCAGGGAGCATTAGGCTAGGCCTCTCGTCCAGTGATGTAACCACTGCGCCACCATCACCTCTGGGGCAAAGAGCATCGTGGCATCAGGCAGGAAAGACAAGTTGAGTGCCGTGGTGTTGAAGGCAGAGAGAGCTGCCTCAGGGAGCTGAAGGCCTGAGCAATCTGAAACAAAGGTCTCAGAAACCGGGAAAAACGAAAAAAAAAAAGCTTCCGGATCGGTCACCTGAAAATGTAGGCGGTGAAAATGCCGCCCGCGGAAATTTATCTTAATTTTAATTTATCACGGAAAGCTCATCCAGCCCGTGGATGAGGTTTCCTGAAAAATGCGAAGGCCGTCTGGTCTATTCCCCCGCC
Organism: Carcharodon carcharias; assembly: GCF_017639515.1. Lineage (NCBI taxonomy): Eukaryota > Metazoa > Chordata > Chondrichthyes > Lamniformes > Lamnidae > Carcharodon > Carcharodon carcharias. Next base: position 15,176,087 of record NC_054500.1, read on the forward strand.
TGCCACGCCCACCGTAATGTTGGCCGGGCAACGAAAAGTCCCTTGCCAATTGCGCCGTTAACTGCCCTCTTAATTGTCGGCGGGCGCGCTTCAGAGTTCAGTGCGGCGCCCACCTGCCGACCGGAATATCGTGCGCAATTTCGCGCCTTAGCGAGCCGGGCATGCAGTCACCTGCTCAGCGAAAAGCTCTGCCCTACCGGTGTGGAACTGGGGTCACATTCTGGGCCTAACGGGTGAGGCTTGCTTCCCTAAAGGAAATTGGTGAGCTGGTTGGGCTTTTAATTGCAAAAGGATAAATGGAGTTGACATTCAGGTCGGCTGTGATCTAACCGATTTGTGGGACAGGCATGAGGAGCTGAAGGGCGCATCCCTGTTTCTGATTCACGGACAATGGTCAAATTGTGAATCTAAACTCTGGCCCTACACACTTCTGGAGGTCCAAAGATTGCACCTGCCTATATGTTTTACAATATTAAACAAATGGGCATTTGTGTCCAGAAAATGCAGCACTTTGAACATCCCGCCTGTAACCCAAACAAAAAGGGATGTACAGCCAAGTAGGGTGGTGTAAGAGATATAATGGATGATCAAAAGCTTGGTCAAAGCGGTAGGTTTTAAAGAAAGCTTTGAAGGAGGGGAGAGAGACAGCGAGAGAGATAGAGAGACGGGGAGGTTTATGGAGGGATTACCAGACCTGCACAGCAGAAGGCTCCCCTCCAATGAGTAGAGTGATGAAAATCGAGGATGTGCCAAAAGACCAGAATTCGAGGAGGTGCAGAGTTCGCAGAGGGTTGTAGGAGTGGAGGTGGTTACGGAGATAGGGAGAGAACGAGACGATGGAGGATTTGACAAGGATGAGAGCTTTTCGATTTGAGGTGTGGGTAAACAAATAGCCAAAGGAGGTCAGCGAGCACGGGGAGTGATGGGTGATTGGGATTTGGTGAAAGGTGGGATATTGGTGGCAGAGTTTTGGATAGCTCAAGTTTACGTTGGGTGCAGGGTGGGTGACTGGGGCAGAGAACATTGAAATAGTCAAATCTAGAGGTGACCAAGGCATGGATGAACATATTCAGGAGTAACATTCAGAGGGTAATTGGATACTTAGTGGAAAAGGAACATTCTTCAGGCCTGTGGGGAAAGCGTGTGAATATTTGGATAGCCCTTTTAAAGAGCCAGCACAGGCATGATGGGCCAAATGGCCTCCTATGCTGTATGATTTATTCTTTCATGGGATGTGGGTGTTATTGAAAAGGCCAGCGTTGGTCGTCCATTCCTAATTGCCCTTGAACTGAATGGCTTGCTCAGCTGTTTCAGAGCCAACCACATTGCTGTGGGTCTGCAGTCACATGTAAACCAGACCAGGGAAGGAGAGCAGAATTCCTTCCCTGTGAACCACATGGGTTTTTACAACAATCGATGGTAGTTATCATGGTCACCATCACTGAGTTTAGCTTTCTTCATATTCCAGATTTATTAATTGAATTTGAATTTCACCAACTGCCTTTGGGGGGGGGGGTGCAGTGTGTGGATTTGAACCCACCTCCCCAGAGCATTAGGCTAGGCCTTTAGTTCAGTGATATTACCACTATGGCACCATCGCCCCTAGAGAAAAGACCATCATGGCATCAGGCAAGAAAGACAAGTTGAATGTAGTGATATTGTTGAGTGTAGTAGTGTTGGGTGTAGTGGTTGTTGATTGCAGTGATATTGTTGAGTGTTGTGGTATTGTTGGGAGTAATTGTGGTGTTGAATGTTGTGGTGTTGGGTGTAGTGGTGTTGGGTGTAGTGGAACTGTTGGGTGTAGTGGTGTTGGGTGTAGTGCTGTTATTGGGTGTAGTGGTGTTGGGTGTAGTGGTGTTGTTGATTGCAGTGATATTGTTGAGTGTTGTGGTATTGTTGGGAGTAATTGTGGTGTTGAATGTTGTGGTATTGTTGGGTGTAGTGGTGTTGTTGGGTGTGGTGTTATTGTTGGGTGTGGTGGTATTGTTGGGTGTAGTGGTATTGTTGAGTGTAGTGGTATTGTTGGGTGTTGTGTTGTTGAGCGTAGTGGTATTGTTGGGTGTGGTGGTATTGTTGGGTGTAGTGGTATTGTTGAGTGTAGTGGTATTGTTGAGTGTAGTGGTATTGTTGAGTGTAGTGGTATTGTTGAGTGTGGTGTTGTTGGGTGTAGTGGTAGTGTTGGGTGTTGTGGTGTTGTTGAGTGTTGTATTATTGGGTGTAGTGGTATTGTTGAGTGTAGTGGTATTGTTGAGTGTAGTGGTATTATTGGGTGTAGTGGTGCTGTTGGGTGTTGTGGTGTTGTTGAGTGTTGTGGTATTGTTGAGTGTTGTGGTATTGTTGAGTGTTGTGGTATTGTTGAGTGTTGTGGTATTGTTGAGTGTTGTGGTATTGTTGAGTGTTGTGGTATTGTTGAGTGTTGTGGTATTGTTGAGTGTTGTGGTATTGTTGAGTGTTGTGGTATTGTTGAGTGTTGTGGTATTGTTGAGTGTTGTGGTATTGTTGAGTGTTGTGGTATTGTTGAGTGTTGTGGTATTGTTGAGTGTTGTGGTATTGTTGAGTGTTGTGGTATTGTTGAGTGTTGTGGTATTGTTGAGTGTTGTGGTATTGTTGAGTGTTGTGGTATTGTTGAGTGTTGTGGTATTGTTGATTGTTGTGGTATTATTGGGTGTAGTGGTAGTGTTGGGTGTTGTGGTGTTGGGTGTAGTGGTGTTGTTGAGTGTTGTGGTATTATTGGGTGTAGTGGTAGTGTTGGGTGTTGTGGTGTTGGATGTAGTGGTGTTGTTGAGTGTTGTGGTATTATTGGGTGTAGTGGTATTGTTGGGTGTTGTGGTATTGTTGGGTGTTTGTGGTGTTGGGTATAGTGGTGTTGCTGAGTGTAGTGGTATTGTCATTGGGCTGGTAACCCAGAGACCCAGGGTAATGCTCTGGGGTCCTGGGACCACGACAGATGGTGAATTTGAATTCAATAAAAATCTGGAATTAAAAGTCTTATGATGACTAGGACATGGCATCGCTGTTTAAAACCCATCTCGTTCACTAACGCCCTTTAGGGAAGGAAACCTGCTGTGCTTTCCTTGTCTGGCCTACATGTGACTCCAGACCCAATGTGGTTGACTCTTAACTGCCCCCTGAACAAAGGCAATTAGGGATGGGCAATGAATGCTGGCCTAGCCAGCGACACCCACACCCATGAATGAATAATAAATAAACAATTCAGTGGGCATTTTGCTCAGCTTCTGGTGTGGCTACAACGCTGTGCAGTATGTTACTGCCCACTGGCTTGGCCTCTCTCCTGTTTAAACATGGGCGTTGAAAAGTAGAGAGGTTCCTCTCACAGTTAAATTTTCACCACTCTAGTAAGCACTTTCACAGCCCACGTTCATTTTTTAACCATGCAGAGATTGTATTGAGGTTATTTAAATGCCTATTTCATCAGGAAAGTAATTTACTGACTGGAATCAATCTGGTTGGAGATGCTGTGAGAGTGGATGACTGGTCACTGTGATTATAGACTTACGTCAGAAGTGAGCCCTGATTTGTCGAGGACACTTGCAGTCCCCTTGTCATCAGCAATAAGTACCTCTCATTCTCAAATTTCAAATCTAGGCACAGCTAGGCATAGCTGAAAGCAGATTCCACCCCCACCCCCAACAACCAGACTCCCCCCTACTTGTACTGTTATTACCAGAAGTCTCAATCAACCTTTGAAACCAGAGAGCACATTCATAAACATTGCAAAAATAATCATCTGAAAATACTAATAAGCACTTATAGGGGAGAATCATAGAAAACAATTTGAAAATATCTCCCTGCTCCAGGTTCTAAGATGGTGTTGGTGACCATGGGCTTCTATTGGATTGGTCTATGATGGCAGTGGTTTGACTCTGACTTCTGCAGTATGGCTGACCAGGAGACTCCCCTCCTCTTACCGCCTGCCATGTTGGCAGGATTTACAGGCCGATGATCAACCTGATTGGCCACATTGCGAACGCAGCTTCTGGGGGCATCAAATCCTGGGGTGGGTCTTGAACCCCCCCCGCCCCCCCAGCTCCTGGCCCAGAAATAGGGACACCACCCCACTGCGCCACAAAGACCACCCTTCTGGAAATGTAGGCCATTTGAAAAAGATACACCTTGGAAGCCTTTCCGGTGCTTTCCATTCTCTACAGCTCCCAATGACAAGTCTTCCATCCTTTCACTGCCATTGGCCGGGATTTTCCGGCCCCAACACTGGCGGGAATTACCATGGGTGGGACCGGGAAATTTGGGAGAGCCATTGCAGCTCTCCAAATGTTCCCATTCACCCGCTCTGATGCCCGCCAGTGTTGGGGGGTGGAAAACCCTGACCCTGGTTTAACACCCTACTTGGTTAAAGCCCCTTCCCATTAACTCTATTGTGTAGTATCCCAGTGGAATAAACACCGTCCAGTTTAATAGCAGTTCAAAGCGTGAGGTAAAGAAGCATTATTTCGGAGCCTGACATTCCACCAGCACGCCATGTGTAGCTGGGAATAGCACTGAAGGAAGGACAGCTTGCTCAACAGTCTTTGACAATTAAAGGAGCTGAGCCACAGTAAGGCGGTGCAACTTTTTAAAATTCATTCATGGGATGTGGGCATCGCTGTCTAGGCCAGCGTTTATTGCCCATCCCTAATTGCCCTTGATCAGAGGGCATTTACGAGTCAACCACATTGCTGTGAGGTCTGGAGTCACATGTAGGCCAGACCGGGTAAGGATGGGAGATTTCCTTCCCTAAAGGGGCATTAGTGACCCAGGTGGGTTTTGCCAACAATGGTTTCACTGTCATCATCAGACTTTTACTGAATCTAAACTTCACCATCTGACGTGGTAGGACTTGCACCCGGGGTCCCAGAGCATTACCCCAGGTTTCTAGAGCATCGTGGCGATACCACTTTGCCACCGCGGATACAGTGCAGGTAAAGCAGAGGCACTGGCCAGGATTTATGAGGAATAGACCGTGGAGACTGTACAACTTAGATAAGATGTGACCAAGTGTTCTGCTGACAGGTTCTGCTACTGAAAAGTTACCTATAAGGAGCTGCACATGATGGATGATTGGTGGAAGGAAGCTAAAGAAAGATGGACAACTTTCTGGGGGGGGGGGGTTCAAACCCTATGGTTTAAAGAAAGAGTTCATAATATGATTGGGCATTGTACTTTTAAGAGGAGCTTCACAGGACAGTATAGCCCTGTCTGTATAGTAACCCGGGTCCATGCCTTGAGAAGGGGTCTAAGACATTGCATAGGCTGGAGACCTCTACCGTGGTCAAGAGGCGGGGTCCAGACACGGGTCAGAAGGGGACCTGCGATCAACACGTTGGGTGACTCGTTGAATCATAGAATCATGGAGAGTTTACGGCCCAGAAAGAAGCCAATTTGGCCCATCGTGTCTGCACTGGCTGAAAAATGAGCCACCCAGCCTCATCCCACTTGCCAGCACTTGGTCTGCAGCCCTGTAGGTCAACTGGTGATCGGATCACCAAGCGTACTGGAAATATATTTCAGCATTGTGCTGCCAGGTATTCTTGAAGTATTTATTTACTGGAAGTGAAGTAACAAACCAATCTTGTTTACTTTTCTCTTCTTTTTCAATCTATTAAATCTGTCATCATTTTCTGTAATCATTTTAATCTGTGCCTGTCTTAGATCAGTGATTCTGGGAAGAAACAAATTAACCCCATTGAGTGTAACAATGTTTTGAATGTTCAGCAATTTGTTCTCTTTAATTTGTGCATTGAGAAAGTTATAAGCCCACATGGGGGTTTTTAGATAAAAAAACCTTACAAAACAGATGAACTTACATTTATAAAGCGCCTTTCATGACCTCAGGGTGCTTTACAACCACTGTAGTACTTTGTCTTGAAGTGTAGTCACTGTTATAGTGTGGTAAAAGTGGCAGCCAGTGGGCACAGCAAGCTTCCACAAAGACGGAAGGCTGATTGTCCACTTGTTTGTTGGAATGGGCAGTAAGAGGTTGGGGCCAGAGACCGCTGGGTACCGCCCAGACAATCGGGGAAGATTGAGGGTTGGTGGGGGCTTGGGGGGTGTGGCAGCATGGAGGGAAGAGGCCAGGATAGAACAGGGGAGGGGGAAATCATGGGAAGAGAGATCTTTGCGGGGAGAGATTGCGGGAGAGAGAGATTGCGGGAGAGAGAGATTGCGGGAGAGAGAGATCGCGGGAGAGAGAGATCGCGGGAGAGAGAGATCGCGGGAGAGAGAAATCGCGGGAGAGAGAGATCGCGGGAGAGAGAGATCGCGGGAGAGAGAGATCGCGGGAGAGAGAGATCGTGGGAGAGAGAGATTGCGGGAGAGAGAGATTGCGGGGAAGGATGACTCTGGGGAAAAGATTGCTGGGGGTGGGAGAGATGATGGGGGGAAATGTATAAGCGTGATTAGTTTGCATGTTTACATGTATGTGCAAAATGGAATACTTTGATACTTCGCTGACTCATTCCTCAGGGCAATGCCTTGACCAATTAGGGTCAAGCTGCCTGGTTTAAATTTCAAACATTGCCTGGCAGTTAACTGTCAGTCACCGTCATAGGTGCATTCTCCATGGAGACGCCACTTGCCAACCAATCAGCAATCTCTTCTCAAACAGTATAAACTGTTTTCCCTTTTATTGGTATTCTTGCGACGTGTTCCTGATGAGTGTAAGACAAAAAGCTTCGACATGCCTCCTTTTTCTGCAATACTCAAATACTTTGATTTATAAAAAATGGATCTTTTTGTTGGCTTTTATTTTGCATTGTGACTAAGTGGATGCTGTGATTGGATGACGGGGGAAGGTCATTTGTGGGCCGATTAGTGAATAGTGAATTGGCGTTGTATTTGCTGTGATTCCAATCGTTTGCAGACAGACTCCCCACCCCCAACCAGAAAAGGATTGTCCAGGTTACCTCCTCCCTTCCCGTTACTCCTCCTCTTGCTCCTCTTCCCACAACCCTCGCACAGTCAGCTGCTTATTCTAAACGCTGCACTGTTGCAGAAGAACATGAAAATTATAGTCAGCTCTCATTGAATAGAGAGCCTGGAGTGACTTCCTTTACACAACACTGGATGGTGAGCGGCAAGGTGTTGCAGTCATCTCCAGCGCTGGTCTGGGAGGAGCCAGACGCATCAAGGTTCATCGCCATGGTTACCTTCACCCCCATTGGCAATGCAGTCCTCCCCTTGCTCTGAGGCTGCGATTGTTGTTGCTCCCAGTGGCAGATTTCAGTGAGGTCTTCCTTCCTGAAGGGCGGATATCTCACCCTCACTGAGGTTCAGGCAGGAGGATTGCTTCCTGAACAGTCTGGATGGATCTGGTCTCCTCCAGGGAGCCCTTCCCCACCCACCCCCCCACCCCCCCCCCCCCCCCCCCCCACCTCCCCCCACCTCCCTCTTCTAGCAACCTGCCCTGCTCTGTGTGTACTCTGCTCATTCTCCACCACGTGCTGCATTCCAAGGGGAATGCCTACCAGCATTTCTGGGAGCAACTGGTCCATTCAGAAGCCTTGACGTCAGGATAATGTCCTTCAGCGGCTGCCCACACCGACCTGTGTAGGCCTTAGCAGATTCAGAGATCTCTCGAAAGCACCAAACGGCTTGTAGAGTCGTAGCAACAGCCCTTGTAGAACTCAACCAGCGGCGAATCTGTCGATGATTCCCTTAAATAACACTGGCTGGGGAATCTTTCCAGCTACTCTGCTTAAGTCCGGTCAGGAGCGATTAAGAGAGGGCATTATAGCTGGAGTACTGAATTCCAAAATAGCAGCACTTCCATCGAATCAGTGTCACATGCTGCCTGACTTTATGAGCTGAATACTCTGCGAGCAGATGCCCCACGTCACATGTTTACACCTTCACCAATAGGGCATCCTGTGCCACTCGTACCCAGAAGTGCGCGTTAGTGCAAATGACACCAATTTGGACTTCGTAAGGGTGGCTCAAGAGAAAGGGCGGAGCGGATTTGAATTTTGCATAATAACCGACCCGCCCCCTCCAGAGCGGGTTACTCCCATTCCCCAAACTCACCGTGGGTTTCACACGTTTGCCAATTTAATCCTCCCCCCCCCCCTCTCCTACCCCAATCCTCTCTCTCCGCCACTCTCCCCCCACCACCACCGTCACGGGTGGTCTGGGGGTTAAAACTTACCCCTGTTGTGATAGAAGAGAAGGCGAGATTGAGAGACGGCGTTGCACTGCGTCGGCTCCAATAAGCAGTCTCCAGGAAAAACTTACCCCGGGGAGGGACTCAGATCAAGACAAGGCCTCAAATCTGTAGGCCACAGATCTGTAGGCCGCAAACTGGCAAGCGGGATGCACCAAGCCTGGTCCCTGGTCCCGGGGAGGTGAAAGCAGTACTCTTCTGAACCAATACTGATTTATTCAATATTAGGGAAATTAGATCCTTAGCCTCTCGTTCAAGTTTTGAGAACTCAGCCTTAATGAGGGCCGCATTTCGCTCCTACAGGGGACTTTGAAGTGTTGATGGCCTGGGGCTGTTGGTTACCTTCTCCCAGTGTCAGCTGCTTGTACTCATTCCGATGTTTTGTGCCCTCTGCTCCTGTCCTCCTGCTGCTGAGACCTGATGAGTTTGGATGTTGGACCTCCCTTGCAATTGCTCGGGTTCCAGCCCAGTGACGGCTGCTGCCCCTCTTCCCCAATCCACCCCTTTTTGGGTTGGGGGGGGCGGGGGGGTGTGTGGGGGGAGGTTGGGAACTTTAGTCTTTTGTTTTAATGTGCGCCCCCCCCCGTTTGTGAATCTTAAGCCTCCTGGTCCATGGATCGGTGGAAGCCCCTCTTACACCGGAGGCAGGATTCGCTCATCCCACGTCAGAGACATTGGGTGGGTGGTGGGGTGGGGGGAGGAGGGGGGTGGGGGGGGTGGGGGGTTAGCGGCTGAGGGACCCTCGTGAACCCTCGAGGCCCCAGAGAGCGAGAAAGGATCCCGGGACAGTACTTTGAAGGCGGCCAGGGGAGTCGTCCCAACAAACACTGCTCCCCCGCCCCCACCCACCCCCACTCGGCCAATATCTCCCCCTCCGCAAACGTCACGGGGACCGACTACCCGGTCATTTATTTTGTGGGAGCTTGCTGTGCCGCGCCCCCCTGCGTTACAGCACCCCTTTGGCCGTGAAGTGCTTTGCGCCGACCCGAGGTTGTGAAAGGCTGCGGGCGCCTCTCTTACTTTCTTTCTTTATTTCCTCCTGAGTCCTGCCGCATCCCCCCACCCCCCACCCCCCACCGTCTCTCGGCCGTGATTGGCTGATCGTGCTGTGCCCAATTCGCTTGCTGTGATTGGCTGGCAGCATTGGGTCTGGTTCTGGTTCTAGGTTTTGAACATTATGAGGCCAGGGGCCTAACTAACCAGGGGGCGGTGGTGACGTAGTGGTAATGTCACTAGACTAGTCATCCAGAGGCCCAGGTTAATGCTCAAGGGGATACAGGTTCAAATCCCACCATCGTAGAATTTTAAATTCAATTAATAAAATCTGGAATATAAAGCTAGCTTCATTAATGGTCACCATGAAACAACCACCAGTTGTTGTAAAAACCCATCTGGTTCACTAATCCCCTTTAGGGAAGGAAATCTGCCATCCTTACCCAGTCTGGCCTACATGTGACTCCAGACCCACAGCCATGTGGTTGACTCCTAACTGTCCTCTGAAATGGCCTTAGCAAGTCACTCAGTTCAAGGGCAATTAGGGACGGGCAACAAGTACTGGTCTTTGCAGCGATGCCCATATGTTAAAGAATTTTTAAAAATCTCAATTTCTTCCTTGTTTTATATCCTGAATTCTGCCTCCTTAAAGAGGCGATGGTTAGAATCAGAGGTATCAGTTGTTATGATCTCCTTGGAGACCGATAACTTTTAAAAAGAGATGAGCTTCCCAAATGACTAACGGAAATGACCGAGGGGCAAGATTTCACGTTTTGAGACTTCTACTGTAACAAACAAACTAAAATCAACAGAAATCAAACATTAATTAACAGGTAACTAATACACCAAATTGAAGAAAAGGTACTTTCACATCAACTGACCACTGCAATTGAGATATATTTTACCATCACTTGCGTTGTGCACTGTACTTCCAGTAGCTATAAAACATTACAGGATGAAGTCCAATGTTACTCCCAGCTCTTCAGCAGGTTTGCTTCTCCCTGCTGTGCTAGTTGCAACTTCCAGTGTCCTTTGAAAGTCGTTTCACTCAGCCTGAGTCTTCCACATCCAACTTCCACTACCGAGGCCCACCTTGGTGACTCCTTGTTGCTTAACTCTCCAAAAGTCCCATCTGTTCTGTTCCCTTCCTTTCAAATAGAAAACAAATTCTTACAAGCATCCTGCTTCACCACAACAGTGGCTGCTTTGCTCCTCCACATGGCAGTATCTGCCTTGTCTCTCTCTCTCTCGGTCTCTTTCAAAAATCAGCTGTTACCTTTCTATGAGTTGCTGTCTAGATGCATGACAATTATCACTTGATTTCAATAGGTTTCTGTTTTAGTTGCACCCCCATGGCAACCAGATCACATAGGCATGTCTCCGAGCTGGAGTGCTTCTGGAATTCACAATTTTACCTTAAGCTAGAGGAAGCATTTTAAAATATAGCCATCTTGTAAAGTTCAGCATTTGTAGCAGGAGTATGTCACAGAAATCACAAAGTCACATTTACATTAGTCCCAATTCTAACTCCCCGAGCTTGCCTGAATCAGAACATGAATAAAGCTAAAATAAGGGCAGCGATTTATTCCATGTGGAGCTACCATCACCCTATTGTCATTCCATTGTGTCCCACTGTTAACCTGCTAGAAGGCAGTGAGCTCCCTTTTAAATATCCAGATCGGGTCCCATTGACAATCTGCTATCTTAACTGGAGCTCCATGCAGTGGAAGTAGTTCCATTCGATCTTTGACCTCCACCTGAGAGGGCAGATAGGGCCTCAGTTTTGAAATGTCCTCCAGTAGGTTTTCTTGTGGGCCACAAGGGGCTCCCCTGGCCTCACCGGAAAGCCTTGGGCCTCCCTTACCCCACAAGGGGCTCCCCTGGCCTCACCGGAAAGCCTTGGACCTCCCTTACCCCACAGGCACCCCCTTTGCAATTGCTCCTCCACTTACCTGATTGATGGGGCCGATTGCCATATGTCCCTGGCTGCAGCCTCCTGAAGCCCTCATTCCCGCTCCTGCTACCCAGGCAGTGGATCCGGCTGCATTTGGGTGGGAGTCCAGGGAGATGTATTCTAATGAGGCCAAGCAGTTCGGCTGCATGGGGCATCACAGGCAAACAACTTTCGAGGTTTGTGACAGAGCTGTTGATTTCTGACTCCCAGCTGCCATCTGGTGGTCACTTCAGGCCTAACGACTCGTTAAGTATCTTGTGCTTTAGTTGTGTCTTGACCCGAGTCTGCTTCACCTCTTCACCCAACCAATGTCACTAAAAATACTTTGGCCCTTCCACCTTTCTGCTGTTATGCCCAAACAGCCCTGTTCATTCCTTCCCTGCCAGATTCATTGGAAAATTCAGGCTGAAGTGTCGGATCCTCTACGTGTGCCAGTCCGCAGTGGGTTAAAAAAAAACTTGCATTTTTTTTTAAAGCACGTTCAACAAAATAAAACATTCCAAGATGCTCCTCATGGGACACCGAGACCCATATGGAGATTTCAGGGAAGGTGACCGAAGAAATGGTCAAAGAGGTCGGTTGTAAGGTGTGTCTTAAAGGAGGAAAGTGAGGTCGAGAGGGGGGAGGGGTTTAGGGACGGAATTCCAGATCTTGGGGCCCAGACAGCTGAAGGCACGGCCGCCAGTGGTGGAGCGATGGGAATCGGGGGGAACGCTCAAGAGGCTGCTTAGAGGAGGGCAGAGATCTCGCGGAGGGTTGTGGGCCTGGAGGAGATTACAAAGATAGGGAGGGAGAGAGAGAGGCCATGGAGGGATTTGAAAACAAGGGTGAGAATTTTAAAACCAGGATGTTGCTGACTGGGAACCCAAGTGGACCAGGAGGTGGAATAAAACACGGAGAGTGCTGGTAAAACTCATCAGGTCTGGCAGCTTCTATGGAGGCAGAGTTCACGTTTTGAGTCCAGTATGACACCTGTTAACCCGCTGAGTCTTTCCAGCACTTTCTGCTTTTATTTCAGGTCTCCGGCACCTGCAGTATTTTGCTTTAATTTTAAGTCACTTGGTGAAAGGGATTTGGTATAAGTTAGGACAAGGGCAGCAGAGTTTTGAGTGGCCTGATGTTTAGGGAGGGTAGAATGTGGGATGTTGGCCCCAGTCAAGCTTTATTTCATTATTCATTCATGGGACATGGGTGTTGCTGGCTAGGCAACTTTTTGCTCAACTCTTTCAAGACCTTCTAATGTAGTATCTTTTAAGACAGTTAAAATACCTTTGTCTGTTGTGACCTGTGCAACACCAGCTCCCATTAGACCAGCACCCAAAAGAGCAATTTTCTCAATTTCCTTCTGTGGTTTTCCAAACGTGTCCTTCTTGCATGTTACTTGACCAGATAAAGTCCAATCAGTGCCTTTGATTCATTTGTCATCACCAGTTCTCCAAATTTCTGTGATTCAATTACATAACCAGCATCTGATCCCTGCTCTAATCCAGTTTTCACAACCTCAATGATCTTCAGTGGGGCAGGATCCCTAATTGCCCTTGTTCAGAGGGGCATTTAAGAGTGAACCACATGGCTGTGGGTCTGGAGTCACTCGTAGGCCAGACCAGGTAAGGATGGCAGATTTCCTTCCCTAAAGGACACGAGTAAAGCCTAGAGGTACCAAAGGCATGGATGAGGGTTTCAGTAGGCTGGGCTGGAAAAGGCTGATGATATGGAGATGGAGATTGGCACTCTTAGCAATGGCGTGGATTTGTTCCCATTCTCTTTCTGGGCACCACACCCTAAGGGAGCATTGGTGACCATGAGCCTCCAAGTTAATCTTGCTCTAGAGACTTGGGTCATCTTCACTGGTGGTAACATTCATCCAGTTTGTGAGGCTCTTCAGAAAGATCATTCTTTGTCCATCTCGATCTCCTTTATCATCGATCTTTCCCATCAGCATCAGACTTTCTAAATCATGATTTCTTATTAAGCACCCAAAAAACACCAACTGTCACGTCCTGATCATGATCAGCAGAGTTCTTTTGGTCTCTGATTTTACTAGCACCTTGTCATTGGTCGTGTGACTTGTCCAAGATTTTTTTTACTATTTGTTCATGGGACGTGGGCTTCGCTGGCTGGGCCAGCATTTGTTGCCCATCCATAATTGCCCTTGAGAAGGTGGTGGTGAGTTGCCTTCTTGAGCCGCTGCAGTCCGTGTGGTGTAGGTACACCCACCGTGCTGTTAGGGAAGGAGTTCCAGGATTTTGACCCAGCGACAGTGAAGGAACGGCCGATATATTTCCAAGTCAGGATGGTGAATGGCCTGGAGGGGAACTTCCAGGTGGTGGTGTTCCCATGTGTCTGCTGCTCTTGTCCTTCTGGGTGGTAGTGGTCGTGGGTTTGGAAGGTGCTGTCTAAGGAGCCTTGGTGAGTTCCTGCACTGCATCTTGTAGATGGTCCACACTGCTGCCACTGTGTGTCGGTGGTGAAGGGAGTGAATGTTTGTGGATGGGGTGCCAATCAAGTGGGCTGCTTTGACCTGGATGTTGTCAAGCTTCATTATTCACCTCAAAAAACATATCTCTACAGCCTCAATTCTTCCCTGCATTGCTTCACTGATTATCCAGCGCTTGCTTCTGTATGTCAACATTGGTTTGATGTAACATTTCAGGATTCTCAGCTTTGTTTTCATGGCGAATTTTGAGTCAATTATAACCTTTTTCATTTTTTTTGTTACAATTATAAGGTTTATAGGATAGTTATGTTTTGGGACTGTGTCTTTAACTTAGGGTAAGATTAAGGGAATCATGTGACCTGTTCTGACAGCAGATCTGGGTGACGTGGCTGTTAAAGATTAAAGGAAAACTCAGATTGTTCTTGCTGGGAAGAAGGTGTGAGGTGTTCACACTTAGTCACTTACAATAGTCAGACTGGTAGTCTCAAAGGTCCCAGGAAAGTGTTGAGAATGTCAAGTTGCAACAGGTTATGCTTTAACCTGTCTGTTTGATTCCACAATAGAATAGAGTTGGAGTCTAAAGAATAACTAATCAACGTTCCTACCTGGATATAAGGTCCATGTGATTTATGTTGTCATGGAGATGGGTAATGAGAGGAGCAGAGTTTCTAAGGTATCCTTTAAAATCTCAGACAAGTTAGTCTTCCAGGATCTGGGGGAGAGAGAGCAGCTGGAGGCCAAAAGTCTCTATAGTTTGCCGCACAGGAATACTGGTGGGAGCTCACACTCGGATCTGAAAGATCAAATTCATGAGGATTAGGAATGAGCCTGGAAGATTCACCTAGCTTGAGCTAGACGGAGAATCACCAGGAAAAGCCCTCGACACAAAAGACGGTTCTGGGGTTAAAAGTTACCAGGCTGGGAAAGTAAAGGAAAGGAAAGGAATGAAAGTAAATCCTTGGGGGGGCTAAGAATCACTTTGGACTGGGTCTGGGAAAATCGATTGACTACTTAAGGGACAGTGTAAAGCATACCTGAGAAGTGTGTTTTCGGATGGATTAAAGGTAAAAGGGGAAAGTTTTGTTCCATATTTTAAAGTAGAGTTGCCTACAAAATTAGTGTTTAGTCAATGGTGCTTTTAGTCTGTTTGTTACAGTAAATGTTTAAAATGTGGAAACTTGCCATGTAGGGTTGCCAACTGTGATTAAATGTGTTCCTGGAGGTTCCATCACATGACTCGCCCCCACGCTCCAGCCATTAGTCGGCCAACATCTCCATCCTTGTGACGTACGGCCTTCCTATGCCAATTGGAATGTGAAAAGGCTCATTACCCAATTGGCTGATGCTTGACTGTCAGCTAAAACAACCTTTCCACTGCCACCCCCACCACCCCCACCATTATTTTGATATCTGGTAAAGAGAAATGTTCAAAAGGAATGACAAAAAAAAAGAAACCTTTCTGAACGTCCGGATGATTTTTCTCTCCAGGGTTGCACACAGCGGTGTCCTGGAGATTGATCTTCAATCCCTGGAGACTCCAGGTCAGCCCTGGAGGGTTGGCAACCCTAAAAGGTCACATCATCCTTTCCGCTATCAACTGGCAGTTTGAATTTCTTCTCCGAAGTTAACAGTGTCTGTGGAGATCGTGACAATGTGTGGTTGGAAGCTCACTTCAGAATTAGACGTGACGCCAAGGTTCCGGCTCAGCTTCAGACAGTTGCCGGGGAGATGGATGGAGTCAGCGGTTAGGGGGTGGAGTTTGAGTTGGGGAATGACCCACTCCTGCCTGGTGTAATGTGGCCTATGTGTGTCAGGTCTCCTACATGCACAGTACACGCTGGGAGGATGCTGGTTACAGATTGGTATGTCTCAAAGCAGCCCCGTAGTCTTCTGTAGGTTAAGTGTAAGTCTTTATTGACTAGGCCTATTGACACTGTTACCACCGGGATGGGAGAAGTGCACAGATTCTCTAGCTCCATTACTCCGCAGGTCAGACCCATTACTTTAAAAGTTTAACTCACTCACCAGAATGGCCAATTATTTACCTTCACAACTGTTAGACCCAGAATAAGAGAGACTTTAACCAGGCCGCTTTCAATAAACTCAGTATGATCAATTTGTTATAAAACAAAGCTTCATTTTTTAAAACAAGTTGCAAGGACTAGTTAACACACAATTGCAATCTGGAAGTTTAGCTATCTATCCCCTTTAAAGTTCCCCAGCACACACACACACACACACACACACACACACACACAAACAAAGGAGAAACAGATAGGGGTCTCTGCAGACATAGGCAGTTGAAGAGTAGACTTTATATTTAAAAAAAGGATAAAGTTTGCAGGGTTTCGACGCTGTCGGTCTGGATAGCT
Organism: Carcharodon carcharias; assembly: GCF_017639515.1. Taxonomy (NCBI): domain Eukaryota; kingdom Metazoa; phylum Chordata; class Chondrichthyes; order Lamniformes; family Lamnidae; genus Carcharodon; species Carcharodon carcharias. The sequence continues at coordinate 15,192,016 of NC_054500.1, forward strand.
CCCTTGCGTGAAGACAGATCGCTAGTCCCAGTAATGGCCTCGATGTTCTCACCAATGGAGCTTTGGCCTGGAGGAGAATAGAGCCGGTTCAATCCTCCTTGTCTCTGCCTCTTGGGCTGCCAAGGATGGACAAGTTCCACCGATGTGAGGGTTCTTAGCTGGATATTGACAGTCACACAGTTTCAGGTAAGGCAAAGAGAGTGTGAGCTGGCAGCATTTCCCCTTTCCTGATTCAGTCCCAACTGAATTAAAAAAATAACAAGTTCAAAACTTAAAGCACAACTCTGTCATGTGATTTCCAGTAAATCACTAGCCTTTGCCTTTAAACCAGTATTTTCCCCCATCCATTAAAATAATTGCATTGCAAACAGGCAAACATCTCTTTCCCATCAAGTACCATGCTGGTCAGGTGATCTCTTGGAAAAGGCTCCCAGTCCAAAGGTGAACTTATGACCTTTTTAAAAAAAATTCCAAGTCAGCTTCCAAGTGTTTAAATAATGCAAAGTCCATACAAATCTTAAAAGAAAATATTGGCCCTTAAAGATATGTTTCCCAGCAACATACAGTACAGTAAAGGGTACAGGCTCGGAGCTGTCTCCATGTCTAGGCCTCTACACGTCTCTGCTCAACACCATGCTGACCGTGGGTCTGGGTCATGTGCCTTCGTGCATCACTACGCGGGTGGTACTCTACTCAGTCCCACATTAACCCCACATATGCCAGTCCCATGTACTGCAGTGCACATGGTTATCAGACTTGTATATGCGCAGCAATCTGAGAAAGGTGTATATGCAAACCACCTGACATTTAGACATATTCAGGATGGAGCAGTCCATGGCCAGTGGTGTGCTCAGTTAGTGAAGGTTTCTTGGTGCAAGTAAACCGAGAGGGAAATTTAAAAAAAAATACGCTGCTGGCAGTAAAAATGACCATGAAGGTGTTGGAATATCAGAAAAATCCAAATGGCTCACCAACATCCTTTAGGGAAGGAAATCTGTTGTTCAAACTGGCTTGTACATACGTATAGCAACATGATCAAAGCAAAATACAGCGGATGCTGGAAACCTGAAACAAGAACGGAACATGCTGGACAAGCTCAGCAGGTCTGGCGGCATCCGTGGAGAGAGAAGCAGAGTTAACGTTTCGGGTCCGCTTGACCCTCCTTTTAGCTCCAAAGACGAGTCATACGGAGGTAAAACGTCAACCCTGCGTCTCGCTCCGCAGCCGCTGTCAGGCCCTGCTGAGTTTCCCCCGGCAATTGTCCAGTTCTGCCCCACAGCCATGGGTGGCCGACTCTCAGCTGCTCTCTGGATTAGCCGAGCGAGTCAACCAGCTGCATCAAACCATCAAGGAGGCCCTCCAGTAGGGCAACTAAGGATGGGCAAAAAGTGCCAGCCTCGCCACATCCTGTACGTCCTCCGTTTGGCCCCTGGGGCTCATTGTCTGATTCTTTTGTGGGCAATGGTTGAGCTGGGGCTGACCTCCCGCGTGTGAGCAGTTGGCTGAGCTTCTGCGGCACCAGGAACCTGGGACTATCGCTTGCGATCTCTTTGATTTGAGAAGAGGCGGAGAGATCTGTTAAACTGTGGCGCGGGCCGCAAACCTCTGGCAGGGCGGTTACCACAACAGAAGACGGGTAAAACGAGCAAGATTGGACAAAGGGTTTATTGTAATGGTCTGCCTGACCAGAGGTTGGAAATGACCGGGTTGCTTATCCTGCACTCTTGTCAAACTGCATATTGTGATTCGGTGCCTGGATTAATTCTAGGTGGAGGTTGGCTAACAGGAGGATCATGTGGATCATTAAAAAGCACCATTGTCATCTTTTCAAGGGGATGGGCAATAAATGCAAAACTGTCAGCATTGGCCATGCCCTGCGAGCAAGTTAAAGATTCCGCACCATCCCCACTGCTGTCAGCTTCAGAGCGACTGTTATTGTAGATCAAGTCAGTCGGAGAATCAAAAAAAAAAGCCCTTTGAAGATGGATCAGAGCAAAGGAACTTCATAAAAAATGCATCTCACGCACCCCATTAGAGCTACAATCAAACTCATAACATATGAGCGACCTGTCTTTGTACTGAGTGATTTGGTTTTCTTGCTGTGATCCATCATGTGGAAATGTTCCTCGTTCAAGAACAGAGGCAGCCCCAAGCACAGGGGTTGCCAACCCTTCAGGGCTGGCCAGGAGCCTCCAGGACAGATCCATCTCCAGGACACTGTTGCGAACACGCACATCAGGCTACTTAATAAGATAAGAGCCCATGGTGTTGGGGGGGAAGTACATTAGCATGGATAGAGGATTGACTAACCAGTAGAGTTGAGATAAGGGGGCCATTTTCGGAATGGCAATCTGTGACAAGTGGAATCAGTGCTGGGGCCACAATGGCTACAAGACCAGGTCAGAGACTAGGAATCCTGCGACGAGTCACTTACCTCCTGACTCCCCAAAACATGTCCACCATCTACAAGGCACAAGCCAGGAGTGTGATGGAATACTCCCCACTTGCCTGGGTGAGTGCAGCTCCCATAACACTCAAGAAGCTTGACACCATCCAGGACAAAGCAGCCCCGCTTGATTGGCCCCCCATCCACAAACATTCACTCCCTCCACCACTGGCGCACAGTAGCAGCAGTGTGGACCATCTACAAGATGCACTGTAGGAATTCACTAAGGCTCCTTCGACACACCTTCCAAACCCACAACCTCTACCACCTAGAAGGACAAGGGCAGCAGACACATGGGAACACCACCACCTGGAAGTTCCCCTCCAAGTCACTCACCATCCTGACTTGGAAATATATCACCGTTCCTTCACTGTCGCTGGGTCAAAATCCTGGAACTCCCTCCCTAACAGCACGGTGGGTGTACCTACACCACATGGACTGCAGCGGTTCAAGAAGGAGGCTCACCACCAGCTTCTCAAGGGCAATTAGGGATGGGCAATAAATGCTGGCCCAGCCAGCGACGCCCACATCCCAAGAATGAATAAAGAAAAAAATATTTACAATATATATTAATGACTTATATGAGGGAAACGAATGTACTATCACCAGGTTTGCAGATGACACAAAAATAGGTGGGAAGGCAAGTGGTGAGGGTGACACAAGGAGTCCACCAGAGGGATACAGACAGGTTAAATGAGTGGGAAAAAACTTGGCAGTTGGAATAAAATGTGGGAAAATGTGAGGTTATGCACTTTGGGAGGAAGAATAGAGGAGCTGAATATTTAATAGCTATTTAAATAGCGAAAGACTGAAGAAAGCTACAGCACAGAGGGATTTGGGGGTTCTCGTGCATGAATCCCAAAAAGCTAACATACAGGTTCAGCAGGTAATAGGGATAGCAAATGTAATGTTGGCCTTTATTTCAAAGGGAATGGAGTATAAAAATAGGGAAGTCTTGCTAAAACTATACAAGGCACTAGTTAGACCACACCTAGAATACTGTGAACAGTTTTGGTCCCCTTATCAAAGGAAAGATATACTGACATTGGAAGCAGTCCAGAGAAGGTTCACTAGGTTGATCCTGGGTGTGGAGGGATTTTCTTATGAGGAGAGGTTGAGTAGGTTGGGCCTATACTCATTGGAGTTTAGAAGAATGAGAGGTGACCTTATTGAAACATATAAGATTCTTAGGGGGCTTGACAGGGTAGATGCTGAGAGGTTGTTTCCCCTTGTGGGAGAGTCGAAGACCAGAGGGCATAATCTCAGAGTAAGGGGGCACCCATTTAAGGCAGAGTTGAGGAGGAATTTCTTCTCTCAGAGGATAGTGAATCTGTGGAATTCTTTACCGCAGAGGTCTGTAGAGGCTGGGTCGTTAAGTATACTCAAGACTGAGATAGACAGATTTTTAATCAGTAAGGGAATCAAGGGTTATGGGGAAGAGGCAGGAAAGTGGAGTTGAGGATTATCAGATCAGCCGTGATCTCATTGAATGGCAGAGCAGACATGATGGGCCGAATGGCCTACTTCTGCCCCTATGTCTTATGGCCTAACTTTGGAGAACAATCATCATGGCATTAAATAAACTGCATTGTTATAATTTCCTTGGAACATGCCTGTTAATAGTTACAAAAATATTAGAAGTGGAAAAAAAGCCTGTTTGACTGACGGTTAAGAAATCATCCAATTAGGTCATAAAGAGCCTTTCCGCTTTCTAATTGGCTGTGGGAAGGGAGTGGGGGGTGGGGGGGCCACAAGGATTAAGGTGTTGGACAACCAATGGCATGAAAGCCTCTGGACCAGTTGGAGGCAGGAGGTCAATCTGCGAAACCTCCAGGATTATATTCAACCATAGTTGGCAACCCTAATAACAAGGCCTCTTGGACAAGATGACATCTCCGCCCTGTCTTCCTTGAGGTTCACTTGCTCGCTCAGCTGCTTTCCACACATGATTTTCAGATTCCTTCCTCTTGCTGGGGTTTGGGTCTGATGTTGCGCCAGTCACTCCTGCTGTAAGCAACAGCAATTTTGCGACCAGATTTCATTGTTAACTCTGGGATGATACTCAGTAATCTACATTAACTCCTGGTCATGCAACATCTCGATATCCAAATTCTCATTCTTGTTTTCAATTCGCCCCTCCCTAGCTCTGTAATCTCCGCCGGCTCTAGAACCCTCTACATCTCAGAGCTCTGCCAATTCTGACCTCTTGTGCATTCCTGATTTTACTCTCACCATCATTGGCGGCTGTGCCTTTAGGTCCCTGGCCCAAAGCTCTGGGACCCTGATATCTATCCAGTTCTCTTCCTCTCTTTCCCCCTTTAAAACACCCCTTAAAACCTGCCTCTTTGACCAAGCTTTTGATCACCTGATCTAATAACCTGGTTTTCTGCCAAGTTTTGTTACTGCTCCTGTAAAACGCCTTGGGACATTGAAAGGCGCTATGTAAATAATATAATTAGTAATATTATAAAGTGGTGCATTGTCCATGCAAACACCTCTATCAATCAGAGTCCACTCGCCAACCAATCCACACTCTCTTCTCATGCAGTATAAATTGTTGTTCCCTTTACAATCTGGTATTCTTGCGAATTGTCCTGATGAGTGCAAGATGAAAAGTTTTGACAGCCTGTCTCTTTTTTCAGCAATATTCAAGTTCTGCACTATCAAATGGCTATTTATAAGTAATATATTCTTATTGAACCCGCAACCTTCTAACTCAGAAGCAAGACCCACTACCCACTGGGCCACGGCTGACATTGTGGGAAAGGGTTGCTGCTCATTTGGTGCAGAGCAGGATAGTTTGATGGGCTGAATGGCCCCCTTCTATGCTGCATGATCCCAGGCCTTTGCTGAGTTAGACAAATTGAGGGAGCGAGGTAGGAAATTAGCAAGCAAGATCTCAGAAGTAATAATCTTCGACCTGGTGAGCTGCACTTCACTCGGGACTTGGTGGTTTGTTTGCCCACCTTGCTTTGGGCAGTACTCATGGGCATCAGCGCCAGGCCTCACAGACAGCGCCACATCACTTTTAGGAAGGCTCATGAGCAGGTCTCTACCCACCAGACCAGCTGTAAGCGGGGGTGGCTTTTCAATGGCTGCAGGGCTAGGGCTTGCTTGGGGAAGGGGGCAGAAGTGGCCTCAGGCAAGGGAAGAGGCTGCAGGGCGAGGGCTGGACTGGGGAAGGAGGGTATCCCAGGGTGTGTGCGGGGGGCACATGTTGATCTGTGCAAGTGGCCTCAAGATGGTGAGGGCTGAGGAGGCAGTCTCCAGAGGAGATGAGGCCAGATGGAGATGTGAGGGTGTGTGTGTGAGAGAGTGAGTGGTGATGCCCCTTGAGCCCCCAGTGAGTGAGATGCCAGTGAGTGTGTGATGGGTTTGTGAGTGTGTGAGTTTAGAGTGATGAGATGGTTGCCTTACCCTGGGGGCACAGATGAGATCATTCATCCTCTTTCTGCACTGGATGAACAACCTCTTCTGTGCAGCGTTGGCACTGACCCCTACTGCCATCACCTACCGAGCCTGAGTGGTGATGTTGCTGCCCCTCCTGTGGCCAGATCAGGGGTAGGGGACACCACAATGGGCCTCCATGGTGTCCAAAAGGTGCCTGAGGGACGTGTCACTAAACCGGGGTGGGTGTTGGTGGGGGGGGGCCCAGTCTTCCTGCCTTTTGGGGCCATGTTTTATTTGCAGCCTCCCTGGGCTGGGTGCAATCAGAGGTGTGCGCGGCTGTACTTTAATTGTGGCTCCCGGTGTGATGAAGCGGCGAGGTGACGGTGTGGCGGGCGAATCGGACCACGCCCGCCATCGGAAAGGCCTGTTTCCCGGGAATGCCTGATTAACGAGGCGGGATGGGGACGGTAAAACGCGAGAAGCCGCCATTGCGGCCGGCGGGTAAAGTGTTGTCCTTTCCGCCCGCTACCACACTTGGTGCAGCTCTGGGGTGATTCCGCCCAGTGAGTTTGCTGCCTCTATGGTGAATGACCCGACAGCGGAGATTGTCAGTGGAAGGCTGCCTGTTTCATCTATGAAGCAATGTCGGAGTTTGCGGGAGTGCTAGGAGGCGGCACACTTTCGGTATAAAGACGTCGTGTGCAAGAGGCAGCCCAGCAGAAACTCAGCTGTGAAACCAGGACAGGTTTCAAAGAAAAAGCGCCGGAAGGAAGGAACGGATCAGCTCCTTTATATCTTGTGCGTGACATAGGGGACGACTGGAGACACCCCTGTCGATGGTGGGTGACCACGGCAGCTCTGAGAGGGAGCTATGTGATGGTTGACAAAACAATAAACAAAAATACCTGGAAAAACTCAGCGGGTCTGGCAGCATCGGCAGAGAGGAACGCAGTTAATGTTTCGAGTCCGAATAACCCTTCAACAGAACTAAGGAAAAATAGAAGAGAGGTGAAATATAAGCTGGTTTAAGGGGGTGGGGGGGGGTGGTGGGACAGGTAGAGCTGGATAGAGGGCCAGTGATAGGTGGAGATAACCAAAAGATGTCACAGACAAAAGGACAAAGAGGTGTTGACGGTGGTGATATTATCGAAGGAATGTGCTAATTAAGGGTAGAAAGCAGGACAAGCAAGGTACAGATAGTCCTAGTGGGGGTGGGGGGAAGGGAAGGGATCGAAATAGGCTAAAAGGTAGAGATAAAACAATGGATGGAAATACATTTAAAAATAATGGAAATAGATGGGAAAAGAAAAATATATATAAATTATTGGAGAAAAGGGGGATCGGAAAGGGGGTGGGGATGGAGGAGAGAGTTCATGATCTAAAATTGTTGAACTCAATATTCAGTCTGGAAGGCTGTAAAGTGCCTAGTCGGAAGATGAGGTGCTGTTCCTCCAGTTTGTGTTGGGCTTCACTGGAACAATGCAGCAGGCCAAGGACGGACGTGTGGCAATGAGAGCAGGGTGGGGGTATTGAAATGGCAAGAGACAGGGAGGTCTGGGTCATGGCTGCAGACAGACAAAAGGTGTTCTGCAAAGTGGTCACCCAGTCTGCGTTTGGTCTCTCCAATGTAGAGGAAACCACATTGGGAGCAGCGAATGCAATAGACTAAATTGAGGAAAATGCAAGTGAAATGTTGCTTCACTTGAAAGAAGTGTTTGGGCCCTTGGACGGTGAGGAGGGGGAAGTAAAGGGGCAGGTGTTGCACCTTCTGCGGTTGCATGGGAAGATGCTGTGGGAGGGGGTTGAGGAGTAGGGGGTGATGGAGGAGTGGACGAGGGTGTCCCGGAGGGAACGATCCCTGTGGAATGCCACCGGAGGGGGTGAAGGGAAGATGTGTTTGGTGCGGCATCATGCTGGAATTGGCGGAAATGGCGGAGGATGATCCTTTGAATGCAGAGGCTGGTGGGGTGATAAGTGAGGACAAGGGGGACCCTATCATGTTTCTGGGAGGGAGGAGAAGGCGTGAGGTTGGATGCGCGGGAGATGGGCCGGACACGGTTGAGGGCCCTGTCAACGACCGTGGGTGGAAAACCTCGGTTAAGGAAGAAGGAGGACATGTCAGAGGAACTGTTTTTGAAAGTGGCATCATCAGAACAGATGTGATGGAGTTTGTGAGGCTCTTCAGAAAGATCATTCTTTGTCCATCTCGATCTCCTTTATCATCGATCTTTCCCATCAGCATCAGACTTTCTAAATCATGATTTCTTATTAAGCACCCAAAAAACACCAACTGTCACGTCCTGATCATGATCAGCAGAGTTCTTTTGGTCTCTGATTTTACTAGCACCTTGTCATTGGTCGTGTGACTTGTCCAAGATTTTTTTTACTATTTGTTCATGGGACGTGGGCTTCGCTGGCTGGGCCAGCATTTGTTGCCCATCCCTAATTGCCCTTGAGAAGGTGGTGGTGAGTTGCCTTCTTGAGCCGCTGCAGTCCGTGTGGTGTAGGTACACCCACCGTGCTGTTTGGGAAGGAGTTCCAGGATTTTGACCCAGAGGCGAAGGAACTGAGAGAATGGGATGGAGTGCTTACAGGAAGTGGGGTGTGAGGAGCTGTAGTCGAGGTAGCTGTGGGAGTCGGTAGGCTTGTAATGGATATTGGTGGACAGTCTATCACCAGAAATTGAGACAGAGAGGTCAAGGAAGGGAAGGGAAGTGTGGGAGATGGACCATGTGAAAATGATGGGGGGGTGGAGATTGGAAGCAAAAATAATAAATTTGCATTCGCAAATTTCCAGCATCCACAGTTTTTTGCTTTTATATATGTGATGGATGACTTTTCCAGAATACCTTACTGGAACATTGAGACTGTACAGGATGAAAGCAGATGATGAACTGATGTGTGTTTCCATGACGTATATCCACTTAATGTTTTGCAATATCTTTGCACATGCAGAAGTTTGTACTTAACTAGAACATGTTTAACAGTTTCAAAAAAGATCCAATTTCATCCCTCCTTTTGTAAAGGCACTGACTCTTGTTGGGAATTTTTCATTGGAATGAATCATATCTCTGTACCTTGTTTGAGTAGCCATACCATTAAAGGCTTTTGACTGAGTGGGTGGCATCAGAACCGAAATGTGTCTTCTTAACACCCACACACTTTCCAGCCAAAGTCTCGAAATTATCCCTTTCATCTGCACCTTCTTATTTTCCACTGCTTTAACAATTTCTTCTCTCTCTTTATTGGAGCAGAAGGAGGCCATTCAGCCCCTTGAACCTTTCCACCCATCAGTGATATCTTAACTGAGCTGCCCCTGAACTCCATTTACCTGCTTGGTTCCGTATTTCTTATTAACCTTGCCGAAGGGGGAGGCTTTTCCCCCTCGGTGAGGGGGCCTGGGATTGGCCGTGGAGGGGTCCACCTCCTGCGACCGGGCCCCGATTGGCCAATTAACGGGCGGCCAGCGAGAAATGCCTGCTGCTAATCTTGGCGCTGCCGGTGTGGGGTACGGGAGGAGGGCGAGCGCTGAAGTGTGCCCGTGCGCGGGGGATGGGCTCAGGGTAAACTCCCCGGGGCACAGAGCCGCCTCAGGGAGCTGGCGACTTTTAACATGAGAAATAAAGATTTGAAAAAGTAAGGAAAACGCATCCCCGCATGTCGCATGAACAGGGACTTGTGAAAGACGAGTCTTAAACATTTTTACTGGTTTTTTTTCCAGTCACTGTCTGAAATCTCATCCCACCCCCCCTCCGGATGAGGTTTCGCAAAAAAATGCAAAGACCACCTGGTCTATTCACCCGCCCGCCAACCATGAGGGTGGACGGGTAGAGAAACATTCAGTTTGATGCAAAGGCCGCCTGGTCTATTCACCCGCCCGCCAACCATGAGGGTGGATGGGCAAAGAAACATTCAGTTTAATGCAAAGGCCGCCTGGTCTATTCACCCGCCCGCCAACCATGAGGGTAGATGGGCAAAGAAACATTCAGTTTAATGCAAAGGCCGCCTGGTCTATTCACCCGCCCGCCAACCATGAGGGTAGATGGGCAAAGAAACATTCAGTTTAATGCAAAGGCCGCCTGGTCTATTCACCCGCCCGCCAACCATGAGGGTAGATGGGCAAAGAAACATTCAGTTTGATGCAAAGGCCGCCTGGTCTATTCACCCGCCCGCCAACCATGAGGGTGGATGGGCAAAGAAACATTCAGTTTAATGCAAAGGCCGCCTGGTCTATTCACCCACCCGCCAACCATGAGGGTAGATGGGCAAAGAAACATTCAGTTTAATGCAAAGGCCGCCTGGTCTATTCACCCGCCCGCCAACCATGAGGGTAGATGGGCAGTGAAACATTCAGTTTGATGAATTGATTAAGGGGCTTCACAACCCTCTTAATTGTTGACTCTCGCGGGTGCCCACTGACTGAAATATCACGGGAGTGCGCGATGGTGTCAGGACGCTCGCCAGGCATCATCGCACGAAATCCTGGGCATAAATCTATCAATCTCAGCTTTAGAAGTTTCAATTAACCTCCCAACTCCGATCCCCAGCCTCAAGAGCTCATTGAAGGGGAGAGTTCCCAGATTTCCACTTGCCTTTCGGTGAAGCTGTGCCTCCTATCATCAGCCCTGAATGGCCTAGCTCCAGTTTTAAGGTTGCGCCCACTTTGTTCTGGATTCTCCCGCTAAAGCCATCTAATTCTTCAATCATAAAAACCTCAGTTGGATTACCCATTAATCTTTTGTGTTAATTCATTCTCATGGATCCCCAAATCTCTCTGCTCGTCCCCAGTTTCAGCATTTCGAAAATACTCCTGATGGACTTTTCTTGGGTCTGAAGTGCAGGACCTTTTTTTTTCAATTGATTCATTCATGGGATGTGGGCGTCACTGGCAAGGCCAGCGTTTGTTGCCCATCCCTAATTGCCCTTGAACTGAGTGCCTCGCTCAGTCATTTCAGAGGGCAGTTAAGAGTCAACCACATTGCTGTGGGTCTGGAGTCACATGTAGGCCAGACCAGGTAAGGATGGCAGATTTCCCTCCCTAAAGGGGCATTAGTGAACCCGATGGGTTTTTAATGACATTTGGCAATGATTTCATGGTCATCATCATTTAGAGAGCATCAAACTGGTAAATAAGGGAGTGTTGATGCATGATATTTATATGTACTCCAAGAATTCAAAGAAGGTTCCAGAGAAGTGGCTGAAGCAAAAATGAAAGTGCACAGGATTTGAGGCAACTTAGTGACATAGATAGGGAATTAGTTAGGAGGTAGTTGATACAGAATCAGGATAAATGGCACGGACGATGATGTTACTAGTGGTGGCCCCTATATTGGGGCCTCAGCTTTTCACTTTATTTATTAACATCTTCAACGAAGCAATAAAGAGCTCTATATTCAAGTTTGCTGATGGCACCAAGTTAACTAGCATGGTAAATAGCCTGGAGAGGAGTAGAAAGTTGCAAAGGGACATTGACAGATTAACTGAGTGGGCAAAAACCCATGGCAGATGGAGTTCAGTGTTGGGAAGTGTGAGGTGTAGATGGGGTAATGGTGGCGTAGTTGTAATGTCACTGCACCCAGTAAGCCCAGGCTAAGTCTCGGGACATGAGTTCTAATCCCACCACAACCAGCTGGTGGGATTTAAGTAAATCTGAAACTAGTCCCAATAGCCCAAATGAAAGTGCACAAGATTTGAGGCAACTTAGTGACATAGATAGGGAATTAGTTAGGAGGTAGTTGACACAGAATCAGAATAAATGGCACAGACGATGATGTTACTAGTGGTGAGCAATAACATACCACTTTTTTGCTCCTTAGTTTTCTTTCCTGCAAATCCTCACGATTCCCACTGATGGAATACGTGCACCTCAGTGCAGTAAACTTGTTCCTTTTCAGGCCATAGTGCAGGGTGACACATGATTGAAAAGAGTAGGAGAGGAGTGAGCATAGAATGGGTAATAGTGATTAGAATGGGTAATGGTATGTTAGTTATATTGTTAGGATGCACAGGTGAAGGCCATTGTTTAATTAAGTGCTTTGAGCACGTATAAATAGGGGACAAACATTTTAATGTAATTTATGTCAGTTTCCTTTAATTATTTTTGTCTTCTGCTACAGTGTGCCTTTAAAAAGCTGACACTTCAATCTAACTTGTAAATTAGCTTCTCCTCTGGTTAATTTGTTTCAACCAAAAGAATATAAGTAGGGGACAGCTGGGACACTGAGTGTGATAAGAGAGCTGTGAGACTGAACAAGTCAATAAACTCTCTCAGTACAGAAAAAGGGGCCTGTGCCTTGGTTTTTACTTCACGGCTTAGATTCTGTTGGCAATTAGCACCAGCTACAACAAGAGTAATGTACCGAATGTGAGGATTTCCAAAAACATCTTCAATAAGGTACCACATGGTCCGAGCATGTGGAGTCAGGGTATATGTAGCAGAACGACTAGGAAACTGGCTACAAAACAGGAAACCGAGGGTAGGGCTTAACGGTAGTTGTTCAGAAAGGGATGTTAGCTTTCCACAGGGATCAGTGTTGGGATCTCGATTGTGGGGTAGGCTGGTCCGACACCTAGGGGAGGATTTTCTCCCTCGTCCGGTTGGGCACTTCGGGCGGGTCCAGGAACTGGCGCGAGACCGACTACTGCCCGCAATCGGGGTCCGGCTACGACTTCACGCTGGCTGGCCAGTTGGTGGAACAGGAAAAAAAACCGGAACTGCCTCAGGGAGCTGACAGATTTTAAAATGAAAAAATAAACTTTTCACGTACGGTATAAACATGTCCCCACACGTGACTCAGTCACATGAAGAAGGACGTGAAAAGAAAGGATGCTGAATTTTTATGTTTTTTCCAGTGAGCGTTGGAAACCTCATCCAGCCCCGTGGATGAGGTTTTGTTAAAAATGTAAAGGCCGCCTGGTCTATCCCCCACTGCCACCACCCCCCCCACCCGCCAACTGAATGGGTGAGCCGGCAGCAAAAAATGCAACTTAATTAATTACCTAAGGGCCTTAATAGGCCTTTTAATTGTCGGTGGGCACGCTGCCAACTCCCGTGTGCGCCCGCTGACTGAAAGATCGCGAGAGCGCGCGATGACATTGGGACACTCACCCAACCTCATCGCGCACTATTTCACTCCCGCTCGGCTTGGGGGATGAAAATTTCTGCCTCTGGGCTTTCCTTGCCTCATTTTGCATGTACGCTTGTGTGTAACAAAACCCACAAAACCGGGATGCGGATTTGATGGGAGCGAGGCTGGGGGGTGAGGGGCTGATGAAGCCAGTGCTCTAGCGTGCTCGTAGCTTCACCGATTCTGTTCCTCTTAAAATATGCGGAGAGACGAGACCCCTTGCCAAAACCCCAAGGGCTGCCTGCGCCAGTGAATGTTTGATGTGAAATGTATATTGTAAATGTCGCCTGGAATTGTAAGTATCGTGGGTCACCTCACCATGCTGTGTACTGTATTGAAAGAAATTGAAGTGTATTGTGCTTCATGTAATGTCAAATTTGAACTGTTACATACAAATGTACTTATATAAATGTTATGATTAAAGTATACTTTTTTTTTAGAACAAATCTGATTCTCTTCTCCTTTGACAGTTCTTCCATTTTTGACAGCAGAGTAAGACATCCTCCATTCACCTGACCTTTCCTTTGATGTTAAATGGCAAGTATTCATTTGCTCGCTCCAATAGTCTGTAACTTGGATCTATCTATTTTGGAAAAGAGAGCACAGTCCTTGGAACAAAAGGAGTATGAAAAGAATTCTTAAGCACTGTGTAGTCTGAATTATGAAAAGACTCAAAGCAGAGGAGGGGGGTTGGTGATAATGTTTAGTAACCCAGAGGCCCAGGCTTAATGGTCTGTAGGACACGGGTTCAAATCCCACCACGGCAGCTGGTGGAATTTAAATTCAATTAATAAAAGCTGGAATTGAAAGTCAGCCTCAGTGATGGTGACATCATTGATTGATTGTCATAAAAGTCTATCAGGTTCACGAATACCCCTTCAGGGAAGGAAATCTGCCATCCTTACCCGGTCTGGCCTACATGTGACTCCAGACCCACAGCCATGTGGTTGACTCTGAAATGGCTGAGCAAGACACTCAGTTCAAGGGCAATTAGGGATGGGCAACAAAGGCTGGCCTTGCCAGTGATGCCCACCCTTGGGGGTGGGTGGAAGAAGATTAAATTGAAACCTAGCTAGCAACCGATGGGGTCAAGGCTGGGTGACATAGATCTGTAAAATGCATGGCCCTCACCACAGGCACAGCACTTTAAAAAAAAGTTACGGGAAGCACGTCAGTGCATGTTGCAGGGTTTTTGATGCTCGCTTCGGGGCTCATCTGTCAGTGACCTTAAACTTCCTAAAAAGGACTGAGAGTCCGTAGCTTGAAGTGGGCCTGGCTTTTATTCCCTTGATGCTGGTGAGACAGAGTTTCCCTTTGTACGAGCCGAGCAGTCGCAAGATGTGGGGGATTTTCCTTTCTTTCCTGTGGAATTCCTTTGTTCTCGTCCTTGAGGACCTTGTGGTTGAATGCGAGGAGGAGCAGTGCTCATCACACACACCACAATAAAAGTCAAACACTGAGCTGGCCGGGCACTGACTTGGCAAAGCCGCCAGTTACATCCTTCACAAGCTGTTCCAGTGACACTTTTCCATCGTGTAACACTACACTACACTGCACTTCCTCCAACTACTCCAACCAGAGCTGATCCATTGCTTAATTCCCATTCCCATAAGCCCGAAAGTGCATTGCCAAGATCTGGATGCAAAAGCTCCAGCGGGGGCTGAGCCGGTGGTTTATAAAGCTCATCACTAACTTCTCTGCTTTTGCGCTCCCTGCCCCTGTTTTTAAAGGGCCAGGGTCCCGTCTGCCCACTCAACCACTTTCTCTACTTGCCCTGCCATCTTCAACGAATTGAACACACATACCCGCTGTACAATCACGTTCCGGGAGGCTTCTGAGTCAAACAACTTTAACCAATAAACAAACTTTATTTACACCATAGCTCCCAAGGATGCTTGTATCCAGCCAGCCCCTCAGACAGCCGCCATCTTCCTAGGAAACCCCTCCCTAGAATTTATTGCCCCTGCACATTGATTGGTTGAACAAATCACGTGACCCCCCCCCCCCCCCCCCCCGAATACTCAGTTGAACTGATCTTAAAGTGACAGTCATCGCGCCCCAGAACTGCAATTTGGACAATTGATGAATTATATTCCTTTTTAATTTGTTCGTGGGTTTTGCTGGCTGGGCCAGCATTTATTGCTCATCCCTAGTTACCCTTGGGAAGGTGGGGGTGAGCTGCCTTCTTGAGCTGCTGCAGTCCATGTGGTGTTGGTACACCCACCGTGCTGTTAGGGAGGGAGTTCCAGCATTGGTGCTGATCGAAGTAAAGGACCATGGGATACAGGAGGTCTAATTAGTACCTGGGTTGAACTCCAGACGTGTCTCTGTAATGTTGGGCATGCATGATGTTGTATATATGCTGACATCTTAGAAAAATAATTGCACTGAATCTGAATAGCATGTAAATTTTTGACCCAAGCCTGTTGCAATATTTAATGCCTTCAGGGAAATGATAATGGTTGGTAACTTGCAAACCTTGACCATTATGCGAGTGGGTGTAGAGCTGGAGGAACTCTTAAAGCAATTGTGTTAAGGTGTTTGCAGTCACCTCCTTTTGGCTTTCCAATTGGCGTAGGAAGGCCGTTCGTCACAAGGACGGATGTGTTGGCCGATTAATGACTGGAGCGTGGGGGCGAGTCATGTGACGGGAACCTCCAGGGATACATTTAGTCACAGTTGGCAACCCTATATAGCCCGGAGGGTACAACCTGCCCTCTGCTCCATTCAGCGTTCTGACTAGGCCCCACCTGAAGGCCTGTAAAGAGTGATGAAGATCAGAGCAAGGCCGTGACAGGAAGTCAGTCATGGCCACGAGTTTAAAGGGCCCCCTGCTCTCAAGGATCGGTCTTCACTTTTATCGGAGGCTCAGGGGGGAGCATCCAGACTGCACAACTGGTCAGTGAGAAACCGGAAAACCACTTCCCGATCCAGCTGCAGTGGGGTTGGAGATCAGATGAGCAGGCAGGGGCGCAAACAAAGGAGTGAGCTCGTCTCGTCCTTTGGTCGTTGTCCTACCATGGTTGCTTCTGCTGAGTAACTGAACTCAAAACGATTAGCTGCAGATTTATCCTCAGAGTGTTACTACCTGGAAAGAGAAACAAAACGTCAAGTGAGACCCAGTCTCATGATTCGTGTTAAAGTGGAATATACATGTTTGAGATGGGTATAAAATAAACACATCCAACACCTCGTACAAAATAAAAATAGCTGGAAAAGCTCAGCAGGTCTGACAGCATCTGTGGAGAGGGATACAGTTAACGTTTCGAGTCCGTATGACTCTTCACCAGAACGTCGTATAATATTCTGGTGTTGGCAATGGCTCAGTGAGGTTAGCAACCTTGCCCCCCATCAAAATATTGAAAGGTGAAGTTCCAGTTGAGCACAAAAGCGGAGGGTTGATGACCCCCCTCCAGTGTAACACTGACAGGGTGCTGCACTCCCTGGTGTGCTGTCTGTCAGGTGAAACATTAAACCGAGACCTCCATCTGACCTCTCAGGGGGATCCGAGAGGGCCAAAGGCAAACGGAATGTTGTGGTTTATTGCGAGGGGAATGGAATACAAAAGTAGGAGGTTCAGCTGCAGTTGGTGAGGCCACATCTGCAATACTGCCCAGAAGGAAAAGACCAGTTCGGACCAACGCTCTTACTTCCCAGTTTTTACTGGTGTTCCATTTTAAGGTGTACAAGACCGGTTGGGACCAGCGCTCTTACTTCCCAGCTTTCACTGCTTTTTCCTTCTGGGTTTATAAAGTTTTGGTCTCCCTCTTTAAGAAAGGATATAATTACATTAGAAGCAATTCCAAGAAGGTTCACTCGACTGATCCCTGGGATGAAGTGGGTTGTCTTATGAGGATAGGATGGACAGACTGGGCCTGTTTCCATTGGGGTTCAGAAGAGTGAGGGGTGATCTTATTGAGACATATCGGGCCAGAGCTTTCGAGCGGTGGCAACCTACAGTCGGAATGCCGCTCTGCTCCCTTTTTATTTAGTCGGGAGCTGCACATTCCTCATTGAACCTTCTGACTGGGACCTGCTGTAAAGCGGCAAGGTTAAAGGTCCCAGCCACTTTGAGAAGCCAGGGAGAAGGTAGGCGTGTAAGGTAAATGGGTGAGGGGCTCGGGTTTGGACAGGCTGTGGGGGGGCGGGGGGGTGGTCGGGTGGTCAGTCAGGAGGGGGGAGGGATGTTGTGGGGGTTTTCAGGGGTGCGAGGGTAGTTAGGGTATGGGGAGGGTAGTCGGGGGTGTAGTCAGGGGAGGGGTAGGGGGATAATCAGAGAGATGGGGCATGGATTCAAAATAATTGGCAAAAGGAGTCAAAGTGATGGGAGGAAATGTTTTTTCACCCAGAGAGGGTGGTGGAGGCGGGTTCGATCGAGGTGTTCAAAAGGGAGTTGGATTGCTATGTGAAAAGAGAGAATGTGCAAGGTTACGGGGATAAGGCAAGGGCGTGGGTCTGGGTGGAATGCTCTTTCAGAGAGCCATTGCAGACTCGATGGGCCGAAGGGCCTCCTTCTGCACTGTAAAGATTCTGTAACCTCTGCCATGAGGCAGAAGTGGCCTCAGGCAAGGGAAGAGGCTGTGGCACGAGAGAAATACTGGGAAGGAGGGTGTCCCAGGGTGTGTGCGGGGGGCACATGTTGATCTGTGCAAGCAGCCTCAAGGTGGTGAGGGCTGAGGAGGCAGACTCCAGAGGAGATGAGGCCAGATGGACATGTGAGGGTGTGTGCGAGAGAGCGAGTGGTGATGTCCCTTGAGCTGGTAGTGAGTGAGATGCCAGTGAGTGTGTGATGGGCTTGTGAGTGGGTGAGTTTAGAGTGATGAGATGGTTGCCTTATCCTGGGGGCACAGATGAGATCATTCATCCTCTTTCTGCACTGGATGGACAACGTCTTCTGTGCAGCATTGGCACTGACCCCTACTGCCATCGCCTACCGAGCCTGAGTGCTGATGTTGCTGCCCCTCCTGCGCCCAGAGTGGGGGTAGGGGATATCACAGTGGGCCTCCATGACGTCCAGAGGTGCTCGAGGGCTGCAGTCTTCTTGCCTTGCATCGTTGGCGATGGGCTGAACAGCCTCCTTCTGTGCTTTCTGATTCTGTGAGTTGACTTCCCCTCCGACAACTGAGAAGCTAATAAGCTGCCAGTGATGCAGTGCTGAGCACACAGAAGCTCTAACACCACACTCTTCTTTGTACCCCTAGTTGATGTTTTCTCAAGCATGCTAGTAACCTTCAGGGATTCTGGACTCTGTCAACATCTGTGGCTGAAACCAGAAATCCAAACAACTAGTATCCGGCACAAACAAAATTTCACTAAGTATCTTCCGCAGTACATCATTAGCAGGGAGATGGACACAGGCAGTTGTAGCGCAGGGAGATTTATATCAGTGAGTTTGCCCTCCATGACTGGAATGGTGGGGTGGAGGATGGGGAATTGATTGAGATATAAAGCAAAGGCTCACATCCAAAACCTTAACCTCTCTTTCCTCTCAGGTCAAGGGATTTGAGCACAAAGCCTAAGGGTGACATGATATTCACGGCCCCTTTCTGAGGAGGTGCTGCGCTGTGGGGTGAGGGATTAAACAGGAGGCCCTGCCTGCTCTCTCAGGCTGGTGTGAAAGATCCCACAGCAGGTATCAAGCGAGCAGCAGAGCTCTGGCGAAATATATCCCTTCACCACGGCCGCTAAAGCAGATTACCTGGCGATAACCCCGGTGTTTGCCACGCTTTTTTTCGGGAATTTCCTGCATTACAGCAGTGACCAGGTTTCAAACTGGTTGTGAATTGCCTTGGGGTGTCCTGAGTGGTGGAAGGTGCTTTTTTAAGTGCAGGTTCCCCCCTCTCACCAGATCCTGGAAGGCTTGGTGTGGCTGGTTCCCCTGCAGTTCTGCTGCTTTGAGTATAGGTGGTGCTGTTTGCTGTAAGTTGATTCAGACCAACACTCCATCCCTCCTTTTTTAAATGGATCTTTCAGCTGCAGCTATTTAAACACAATATTTTTCTCCTTGCTAGTTTTAGTGTAAAAGTAGATTTGCCACCACATAGACTTTGCTATTCTGAATTTCCCTCCTTCGCATGCCTTGGTCCGCCTCAGCACCAGCCTGCATTTATTTAGCGCCCGTAAGCTGGTAAAACATCCCAAGGTGCTTCAACCGGAGCGTTGTCACAGATTCCGCGGCGTAGGCTTAGAGAGGGAGCTCCACAGCTTGGGGCATAAGGCTGCCAATAGCCGGGTGGGTGGGTGGGGGGGCGCGCTGAGGGTGTGGGGTTAGGAAATTGGGGATGCTCACCAAGAGGGTGGAATTGGGGGAACGCAAGAGTTCGCCAGAGGCTTTAGGCTGGAGAAGGCGATGGAGCCACGGAGGGATTTGTACACGAGAGTGAGAGTTGCCGGAGTGGAAGCCAATGTTGGTCAGCAAGCACAGAGCCGGTAGAAGCAATGCAGCAAATGGCCAGAGTTCCAGAGTGGGGGAGGGGGGTGAGTGGGGTGTTGGGGGTGGTGGGGGGGGGGGGGGGGGGGGCGGCGGGGGGGAGCGGTGGGGTAAGGTTAATAAGGTTTTCACCCTCTCCATTTAGAGCTCCCTCCATAAACCCCATTCTCAGGCTACTTCGTTCCTAACCTACCAAAGCCTGTTTGAAACCCCATCTCTTTGACTCCCAACTTTTCCCAGCTGTGTCTCAACATCTGTTTGCACTTGTATATAGACGTTCGGAGGGTTCTATGATGTTGAAGGAACTATATAAATCCAATTAAGCAGCATTTGAAAAAATAAATAGGGAAATATTTCCCCTTGGCTGGTAACTGGAGAACATAGATTTACGATTAGCAGTAGAGGAATAAATGAGATTTATTTTTTACACACAGCTGTTTAGATATGTGATGCTTGAAGCTAAAAAAAAGTGTTTGAAGAAGAATCCATAATAGGAAAATTGATATAAGGAAAGAGAAGAGGAACAGAGCTAAGGGGATAGCTCCTTATTGAGCCAGTACAGGTATGTATGAACATACCAACAAGGAGCAGGGAATAGGTCATTCAGCCCCTCGAGTCTGCTCTGACATTTAATAAGATCATCGCTGATCTGATAGGAACCTGAAACCTGCATCCCACCTACCCCCCCGATAACCTAATCGATGCCCTGGAGTGACTTTAGGTTATAATATGTGTAATAACTATTGCCATTCAGCCCATGGTACCTGAAGTCCAGTAGAGTAAGAGGCAACTTAATTGAAACCTTTAAGATCCTGAGGGGTTTTGACAGGGAGGGATGTGGGGAGGATTAAAAGCCAAAAAACTGCGGATGCTGGAAATCCAAAACAAAAACAGAAACAGAAATACCTGGAAAAAACTCAGCAGGTCTGGCAGCATCGGCGGAGAAGAGCACAAGTTGACATTTCGAGTCCTCATGACCCTTCAACAGAACAGAACAGAGAGTCCTGTCGAAGGCTCATGAGGACTCGAAACATCAACTGTGCTCTTCTCCACCGATGCTGCCAGACCTGCTGAGTTTTTTCCAGGTATTTCTGTTTCTGCTTTTGTTTTGGATTTCCAGCATCCGCAGTTTTTTGCTTTTAATCCTCCCCACATCCTCCCTGTCAAAACCCTTAAAGGTTTCAATTAAGTTGCCTCTTACTCTTCTGGGCTTCAGGTACAATGGGCTGAATGGCTTCCTTTTCTGCTTTTGTGCCTTATACTCAGGAAAGCTATTTTATTAAGAATTATACCCACTAAGGCGTTTAACTGCACCTCAGGTGGCAACGCTCTAGCCCCCAGGTATTGTGGGTTCAAGTCCCACCCCAGGACTTGAGTTTGAAAAACTTGGCTGTCCCTTCAGCGCAGAACTGAGGGAGGTGTCGCCTTTCAGTGGAGATGTTAAACTGAGGTAAAAAGAGAAAATTCTGGAAATACCCAGCAGGTCAGGCAGCATTCTGTGGAGAGAGAAACAGGGCTGACATTTCAGGTCTGTGACCTCTCATCAGAAGCGTTAAAGCGAGGCCCCCTCTTCTCTCCCAGATGGATGTATAAGATCCCATGACACAGTTTTGAAGAAGAGCTGGGGTTGGGGGGGGTGTGGGGGGTGTTGTGGGCAGGGTGGTGGTTATCTCTGATGGCCTGGCCAATATTCATCCCAGCCCAACACCTCATATATATAAAAAAAAAGCAGATTATCTGGTCATCATCACATTGCTGCTTATGGGAGCTGACTGTGTGCAAATTGGCTGCCACTTCTCTTACAATGTAACAGCGACAATGCTGCAGAGAAAGCACTTAATTAACTGTAAATCACTTTGGGATATCCTGAGGTCGTGAAAGGCACTATAGAAATGCAAGTCTTCCTTTACGTTCCCAAGTGACCGGTCACCCACACCAGCAGAAAATGACATCCAGCGGCTCTTGTGGTCTTAAATCCTGCTGATGGCTTATCCTGCGTGACGAAGACCCTTGCGGACAGATGTGCCGCACTGTCTCCCAAGCCCCCCACACTGGGCGGAAGGGGGGGCTGCCGTGGTTGGTGGCCGGGAGGTCATCAGTAAAAGGCTTAAGGAAAAGTTAACACAAGACATTGTAGTTTCACTCCCTGGATGAAACGATGTTATTTTTTTCCCCCTCTCTCTTTGATTTTTCTCCTCGATCCCCAGCTCCGTCACCCAAAAGAAAATGATTCCTGACTTCCCCGCAAACCCCACCCCTCCCCCCCACCGCCAACCCTCACCATCCCTTTCACTCCACATTGTCAGCCTCTGCTTCCCTACGCATTCCCCGCGCTGCAGAGTCAAAGGTTAAATCTGGCGGTAGCTACAGAGCACGTGCGTCACTCGTTGAGAGAAAATGGCTGAGTAGTGCCTCAGGGAGGAGCTCCAAGCTACATCTTGGCCCCTTATCTAAACCGTTGCAAATAATTAGCTTTGAATAAATGTCTTTTTTGAAGAAAGACCCGTAGCCTCCGGCAAGGTTGTCTCCCGGAGTGAGAAACGAATAAATACCGAGAGCGAGCCACAATAACAGGGCCCACGCCACATCCTGGGCCTAACTCTCCGCTTTGCCCGTGGCTGTCCTGTGCCTCCGACTGGACGGGGAAGAACCACGTGCCTCAGGCTGGGACCTTCTGGTCCCGCGGAAAGCCGATGGGCTTCTGCCCAGCCCATCGCTTCCCCAACAGCGAGGTCAGGAGAACCTGGGCCTTGGCCTGGGGGGCGCAGCTCCAGAGAGCGGAGCTCAGGAAGAACCCATGTTAAAAAAAATGAGGGAAACCTGGGGGCCGGTCGCTCGTCCAGCGTTACCAAAGCCACAAGGGACGGCTTAATTGTTTGATTTCCCTGCACCTCCGGATGGGAATAATCCCCGACGGCTGCAGTTAGATAATCCTCTGTGAACTCAGGCTGACCCCGCACGTACCGGTTAGAGTCGGAAAGTTGCCGGTGCCGAAGTTTAATTTCGTGTTTTACGGATTTGTGGGACAGTGAGCTGCCTGGAGTTTAACCGCAGAGCTGTCCCGGCGCAGAGGGAGGACATTCGGCCCATCCTGTCCGTACTGGCTCTCCGAACGAGCAATTCACGTCGTGCCAATCTTCCGTCTTCTCCTCGCAACACTGCACGTTCTCCCTCGTGCTGCAGAGACGTATTATTTTAAAAAACATTCTTATCCTTGTGTTCTAATCCCTCCATGTCCTCACCCACTCCCTATCCGTGTAACCTCTTCCAGCCCTCTAACCTTCCAAGAACTCTGCATCACCCCAACGCTAGCCTCTTACACATCCCCCATTTCCTTTGCCCCCATCTTTGGTGGCCGCGCCCTCACCACCTTCCTTTTATTTATTCATTCACGGGGTGAGGGTGTCGCTGGCAAGGCCGGCCTTTATTTCCCGTCCCTAATTGCCCTTGAGTACGTGGTGCTGAGCCGCCATCTTGAACCATGGCGGCCCGAGAGCCAAAAACATCGCTGTTGAATGTCGGAGGGAAGGTCGTTGATGGAGCAGCTGAAGATGGTTGGGCCGAGGCCACTACCCTGAGGAACTCCTGCCCTGATGTCCTGGGACTGAGCTGACTGACCCCCAACAACCACAACCATCTTCCTTTGTGTTAGGTAGGGCTCTGGCCTTAGGCCCAAGACCCTAAGCTCTGGAATCCGCCCCCCCCCTCCCCCCACCCCCACTAAACCATTAGGTAAGGTAATTAACTGCTGTTCACAGAGGACTATAGGCATCTTTCTCCTATCGCGGGAGAGACAATTGGTTATAAAAGACTTGACAGACACCACTCTGCAAGCATGGGCAAGGTGTGGAGGAGGCCTAAGCCTCTACCTCCATTTAATGACCCTCCCTCAAGCCTACATCTTTGAAAAAGCTTTCTGTCACCCATCCTCACACAGTCACATTAATCTGAGACAGTCGCCTATCTAGTGTTAATAGTTTTCCATTACCAATGGAACTCACTTACAAAGGTGACACATGTAATTTATTAAGCATATTACGGCAGGGTTATTAAATCAGTATTTACCATTTAAGAGGCTGAGCTGATTCCTTGTGTCGAGTTTCATTCAGATCTGGTTCCGCTCTGGTTACCGATACGATGAGATGCTGGATCCAGCAGCGTGTGCGGCGAAACTTTCTGCCCTTTTTAAATATGTTTAGTCGCTGGGCTTTCTGGTTCCTCCCTTGGTCGAATCGTGTTAACGCCAGCACACGCGGTGTGGGCTGCATCTCCCTCTTTGCCAGTCTGTGTCTGTTTTGTGCCTTTGGGGACGATGCTATACGAAGGTAAGCCCCCCTCGTGCTCACCAAGATGGCGGTGCCCTGGGCCGGTGGTCTGGAGAGGGGAGGCACTAAGTCGTGGACGACAACGGCGAAGATGGTTGAACTGAGGTCTGGGAGGCCGCTCGTTGTCCTGCCTCCCCCCCCCGCCAATGTCGCCAAGTAGGATTCAGCTGCCGGTCCCAGCCCCAGCGCCTTGTGCAGCTCCACAAACACGGCGGCCCTCCACCCTCTGCCCTCCAGCCAGGCTCTGGCCCTCCTGCGGGAACTCCCACCCGCT